>NW_024609838.1:17510139-17982639 GCF_016920785.2 Ixodes scapularis | reverse complement strand
AAAAAAAAACACGTTTGGAAATAACAACAATGGCCGATGAAAAGTATTTCTAGTGTCTATCACACCCAAAACGTGTCTTTGCGCTCTCTTGTCTAAAAATTATATCTCAAAGGCTGAGGACATGACTGTTTCATTATCCACAAGAGTTACATAGTCGATCATTGTTCCCCGGCTGCCAGGCTGAACGTCAGGATTCATCAGACTAACAGCCGCGATATACTTCTTTCGCTGTTGATTGACATGAACCTTGAACGACAGGGTGCGACAAAAAAAAAAAAAGCGATTACCGTTTTTTTTTTTTTCCTTCGATTTGAGCAACCAACTGTGGAGCCAGAGAACGGTATCGTAGCATGGTATCACTATTAGCATCTTCGATCACCTCGCAACGGAATTGCCCTATAACCAGGACAGTGCACGGCCCTCCTTGGTGGTGCAACGCGAAGTCCGTGCAACGTCGAGGTTCAACTGCCTCGCGACAGTCCACAGTCTGCAAGAAAGAGTACCACCAAATAGTAGCTGTACCTCAATGTCATCGAAACGCCACAGAATGGTTTCCACAAAGTTGATAATTTTCGGGCGCTCCTTGCCACCGCAGCAATCACCGGTAATCGTAACGATGGTAAGAAGCTCGTCGTCCTCTCTGTCAGACGAGCTGAGGAAGTGATCGCGTGTTGCAGCTGCTAGGCGTGTTCGTTTTCACAAGGTCGCCACCTCGATAGTGTGCTCGTCTGCTATTCCCGCCACCTCCTGCATCCCCTCTCCTGGCCGCAATGCCTGATAAAACTCCATCCCGGCGCACTGTCGATTTTCTTGGTGTGTGTTGGGAAAACGAAAAGCTGCACCGATCGACGGTGCACTCCGTCGATCGAGGACGTCCTTTGCGCACTGGAGCGCCATGGTCGAGAAAGCTATACATATTAGGCGTTCCTCGGAGGCCGTTGTACGAGATAAGCTATCAGTCTGTTGATACTTCGCCGTGTCACCAGTACTGCTGGACAATAAGGAAAAAAAATAAGAAACAAGTCAGCCGCGCAGTTCCGGGAAGCTCGTTTCTGCTTCCTCACGAAGTAAAACCATGGGCGAAACCGGGGCCCCTGACTGGCCTTTTCTGACGCACGTCACAAATGCGCGCGGCAACAGGGGGTATAAACGCGCACCAGAGTTTAGTGTTTAGAGATGCCGCCTCGAGAGATTTAGACGTTTTTAGCGCTCCCCCCCGTGGTATTAGGGGTTTGTATTCACCGCCAAAACTTGCCCCCATTTGTTTACCGCCAATATTCATCGCCAGCGGCGCCCATCGTGTCACCTTGTAATGTCCAGCCGCCCACTGGGGCCGCGAAGTGGCGTGAACGAGAAGGGTCCGATGGGTTAACACGCGCCCTTCTGATACAAAACCCCGCCGTCTGCCACTGCACCTCTAGAAAGGACAACCTCGCCTCCGTCCTCGGTGAGAGCTGTCTTCTTATCTGAAACAATAAACAAGCGCGAAAGGGTCCATTGTCGGCTCCTGAATGCTTGCGAAAGAGCTGGACGTTCAAATGGGCCAATCAGGTCGCTGTATTGGCTGCGCTGGTTTACTCAGTGAGCAAATGGCAATACGCCTACGGGAAGCTGCGGAGAAACACGGTGAATGCGATCACATTGGCTTTGTATACTTGTACCATGGCGAGACTAGCCTGGCTACCCTCCGATAACGGCGGCAGCACACTGTGAGCCTGGGTAAGCGCATGCGCAGAGCACTACTGGAAAAGGTCCATAGTTATTGAGCACAACAGCAGTTAAGGTCATCATGTAGTACAGTGCGTTGTATGGCTATTTAATGTATTTCAATCAATCTCGTTCAGTTTACAGTTACTTTCACTTAACACTAATCAGCTGGATACCTCGATTATTCGAGAAAAAAGAGTAATTGACTGTTACTTGTAAAAGTAACCGCTACTTTCTCAAATAGTTCCGGTTTAAAAAAAAATAACGATTTTTCTGCCGGTATGAAAACAGTTTTTTCGTATTATCCTTTATGAGGAAAGCAAGTCGTCTGCATTTTGCGCAGGAGTTGTGGTGACGTCACAACGACGCCGAGCTCTGATTGGCTCTGATTGAAAGGGTATAGGCAGCTCGCTTTGAGGTCTACCCACTATCCTTCAATTAGAGCTAATGAGAGTTCGACTTCGTTCTGACGTCATTACAACCCCTCTAAAAAGAAGCAGACGAACTTGCGCTCCGCACCACAATCAAATCACCGAATTAAAAAAAAAAAATTGTTATATTTTTTATTCATCGATTTTGGTAGACCATCCGCCGGTCGATGATTTGATTTTAGGATTCCTCGGAAGGAAACTTGTATGCAAAGCAGGCTATAAAAAGGAGTGAATTATGATAAAGGTAGAAGTAGCTCGAGTACTTTCAAAGGTAATCGGATTACTGTTCCGATTCCTTCCTAATAAAAGTATTCAGATAATTACAAAATTACTCCAATAAGTAATCGATTACAAGTAACTTGATTACCTGCAATGAGTAGCGCACAAGACCGATTTAAATACAAAATAAAATAGCGCGAAAACGACAACCAAGTAAGACAGGAACAGTCACAACTTTACGTTATCGTTATTTGGGGTAAGGGAAACAATTACATAATAAATATGAGTGCCCAGATAAGATGCGCACCGAGGTTACACTTATTTCTCTCGCATCAATGTCGAGACGTATGCGTAAATCAACAAATTAAATTATCCAGTGATTGCCCACAACTACATATCTTATGCAAAGATAGAAATCGAAACTTGACTTCAAATTTGTGAATTTTCTAAGTTCACATTTTGCTTATATTTCATTGAATAAATTTGGTCGTAATTAGTTTATAATATTTATATAGTTTGTTTAAAACTACGGGTGAAATTGAGTCCCCAAGCAGCAAATTTGTGTAAACGCAACACCATGTTAAGCCTTTTTGAATGCATTTATTATTGCGCCTACGTTTCCCTATCTGTATTCCCTATCAAAAAGATCATATAAAACCAGAACGTTATGTCCTAAATATACAAAAAGATAGCGAAGAACGTTAGTATGATGTTTCTTAGAACAGTCTTTTTTTACTACAATCCTGGTCTTGAGCATATACATGCAAGCCGAACAATACAGAGGGTCTTCCCAAAGCTTATGCGCCTTTACAGTTCTGATGTTGGAATTGGCGCTACGGGGAAGTCTAGCTGAAAGCACGTTGATACATTTTTTTTTTTTTTGTAAATGTAACCAAAGCAACGTACAGCGGGAACTCTCTAGAACAACAAATATATTGTAGCAAAGTGCGCGAAAAGGACACTTAGTCTTGGAACCGTAGCGAATCCTTCATTTAGACATCATCAAAATGGCGTGACCGTTATAGATCACTGAAGGGCCTTTCATTAATTGACTTTGAGCACGAACACGCATAATAAAACACCTTCGCCGTAAAGCCACCTTTAAAAACAGATTAGAAGCAGCCTCAGACGAATGAAATTGTCGAGACCTCACCACCATGCTTTAAGACGAGTTTGCGACCCCTTTGTTGCAATTGATCATAAAGTTTGTAATTGTTCTCGCTGTCATCTTCTTCGTAAGCAAACTTGACAATGACAAAGTGGTGAGCCGCTGGAGGGACGTTCTCCGAGACCCGGTCGCGTATTTCTGATTGCCTAAACATCCAACGCCGCCAGAAAAAAAAGACAAAGAGAGAGAGGATGACACCCTAGCAACGGCGCTCACGCCGGATTGGCTGCCCGCCAACGCGCGGGAGCTTCGACTTTGAATTCAGACGGCGCGTGTATCAGTGAGGAGCTTGATAATCCAATCCCTTCCCCCCCCCCTCCCCTCCCCCCCCCCCCCCCCCCCCCGACCTGCGGTCGCGAGGCTTCGCGGCGACAGTGTGCGATTGCTAATTACAAAACTGTTAACCCACTTGGCACCTCCGTACACTGCGCTTCGCGGCGTCCGAACGGCAACCCAAGCTCCGCTGTTCCCCATGCACCTTCGGAAAGAGGGTCCCATACCATTTAGTTGAGCGAAGTTCCGTCGACAACATTCGTTTCTTTTTTTTTTTCAGTGTGAATTGTAAAAAAGAAATGTCGTAAATACCGCCAAATGCCTCGACAAAAAACAAAAAAAAGTAAGCCCACACTGGGGATCAAAACGGGGTCCGCTGCGTAGGAGAAAGACGCGTTACCACCAAGCTACGCTACCGCTTCGGACGCTCGCTTTAACCCCTGCTTATGTTGACGGCGGCAGCGTCTATCTCCACGAGCCAGCCAATCCGGCGTGAGTGCCGTTGCCAGGGGCGTCCCTCACTGCGCCCGGAGCGCATTCGCTATTGGCCCTCTCCTCCCCCATCTTCATTCCCAACGCTTAGTAGTAATAGGGTGTCCTCCTCCTCTCCCTCTTTTTTTTCCTTGCCTCGCTGGGCGTTTAGGCAATCGGATACACGCGACCCGGTCTTCGTACGCTTCATTGCCTTGGCGACAGTTGGAAGGCTGGATATCCTTGTCTCTCCCCGATGTCTCGAAGACCACACTACCGATGCTTGACATTTCTTGATGCAACCACCTTTTCCGGTACGGTGTTCCACAAAATCAGGACGGTGTGATGCCAAGGGTTATTGGCATAATATTTCGGTCCAGGCCCATAGCCTTGTAGTGATATGGTGCGAACGCCATGATCTCTCACGTCAATTATTACGTCAGCCGTACAAAAACACAATCGTTTTACTCTCCGATGAAACGCGCTCCAAGATAATGTCGTTTAAAGAAGGGGGTACTTTCCGAAATCCAAAATATTATATCTTCAACACCCCGGTGTCTACACTAGATTTGAAAGAGAAAGTGGAGTTATGCTAGCGAAAGACAGTCAAGTGGAATCCTTATCATGCACCGAAAGCCCCCAAGTCGAGATCGGGACTCTTGGCTTTTCAAGTCATCTTCCCTTGCAAGGAGCACAGATGACGACTATTTGCCTCTACCCTGCTTGTGGGAGCATCCCACGTATGCCGTGTTGCGTTAATTGAAAGTTAATCTACGGGTGTCGGTCATCGCAGTCGTTCCGTACATCATCTTCGACCTGCCCCGAGCCCAAACCCTTCTTTGTCTTCCTCGTTTTCGTCAACCGCCTATTTACACGAGCACTGTACGGCTGTTTCCCGTGAGTAGGAGGTGTCCAATTTACAATTTACAACACACTGCCCCCAAATGAGCGTTATTAGATCGCTCATTCAATATAAAGCTCTAGGGGATATAAAAGTTGAACGGTTCTTTTCAACACTTGTCCGCCTGGCAAGTTCACAGCGCAGGATCGCACTATACCGGCCGTAGAATACCTGCCCAATTCGTCCAGTCCGCCACAGGTGGCTGGGCGTTTCGTTCTCCTCAACTAGAACCAGGTCTCCTTCTTGAACTTGGCTGTTTCGGTGACAAGTTGTTTCGTGTGCTGATCGCAGCTGGAGAAAGTATTCTTTTCGCCACCGCTGCCAAAAGTGATCTAGTAGTTGTTGATGCTTTCTCCAACGCCGGGTGACATTTTCTTTGGTAGAGGTTTGGAGTTTTTCAGCACTCGCAGTTGGAAGAGCTGTCAGTCGCTTTCCAGTCATAAAATGCGCCGGGGCAACGCTTCGGGCTCGTCGGCAGAGGCACGCAGGAATGAGAGGGGCCGTGAGTTAACGACTGCCTCAATCTCGTGGAGTATAGTGGTAAGCTCCTCAAAACAGCAGCAATTTCTTCCTAAAACTTTCCGAAGGCTTGTTTTGACAGACTTTCAAGAAAGCCTCAAAGGACCATCCGCTCCTGAAAACCCCCCCACCAGGCAGCTCGGTCAACAATGAATTTCCACTGTATTTGTTGTTCGGTGTAGTGTTCTTGCACTCTTTTGTTTTTTAGCACGTTCCATAAGTCGCGGACGTCCTTTGAGGCTCTCTTGAAACTCAAGGCGTTGTCGCTGTATACCACTCTGGGTGTCCCTCTCCTTGCTGTAAATCTCTGGAAGGCAATGAGAAATGTTGGAGTTGCGAGGCTTGGGGGGTAACTAGTTCCAGGTGGACAGCACGAGTAACTGCACAAGTGAATAGTGCTATATATGCTTTTTTCTCGGAGTGTCCGGATCGGAGTAACAAAGGTCCGGCAAAGTCCACTCCTACTACTTCAAATGGGCTCGCCTCATTTACGCGGTCTTTTAGAAGTAGTGCAGTCGGTGCTGATGCTCTTTTCACTCTAGACCTTGCGCAAGCGTTGCATCGGTTTATAACCTTCTTGACAGTCTGTCGTGCCCTTGGCACCCAATAAAGTTCACGTAACTGTGTCACAGTGTCTTGAAGTCCTCCATGGAGTGTACGCCTATGCATGTCGTTAATCAGCAGTTCAGTGAAAGGATGTTCAGGAGGCAGTAGTGATGGGTGTTTGATCTCCACTGCTTCGTTCATATTTTGTAGCCGTCCGCCAACTCTCATGAGCCGGTGTGCGTCGAGGTAGGGGTTGAGAGCGATGATGCTTGATTTCTCGGTCAATCTCCCTCCCTCCAGCAGTTCGTCGAGCTTTTTGGGGTAAGCTTCCTCTTGCGTTCGCCTGACCCAATACAGTTCTGCCCTTTCAATCTCTTCAGTTATTAGAGGACCTTTGGTGCGATTTTGAGGCGTTCTACAGTTATTAACGAACCTCATTATCCAAGCAGTGACTCGTAGTAGTCGCCCTATTCTACCGTATCGTTCCAGCTTCAAAAGAGGTGTCGTTACTTTGGTTTGTATCTGAAGCACTTGATGTTTACTCTTTCGTTCCTCCTCTTCAACTTCCGTCGGGATATTTTCGCTTGTAATGACACCTGGCCAGGTGTCCCTGTCTACAGAGAGCCACCTAGGGCCGTTCCACCAGAGTTGACTCGTTCGTAATTTATCTATTGATATTCCTCGCATCATCAAGTCCGCAGGGTTGTCAAGCCCAGGGCAGTGGTTCCAACTGGCCGGTTCCCCTCCAGATTGAATTTCGGTAACCCTGTTAGACACGCAAGTTTTCCATTTTACTGCTGAACCCTTGATTCAGTGAATAGCAATAGTGCTGTCTGTCCAGAAGAATATCTCCTGGACGTCCATCAACTTTTTCAGGTAGTTGCCTATTCGGTTCTCAATCACTGCCGCCATAAGCTCCAGGCGCGGAAGTGTCAAACGTCTTATCGGCGCTACCCTAGTCTTAGAGAATACCAGACTGACATCTGTCTTGCCATTCATTTATTTCACCCTCAGGTAGGCACACGTTCCATAAGCTAGGGGACTGGCATCACAGAAGACATGCAGTTGTAGAGACGTCTTGTGCTCTCCTTGTGTGCTTATGACACACCGGTTGGTGGCAATATCTTCTATCTGTGAAACCTCTTTTCACCATTGTTGCCAGTCTCCTGAGAGGTCTTCAGGAAGCTCTTCGTCCCAGTTAAGTCCGCGTTCCCACAATCGCTGAACCAAGACCTTCACTCTTATTACAAACGGGGAAATAAGTCCAAGTGGGTCGAAGACCCTCGCTGCAGCACGTATTACACAACGCTTCGCTGTGCTGTTGCCGTTGATGAAGTTGAGTACATTCTTGACTGGAATCAACAAAGTGTCGTTATCCCGTCTCCATGGCAGTCCGAGAATTCCTCTGGGTTCTGAAAACGTTGACGTGTTATGATCCTCGTCAAGCATAACCTGAAGATGCCATGCGTTGGTTGCCCATTTTCGCAGTGTCACGCCTGCAGATTTCAGACTCTCATTGCCTTGCTTATGTAGATCCGCAGCCTCTTCTATTGTTTTCGTTCCGAAGAGCAAGTCCTCTACATAGAATGACTTTTGAAGAAGTCTTGCAGTATCCTTCATATCTTCTGTCACATTTTGTAAATGATGTTTCAGAGTAGCCGATAGAAGGAATGGGCTTGCCGATGTTCCAAATGGCACGCGTGTCATCCTCGATTCTTCAGTTGGTAGCTCTTTGTTTGACGCTTCAGACTTAGTGTCAAACCACAGAAAACAGAGTGCGTCACGATCCTCAGGTCTCACACTTACTTGAAGAAAGGTCTTTTCTATGTCTGCTGTGAGAACAATAGGATACGTTCGGAAGCGTATTAGAACCTCGACTAGATCCGTGTTCATGTTGGGCCCTTTCTCTAGATGATCGTTCAGTGAAGCAACTTCATTTGCATGAGACGACGCGTCGAACACGACTCGCAGTTTTGTAGTTTCAGAGTCCATTCGGATCACTGCTTGGTGAGGCATGTAGCAGGTGCGTGAGTTTGTGCATGGTAACTCTGAGGGAACCTTCTCCGCATGTCCATCATTAAGGTAGTTGTGGATAGCCTCTCCAAAGAATATAGCGTTGCTATATTCTTTGGAGAGGGACTCGTTGCGTGATAGCCTCTTCTGCAATCCCTCGAGTCATTTCATAGATGTGGCTCGGTTATCGTTTAGCTCCCCTGCGTTAGGTTTCCATGGCAAGCACACCTCGTACCGTCCATTCGCTTTTGCAATAGTTCGTTTGAAGTCGTTCCACACCTCGTTTTGTTCTTCACCTGAGCTACATGCGTTGTCTGTTATTCCTATGGTTTCAATGTCCCAAAAGGTGCGTAAGGTCGCATCATCTACGGCTTCGATGGTTCCGATCTTTAGTATATAGACCATCGTGTTGGCGCGGCCAGTAAGCGAGCACTGCAGCGTTACGGGTCCTTGAAATGTCCACCCAAATTTAGTGTCTAAAGCCAGCAGACTGCAGTTGCTTTCACAACGTTGCGCCCGCTCACTGGCGGCTTTCCAGATTTGGTCCGACCCAATGAGCAGGCTTATGCCTGGTTCAGTAGGAACGCCGGGGAAGAGAAGTTTGTCAGCGATGCAGCCTCCGTCTTCTTCAATGCTGCGGACAAACTCATCGTTTACAGGTATCTGAACAATGTCCTCGCATATAAATGGGATTTCTACCGCTTCAACGCTGCATTCTTTGTTGTTGCACTGACTACGCAGCTTCACTTGAACCAGGCTTCGTTTTTGCGGCAGTGAAGTAGAACTTCCATAGGTGTTCAAGCGTAGTCTGGTCTCTCCTAGCACCTTAAGATCCAACTTGCGAGAAACGTCTTCTCGTATAAACGTTCGCTGACTTCCACCGTCTAAGATGGCACGTGCGTAGACAATATTCCCATCTTCAACCACCCGGGACCGAAAGCTCTGAAGTAGGACGTCGTCGTCTATCGAAATCCCAGTGCTACCAGTGCCAGCGCTTTGAACGCTAGACGTCATTGTTTGTGTTGCACTATTGTTCGCTGAAGGCTTCCAGGTCGGATCGCACATAGATGTTGCGTGTCGCCCCGCACAGGAAGTGCAAGACAGTTTCCTGTGACAGTCCTTTGACCTATGCCCTCTTAGGGTGCACCGGAAACATCACATCTCTCCTGAAAGTTTCTTCTTCTCCGTTTGGAGATGCTACTGGTGCAGTTTTCCGTGCTGTGTCCTGTAGTTTTGCAAAAAAATGCACTCCTTCTTGTTATCTTGAGCTTTGGCATGGACAACCGCAGAAGTCGGAAGATGAGCTCGTTGATGTAGTTGCTCTCGATTTTTTCATGGTGGACGATCATATCTGACACCAGATCTTTCTCTACTCTTGATCTCGATTAGCAGATATTCGAGCAACTGCTGCAAATCTCCCTCCGTCCTTCTGCTGTTCAGTTGAACGTCCTCAGTTCGAGGTGTTGGTCTGGCGGACAGCTCAGCAGTTCTAGAAGTACCTGCGATTGACCCCAGTTCTTCTGCTTGTAATGTGGGTGGAGATGAACGTGCAGCCACCTCTCCCTGGTCCGGATGGACGGTCTTCCTTTCAGAATGGCCATCACGTCGGTAGAAATCCACCACTATTTCAGATGGAAGAGCCTTGATGACAATGTCCATCAGCATGGTCGAGTAGCTGTCTGAGCTGACACCAAGTCCATGAAGACCGCGGATGTGGGTTTGCACCTGATTGTAAAGTCTCCTCAAGCCCTTAATGTCGTTTGAGTAGGTGACACTCGGAAGCGTTCGAAGCTTTGTAAGGTGGTCTTGCTGGATTCGCCTGTAGTCTCCAAACTGTCTAGTTAAAATTTCAATTGCGTCGTTGTAGCACGCATCCGTCACTTGGAGACCAGCGATAGATGCCCTGGCGGGTCCACTAACCAGCGTCCTTAAGTATTGAAACTTCTCGCCGCTTGAGAGCTCTTCGTTTTCGTGAACGGCACGCTTGAATTGTTGCCAAAATGGCTGCCACTCAGCAAGCTCGCCCTTAAAGGATTGCAGCTGCAACTTTGGTAATTTAATACCGCTCCGTCTTCCTTCTTTGCTTCGAGAGGCAATTGCCGATGTTGATGGTCGCGCTGGTTCACCAGAACGTAGTTGCACTGCTCGACTTTGAAGCATGCTCAAGGTGTGGGTCGTTTCTTCCTCGTACGTAATTACCGACTGGTATTCGTTCTCGAGATCTCCATCAGCAATGAAGGGCTCGAGCTTGGTGTTCAGCTTCTTCAGTTCATCATAATTTACCTACAGCTTTCTTGCTATGGCCTCGATTTGAATTACAGCCGCAGTGTTGAGAATAGCGGTGGCCTCTAATAATTCGGGTGTTTTGTGCTCTGCGAGCAGACCTTTTCGTTCGCACCCTTTCCATGTTTAAATGAATCGAGATGTCGGTAAGCTTCGGTTAATAGAGTCGCTTACTTTCTACGATGTCGATCCAAATTTCATTCGAGGTTAGTCCATGGCGTTCACTTGTTCGCTGCTCAGCAACTGACTTCGTTTCGTTGAGGGCCGTTGCTGGCTTGAATTCCCGGGTTTCGGCACCATTCAGTTGTTGCGTTAATTGAACGTCAAAGACTTACGGTAAGAAACAAAATGTATTTACTATTTACATGGCGAAGTTAATCTACGGGTGTCGGTCATCGCAGTCGTTCCGCACATCTTCTTCTTCGACTTGCCCCGAGCCCACACCCTTCTTTGTCTTTCTCGTTTTCGTCAACCGCCTATTTACACGAGCATTGTACGGCTGTTTCCCGTGAGTAGGGGGATCGGTGGCCGAGTGGGCTAAAGCGCACACCCAGCTCGACGCGCGTGGAGCGAAAGCTCGCGCTGCAGAACCCAGGGATCCTGGGTTCGAGCCCCACCCCTGCCCGTTTCGATCTGGATGAGCATCGTACCGGCGTGCGGTCGTGGATCACTACTGCGTGGTGCACGTTAAAGACCCCAGGCTAGCGGTTGTACCGCACTGGCTAAATTGCTCATCTACAGTGGGTAACAATGTCGCCATGTTCTGGCAGACTAAACTCCTGCTGTATAAACAACTAACGACTAATTTTTTTTTTCCCGTGAGTATACTCACGGGAAACAGGGGATCGGTGGCCGAGTGGGCTAAAGCGCACATCCAGCTCGACGCGCGTGAAGCGAAAGCTCGCGCTGCAGAGCCCAGTGATCGTTGGTTCGAGCCTACCCCTGCCCGTTTCGATCTGGATGAGCATCGTACCGGCGTGCGGTCGTGTATCACTACTGCGTGGTGCACGTTAAAGACCCCAGGCTAGCGGTTGTACCGCACTGGCTAAATTGCTCATCTACAGTGGGTAACAATGTCGCCATGTTCTGGCAGACTAAACTCCTGCTGTATAAGCAACTAACGACTAATTTGTTTGTTTTCCCGTAAGTAGGAGGCGTCCAATTTACAATTCACAACATGGCGTACTAATGCATATCTTAGATCACAAAAATGCCAATTTTCGCGATGAGCAGTACACTGGGGTTTTTCTGTAAGAAAAGATATTACAACCTCAGTTACACACATCTAACAATTGAAGTCGTGCTTGTATATTACGATGGGACTGTTTGGAACCTGTGGTTTCCAACGAAGGTACGACCGCATTATTACTATTAAATTTCGCTTCAATCAAAGCAATGCCCTAGCTGGTCTAAGAATATCTCACAGATTTTATTTTTTTTGTTGTTGTTGTCGTCGTCTTTGCTAGAAGACGATTGTTTAGGGCACTGTTGTAGAGTCATCTACAGCTTAAGAACTGCAGGTCTTGGCGAATCCTGAGCTTATCGCTGGCAACATGAGAAAAACAGAGGACGTGGGTGACCATGATCCCGTTTTTTGCTTCGCAATTCCCTCTTGGGCGTCCTTGTCGGTCGGCAAATGTCACCATCTCTACGGTGGCGAAACGATAACAAGAGTCTCGGCTCGCGCCACGTCCTGTCTTTCATAACCAGTCCGGCGAATAATCTGGATCATATTGATTGGTACGTTTTAATATTTTACAAAATAATTGTTTTTGCGTATAGCCAGATTGCTCTCCACTTTTTTTCAATTTGTTTCCATATTCGAGTTTACACTTTTTTCTAGGAATTATTACACTTCCTTATTCATCGCTACATACGATTAATAGAGATTTAGCAGGTGGCTTGGCACACGCCTTTTCCACAAGGGCGCAGCCATCTTGAATGCCGTCACTTCTGGTATGCGGTAAAAGATCGTTTTGATCTCTTCACGCCGCTGGAAGGTATTTATAAAAAATGCGTGATTGCCACCCATTCTAGTTTTGCCTCATCTATATTTTCTCGCATATGCCAGGTTGGAATTGTTTTATTTTTATTTCGTCCCGCATGCCAGATACGGAACCCACGTGATTGAGGACGACAGGAAGCAGAAGAGGCCTATAGCCCCTCTAGGCCAACTCAAGTCACTGACGTCATGCCACTGCCGTGGCGCTGCTGTCGGTAGTGCGCATGCGCAGATGCTTCACTCCTCCCGAATTTGGTTTCTGCGCACGCGAAGTGCCCACACCTGGTGTGGGCAAAGCGGACTTCTTTCTAAGCGCTGTGTTGGTGTATAGCCGCGAAAACTTAAGGAACGCGGAACCTTGTGAGCGTTCGCATCTTATTATCGCTTTGTAGAAAGCGAGAGTACGGCATGAGCAGATAAGAACGCCGAAAAAAAAATTACAATGGCAGAAGCATGAATATATATAAGTACGCCCTGCGTTTTTGACGCTCTCGGCGGCCATAGTTCGTTTAACCATAAAAAACCACTGACACCCTCAAAAAATATTTTTGTTATTCGATTTAATATGGTGTCAAAAGACTACCCGATCAGTATTTTTCTACACTCAAGTACGTATTTTGTAAAGTCCCCCCCCCCCCCCCATAAGAAAAAAAAAATCAACTACTAGAAACCGAATTGGAAAACGAGCACGGAATTTTATGGCCGGAAGTCACCAGACCACTTTTTTTTTCTCTCTCTACACTTTTCCTGCGCGTGAAGCAGACAACGAAGTTGCGTGCCCGGTTTGTCGTGCGATTGTATCGCACTTGTATCTCTTCCGGTCGAAGTTCTGCGTCTGAAGATCGATGGACCGGAACCACGAAGGACAGTTCAGAAGTAGCGACACCACGACCGTCGCGACGTTTTGGTCTGTCGTGGGCCGTCATCACTTCCTCCATCCCGCGGTACGTGGCCGTATTAAGAATGTCGTGTACATGTACTTCCTGTAATCCGTGCAACATTTTTTTTTTTCGATCAACCTAAATGCAGCTTTTTGGAGGCCACAAATATGGGGTCAATATCCTTTTCTATTCTTAATATTGAATGTTTCCCTCGCATAACCCACGACTTTGACTATATTTGATGCACATAGTTTGAACGCCACGTGACCATGAAAAATGGAGTGTGCGCGACTGAAACTGGCCGATTCTAGACCACCGGCTGTTTTCAGGCGAAAAAAAGAAGAATTGAGCCGCAAATTGTGTTCTGGGTAGTTGGGGTCTCAGTGGACACGTTCAAATAAAAACCTCGGCGAGCATAAACAGCCTGTCAGTGTCTCTTTAAAGGACGACGAGTGACAAGCAGAAAGAGGGAAGCTCTCCCTCAATCCCTCCTTTCTAGTCGAGAAAGAGGGACTCCCTCCTCATATCACAGGCACATAGCTCAGATACCCGCTCGCGTTGGGAGAAGAGTACAGAAGGGTGCCAGAGGGAATGGGGAGTAGGAAACAGGGAACCAGTTTGCTGCCCGGCAAGAGACGATTCCTTAGTCTCGCCTTTAATAAAAGTCGAGACGCCGCCAACGCTACGAGATGATGGAACGGATCAGATAGCTCCAGAAGTACAACTTCCCGGTGTTCGTCATGTACCACGTTTTAACACCGCGCATACTCCGTTCTCTTTACATTGTGAAACGCTTTTTTCTTTTTAGAGCGCAGCTCTTAGGGGGCCGTTTTCGGCTTGAGCGGCGTCGCCGTCGCCGTCGGCGTAACCGCCAGGTCACGTGACCCCGCCCCCTGAGGTCACGTGACCTCCTGAAGTCACGTGACCCCCTGAGGTCATGTGACCGCCTGAGGTCACGTGACCGCCTAAGGTCACGTGACCCCCCCCCCCCCCCCGAGGTCACTTGACCCCCCCCCCTCCTCTAGGTCACGTGGTCGCGTGACCCACCGAGGCCACGTGAACCCCCTGAGGTCACGTGACCCCCTGAAGTCATGTGACCCCCTGGCTCACGTGACCCCCTGGGTCACGTGATCCCCTAAGGTCACGTGGCCCCCTGAAATCATGTGACCCCGTGAGGTCACGCGACCGCCTGAGGTCACGTGACCCCCCCAGGTCACGTGACCCCCCCTCGCCCGAAGTCACGTGACCCCCCCTGACGTCACACGACCCCCCCTGAGGTCACGTGACCTCAAGGAGTCACCTATCCCTCAGTACGCTTCCATCCTCCTCCTAAAGAGCTGGGCTCTAATCGGCGTTACAGGCAATTGTAAACGGCTTTCATTTTTTTACGAAAACATTTGATCAGAAATGTTTGTCTGTGCGTCCGCGCGTCTTTATACGTCCGTGCATTTTCCGCTAAATTTAGCGGAGAAATTGGCTTTACGTAGCCCATGTACCAATTCAATGTTCCCGCTAAATTTACCGGGAAAATCGATGTCACGTGACCCGAAGTCATGAGACCCACGGACCAGTTGAATCTCCCCGCTAAATTTAGCGGCAAAATCGACGTCACGTGGCCTTTACACCAACTGAATTTTCCCGCTAAATTTGGCAAATAAATTCAAGTCATATGACCTGACGTCACGTGACATTTGTAAATCGCCGTTTCGCTGTTAAATTTATCCGGGAAATTAATAAATATATAGGCTCTACAGTCCCCGATACGACTGTTTAATTGCTTCGAAACATATTTAAACGATCGCTCGTCCAATACTAGATTTCACGCAACATAGGACCCCAACAATAAAGGTCGCTCTATTTTTTTTTATGTGGTATTATGTTTCTTTTTTCGCGCTTGGAAGAGAGTGCAAAGTTGCGAGTCGATATCACGAAAACTTGGTAACGGAAGTGACGTCTCTCTCGGGTATAAGTCAGGCGACGTACGGTCACGTGACAACAATTAATCTCACGTGACCTCTGCGTCACGTGTTATATACACGAATTCAGTTTTGCCGCTAAATTTGGTGAAAAAATTGATGTCGCATGACCTGACGTCACGTGAACAATACACGCATTTATTTTACCCGCTAAATTTAGCGGGTCACTTGACAGCAATTTTTCCGCTAAATCTAGCGGGGAAACTGAATTGATGTATATGTCACGTGATGCCAGGTCACGCGACATTAATTTTCCAGCCAGATTTAGTGGGAAA
This sequence comes from Ixodes scapularis, assembly GCF_016920785.2. Classification (NCBI taxonomy): domain Eukaryota; kingdom Metazoa; phylum Arthropoda; class Arachnida; order Ixodida; family Ixodidae; genus Ixodes; species Ixodes scapularis. Next base: position 17,966,974 of record NW_024609838.1, on the reverse strand, counting down.
ACATAACTGGTGTCTGGATCCCGTGACGTCAATTTTCCAACTAGCTTTAGCGAGGGAAACTCGATTGGTCTCCTGATCCCATGGCGTGAGGTCACGAGGCTTCGCTTATATCCGGGCAACGGGCATTCACCCGTTGCGCACCTGCCATCGTCATGCGGCACGAGCCCGTTGACGTGTCTCCAGCTGACACATACAACACATCTGGGATGAGTTGACAAGGCACGACCTCTCATATATTGCCCCCCCCTCTCACTTCTTGTCAGAGGTTGGCATTTTAGGTCGCCCTCACTCACCCTCACCCTCACAGCCACACTCACCTAAGCCCCTCACTCACCCTCACCCTCACAGCTACACTCACCCTCATCCTCACAATCACACTCACGTTCAGCCCTTCACTCACCCTCACTGAACCTCACGCCCCTCACACACTCATGGCCCTCACGCCCCTCACGCACTCACCGCCCTCACGCACTCATGGCCCTCACGCCCCTCACCACCCTCACGCCCCTCACGCATTCATGGCCCTCACGCCCCTCACCACCCTCACGACCCTCACGCATTCATGGCCCTCACGCCACTCGCCGCCCTTACGCCCCTCACTCACTCATGGCCCTCACGTCCCTCATCGCCCTCACGGCCCTCACGCACTCATAGCCCTCACGCCACTCACCGCCCTCACGCCCCTCACGCACTCACCGCCCTCACGCACTTATGGCCCTCTCGCCACTCACCGCCCTCACGCCCCTCACGCACTCACCGCCCTCGCGGTTCTCACATCCCTCACGTCCCTCACGCCCCTCACTCACTCATGGCCCTCACGCCACTCAGGCCAGCTTCAGATGGGGCAATTTGGCCCAGAAACTTGACGTCGCAACACCAGCAACACGGGCCGCCCGCGATCACACGCAGCAACCAATTGCTGCAATTTGCCATCATCATAATGAAATTGTATTTTTCTTGCACTATTTAGACACAATTACGCGTTATAAACGTGTTTTTATGCGTTTAAATCTCGTTGAGATTTAACAAAATTTTTGAGATCTCCCATTCCGGCCGCTGGAGTCGTCACCGGAACGCAGCCAGCACCGTTCACGACTCGGGTAAAAAAAAGATGGCGGTCGGTTCGGCGACCGCCTTCGCCGACCCAGCCGAGCGTTAGGCCTAGGACAGCGGGAGGCGATTTGCCGTCCCGTTAGTCTGCTTCATTTGAGAGGTTGAACCAAATCATTTCGAGGACTGCTCACAATCGTAAAGAAAAAAAATTGGGTTGTGTGTATGTTTATACAGCCTAGAACTTGGTCTGCCTCACAGGGGCGACGAGTCTCCCACCTGTAGATGAGAAATTTAGCCAGTGCGGTACAAGCGCTAGCCTGGGGTCTTTAAGGTGCACCACGCAGTAGTGATACACGACTCACAATCGTAAGCGATCGTGAATGCTGTAAACTGCACATGCTAGTAAATTTTAGCGATCTGCGGGCAGACTAGCTGCCGTGGCGACCGCGAGCAGACGAAATGATTTGGTTCGATGGCACACAACGTGAACGATCGTTCAAGTTCAAAATGACGGAGACATACCACATACCTTTACGGTCGTTCAGACACTTTTTACTCTATCTAGCTTCGCAGTTCTTGAAATTCCGACAGGCAAATGTTACGTCGGCCGTCTTGTTTACATCAGTCGTACGCCGGAAACACGAACCGCCACTGACATACACATTGCACAATGTTTCACATGTTTACTAGAAGATGGCGCCACCGTTAAGCACGATCACCATCATCGTTCACACGGTCGCGCCACTTTCACGATTCGCTAAAGTGTGTAAAATTTGACGTACGGTTTCACGGAACGGACCAGCTGCACCGTTCGTGATTTCGGAACCGTGTGCTTGAAAAAGACTCGCTAAAACTCCCTATTGCGTCGGCGCGCGGCAGACGACGGAGCCGGTACAAAGGGAAAGGGATGAGAAAGGGACAGCCTCGCAAAAGATAGCCAACCGGATAGCTTCACAAGCAGCACGGATTGTGGCCAAGCAATGGCCAATGACTGGGAATGGTCTTGCGGCCAGTGGCCAAAAAGTGGCCATTCATTGGCCAATGCTTGGCCGATGGCTGATGGCCAGTGGCCAATGGTCAGAGAAAGGTCAATCATTGGCCAATGGCTGGCCATTGTGTGGCCGCTGGTTAAAGGACCATTGGCAGCCATTGGCCAATGCTTGGCCAACTCTGTGCTGTTTGGGAATTCTCTCCCAATTACCGTGCGCTCGTCGCTCGTCCGACCCAAAGACACTGGACGCCCGTCCAGGGGCCCTAATGTGGACACTTGGCGAGAATTCGGCGAGAAATATGGCGGCCGTGATTGGCTGATGCCGCATCTTACTTTGGCGACGGCCAATCATAATCACCGGATTTCTCGTCGACCTTTTCCCCGAGTGTCCAGATTAGGGCCCCAGTCAGACTCGGCTCGTGCCTGTTCCTTCGTTGTTGCCATGGTAACCCGCGCCTGCTCGCATATTCCACGTGGTGGCGGGTGGAACGACGATGGGAGGGGCGTACCGAGGACTCCGACTAAGGCCCCTACGCACATCTGCGTTTTAGCGTGGTGCGTTCCATAGCGGCAAGCGGACGCGTTGCATTGCGAAGAGCACTTGCGCCAAGAGCTTGTGCACACAATTGGGTTGACACGCAGTCAACCGCTGTCAAGAGCCAATAAGAACGCACTATCGTCGCTATCGCCTCACCAATTGTAAGCGAAATCCACGTCAACATGGCGGCGCCCGGCGACAGCGTCGATGTGTTCAATCTTGGGACAATTCCGCTGACTTCCCCAACATTTTGGCGAGCTTGAACCATCGCAGCCTTGGAAGAAGCAGTCCCCACCGCTCCCCAAAACAAAAAAGCAAGTTTTTCGAGCGGAAAACCAGATAAGCTTCGCCGAGAGGCACAAGCGAACACGTCATCCTCTTTTACTCTCTCGGCTTCTGATTGGTCGAACGCACCGCAACGCTTGGGAAAGTTGAGCGAGACTCTACTCGCTTGCGTCGCGCTACCGAGCGTTGCGGGAAGGCGCGCGTCGCATCGCAAGCGACCGCTACTGGCCGCAAGGACGCCGCAACGCATTCAAAAGCGTTAAAACACGGTTTTGCGTATCGGCCTTTATTCGTCACGCGGCGCGCGCGGGCTTTGGGTATTTCTGCAAAGGGTCTATGGGAGCTTTCAATGGGGAGCGCAAGTTCGTCTGCTTCTTTTGCAGAAGTTGAGGGTGACGTCAGAACGACGCCGAGCTCTGATTGGCTCTGATTGGAGGATAGTGGGTGGACCTCAAGGCAGCTTGCTTTGGGGTCTACCCACTATCCTTTCAATCAAAGCCAATCAAAGCTCGGTGCCGTTTTGACGTCACCGCTGCTCCTGCGCAAAAAGCAGACAACTTGCTCTCAGCATTAGCGCCGAGATGTTACCGTGACGCCGTGTTATCGTTTCCGTTCGCGACGTTACGACCGGTAATCGCCTTGACGTGATTGGCAAGATTTGCTACTCCGTAAACCGACGATTGGGCAGGCATTATGAGCATAGACAAAGTTTTGGTTTAACCAATAACGTAAACGTCGACTACAGCGACGCTTTTGTTCGCGGACGTCGCTAATAAGCGTGAAAGAGTCGCCTTGCAAGCTATAATTTAAAAAAAAAGTAAATATTGGCACGCCTCTAGAAAGAGCTGCATGGTCAATGAATTGCCCTATACGCCAGGAAGTAGAGATGTAAGACAATAAAACCAAAACGCCCCTTCACAATAACGAAATGGCCTATATTAGGTTGTTTATTTTGCCACTCACCACACTCGTGTTTTCGACGTATAAGTCTGGTGCTGCGACGGCACTTATATTAGGAGGGAAATATTCCTCAATGCGGAAAGCAAGCGCTGCTATACGGTCCACGGGATTGACGTCCGCCACGACTAGCATCAGGCAAATGCGTTCTGGGAGCTTCTGAGTTCGCGCAGGATGAAATTCTGCTCTTCAGAAGCTTGTATTCCCACAAGCAATGCTCCGTGTAGAGCATAACCTGCTTTGGACGACGATCCTCTACCTGTTCGGCGGTAAAGAGTTGTTGGAACTGTGCGATCACTCTGATGTAGTCATCCGACCGAGCGGCACTGATTTCAACTGGTCGTAGGTGTCTTCCGGAAACGAAATGCAACAATGTTTATACTTTCTGTAAATGCCGCTTCGAAATGTTCACTCAGGTTTTTAGCCCAACAAAACAAGTGATAGTTGTTGTTTTTCTCCGCGCAAAAGCAGTCGCATAAAAACAAATTGAAAAACGAGGAGCGTTCATTTCCGTAACTCGCAGTCAGAACAAGCAACCACGTGATCTGGAACCGAATAAATACCTTCAATGTTTATCATTGAAGCCAGCAAAGGGCGTACTTTGAGATCCACACATGGTATAGGGTAGTGCTATTACCGTCATGGCAGTGATCGGGCACATGCCACTAACGACCCCAGGGGGATTGCAACTAAACCCCAATGATCGCATTGTTGACAACGCCCAACACTCTGATATTCTCAATTCGTCGTCAAGTTTTGCGAAGGAAAGGCTAAAAGACAATAACCGCTGTTTCTTTTTTCCCTTCAATTGTGCGGTAACAAAGAAGTTTCTTTGACAGTGGCGTTGCATGTGAGTATACTTGGGCTTCATGATACTAGTAAGATTGTGTACTTAACGAGCTCTGTAATCGGCGCAGCCAGTTGCTATGCTTGTGCCTTTTACTAACACCATAAAGGACACCAGGGTTAAGCAGTATTTCAAATACAAGTATTTGAAATACGTATTTCAAATACTTTGTGTATTTTGCGCTTGTATATAACTACAAATTGGGTAATGTATTTGAACCGTGTTTGTAAACACTAAAAGGTGGGTATTTCAAATACAATTGTATATAAATACAATTATGTGGGCGAAAGTACATCCCTCAAATTTATTGTCACTGTCCAGAGCAGGAAGAAAACTACGTTGTGCACCGAATGCAGTGTCTCTCAATCATGGGAAAATAAGCGCCAAAAAAACACGGACAAAGAGTAGATTGACAACGACACAGGGGGCTTCTTTCAATCAAGCACAAGCGTTTAGTCACTTTGTGATTACGGCGCTAGTCCAGGGCAAGAGTAGTGACGAAATCGACGTTCACTGGCAGACTGGCTAAATAAGTGCCTGTGACAACTTGTGATGCTTTCCAGCCTGATTTCTATCCATATTTTTGCCTGGAATATTCTAAATTCTCGGGTCGTCCAGATTTTCGTAAGTGGTGCGAGTTGCAACAATAAAAATTCTCTAGCTAGTGCTGCGCGTCTTGGTCGTCTCGGTTCTTTGTTGGTCTATACCAAAATGCAATCGACAAAAAAAGCTGCTTGAGGCTCTGTACTTTTTCACCTATCACGTCCACGCTTATTACATTTTTTTTTTTTTTTTTTGTGATTACATTTCTATTACGTTACTAGAGCCTCGCACACTAACTCCCGAGTGTGAAATGCGAAATTAAGAAGAGATACCCAGAAACCCGTTGCAGGTGCCCTGAAGTTGTTGACGCAAATTTCGAGGAATGTATTTGGAAAAGTATTTGGAGGATACCAAATACATTTGGTTGTATTTGTATCTTGTACTTAAATGCATTTTTGGAAATATAATTAGATTAGTAATTAAATACATTTTTGACAAAGTATTTTGTATTTGTATTTTGATACATATTTGCATGTATTTTGCCCATCCGTGAAGGACGCTAATCACTAAGCGCCTGCGAGGAAAATATTTAAGAAAGCGACTGACGCTCTCCATCAGAATGGCGGAGGGCGGCTTACCGGAAGTGATAAAGCTTTTCGTCTGCTTCGTTTCCCGGAGGCTGTGGTAACGTCAGAAAGACGCGGAGCTCTGATTCGCTCTGATCGAAGAATAGTGGGTAGAGCTCAAGGCAGCTTGCTCACTATCATTCAATCAGAGCCAATCAGAGCCAATCAGAGCCAATCAGAGCCAATCAGAGCTTGGCGTTGTTCTGACATCACGGCGACTCCTGCGCAAGAAGCAGACGACTTTGTCTCCGCATACGGCGAGCTAGTGTTTTAAAACGCACCTTTGGTACATCTGTGCGCAAGAGGAAGTGGCACGCCGATCAAGGGGCCACAAAGAGAAGGCGCAAGGAACGCGCCATGATGAGGCACCCAAGCACGAACAGTCATTGGTCGGAGTCGGGGAGAAAAAGAAAAGCACGTCAGCGCATCGTGGAAGTAAATAAGCCCACGAGGTGCAAAGGGAGCGTACGAACTTTTACTCCGTATACCTCTCACTAGCAATCGGTCGATTGTAGGATGTGACGAGGCAGGGAATATAGTATTATAGCTAATGGTAACCGAAAGTGTACAACGGGCACTGTTCACGAGCGTGTTTTTTTTTTCTTTTAATGGCTGAAACCATCTATAGCAATCGATCGATTATATGATGTGGCGAGGCAGGGAATATAATGTCATAACTAATGGTTATCGAAAGTGTAGAACGGGCACTGTTCACGAGCGTGTTTGTTTTCTTTGGTTACTATTATCAACTAGACTAAACTTATTATTTGATGTTTTAAAAGAAAATAATCGATGCGCCTGTATGATATGACTTTCACGCCTTCTCGAAAGAACTTGTAGGCAAGCGCTAAGCCACGAACTCGTAGACGCGAAAAAACAAAACCTAAAGCTTCATTTTGAATACCTTCAATCTAGTTAATCTAATGCGTTCTTCATTTCAATCATCTCGACAATGCGTTTTGTTTTTACGAAATACAATTTCAAAATTAGATATACTTAAACCCAAAACCGCCCTACGGAAAAAAAATTCAAATAATCTTCGTAGCATTACATTTTTCTTCTTATTAATAATTTAATGCTTCGGAGTGGAGCGACAAAGCACCTGCTTGCTTGCAAAGCTTGAAGAGTTGTTTTGTTTTTCAGCAAAGAAAAAATGTTTTATTTCAACAAAAAAAAAAAAACACTGCCCTTTTTTATTGCAGGACTACTGTTAACTTTTTTATGTTTATGAGCGTTTTGTCAATTTAGCTTCAATTCGACAACACACGTGGCAATATCAATATTCTTCATCATACTAAATGCTGTATTGGGTTTACCGTTACGGTTAACTTGCAGCCACCGTTCGTCGATTATGATGCTATATTAGACAAAATTATCAATATGGTGGTGCAGTAGTGGAAGCTCGGTTGCTTGATGTATACAACTCGCATGGTATCCCCTGACTAAGGCCGTGACAACGTATTCACCGGGGAATATAGGATAGCACATACTACAGAACGAATCTCAGGCAGCACTAAGTTATAACTCTCCTGTCTTAAAGTTTTTTTTTTTTTTTATTTATTTTGACATATCTTACGTGCATTGCCATACTGCTGCACAACTTATACTGAACGGCAGAAGAATGCTCAATTCGGTGTGTGCCTCTGGACCATATGGCGCCAAGAAAAAGCACCTCACCTCGCTTTATTTGGCCTCCGTAACGAGAGTTACGTGGTCCTACCTGACTAGGCATCCACGAATCTATAGGCGCCGACTACGGGAAGGGGGGGGGGGGGGGGGGGAGGGAGGGGAGGGGGGAGAAAATACGAGTCCCCCCCCTCCCCCCCCCCTCCGTATCTTGTATCCTTGAATGAAATTTTGACCTGTCGTAGATCAAAATTCGTCGAACTATGACGTAGTCTTCAAACGCTATGCGCACCACATCATACTGCGTCATTTGCTCGTCGGTTAAACTCAATCAAAGAAATATGTCTTCCGCTTTATCTCTCATAGTCTAAATAAGGGCATTCACCTGTTCCACGTTTTTTTGTTTTTTTTTCGCTTGAAGCCCACCGATTACGCGAAATCTCTCAAACCGTAGAATCCACCAACTTTGAAAAGTCAAACACTTCTGGTGGTTGAGATGTTAGGAATAGAGACGCCACTTGTGGTCGGTTTGCCTTGCTGCAAGGCAAGGCAACCTGGAGGAATAATACGGAGCCAGAAATTTCAGGAACAAGAAACTACATTTCATTGGACATGAACGAGACGATGAAGAATACAAACACAAAATCAGTGAGCACCGGCGGCGCTTGAGTCCAGCCAGCGCCGCCTCTGATCCGCCCTATCGAGGCGGCGCGAGCGATGTGCGCGTGGCCGGCTTGATTCCGCCGCCACGCGGGAAGGTTTGCCACCTGTGCCCCACAGTCGGGCAACTGGGCTGGGGAGCCACCAGGGTGTCCACACTCGCCCCCCCCCCCCCCCCCCCCCCCGGCCCTCAAACTTCGTCCGGCATGTCGATGACGGAGTTGTCGTTGTGGGCGTCAGGGAGTGGACTGGCGTTGCAGGCCCGGTCGGCGCCGCCATCCACCCCCTGTGCCAAGAAAAAAAGGATAATGCGCCAGAGAAATAGAAAATATGCGGACCGCCAAGTTTACACTGCTACCCAATAGATGGCGCCAGTGTGTCCTCTCGTTTTAAGAGGTTTCAAGGAGCCCAGTTTTAAGAGGTCGCAAGAGTGGGAACGGGCCTTAACTCGTTCACCGCCTCGACGGATAAATGTCGGTTAGAACAAACTCAACAAAAATCTGCACATTCACGACTCAGGTTTTTAAAACCAAATATGCCGCTTCCATATTTCACGACGCGCTTCTTTGTTTCACGACGCCTTTCAACCGCAACTATTTAAGACAGCTTCCTCCATGACAAAACTTTTAACAAAAATATTTGTCAAAAAGTTGGAGGACTTTTGAGATTTTTACCTTTTCGTCTTTGATTTGCAGTAAGTGTTCAAAACCCATGCAGAGATGCCGGACCAAGAAACGAAAAGCTGTGGGCGAAGACGGCGACCAGAGTAATTCCACATCCAGCGTCACAAGCTCAGTCGCTGCAGAGGTTCCTGGCTGGGGCTAGATAAGAGACGGAAAAATCGTACCGGCGAATTACCGCAACCGCTAGCCTCGTACCTGCTCCACGAGTGGTAACTTTAGTGGACTACTACGCTTCTCACGCGCTCAAAGTCTTTCTGGAAATTGCTGATTTAGTGGTTTATGATAACGCTGAGCAAGTTTTAATTGGAAGCATGTTTACTTTCACTATTTAAAAAGAGAATTAACAATTTTTATTTAGTTAGCCAACTGATCGTTATGATTAACCCCATATACGATGTCCTCCTGGCCGTATAACTCACCTGAATAAACCGCATAAGTGTAGCTCTCGCAGATTTTTTAAGACAAATCTGTTATGTTTAAAAAACAATGTATGCTTATGTATGTCGGGGAGATTGAGGCATGTTTGTGAAAACAAGGAAAAAATAATGTTTTTAAGCTTGTATTTCTCGAGCGAACTTGTCAATAACAAAGGCGTCAACTTCCAGCCCTTGGTCACATCAGAAGTCATTTCATCCTTGTGATAATTTTTGACATACTACCAGTGTCATTATCAAGTTAGTCATCTTTGTCGTTGTCATCTTTGTCGCAAGCAAACTCCGCGTCGTCACAGGGGTGAGCGATTGGAAGGACAACCTTGAAGACCCAACCTTCGTAAAATTCATCACTTTGGTCACTGGACTTGCGATTTTTGGTTCCCAATCCCCATGTCCAACACTTCTTAAGGCAGCTGTCTTTTCCGGCACAAATGTCTTCGAAATCAACACCTTGCAACACCAACGGTTCTTGCCATGTTATTTCACTCGAACTGAAAAGCGTGACCCCCAGACCTGGGGGCCACGTGACCGGCGGGGGGGGGGGGGGGGGGGGGGGGGGGGGGTCCCGTGACCTCACGGTTACGCCGACGGCGACGCCGCTCAAGCCGCGGAAACGGACGCCTAAGAGCTGCGCTCTAACATTTGACGCACGTTCAAGATTATAATTTCACCTACATTCAGGATCCTGGTGTCTACGCCATATATTGAAGTGATAGCAAGAATACGCTAAAGAAAAGAAGCCAAGTGCAATGTCTATCATGGAGTGAGAATCCACTGGTTGCAACTTGGATCCCTCGCCTCTTAGAGCAGCTTCCCTAGCAGAGGGCGAAGCTGACTCTTAGCTGCCTCTATCCTGCATTGTGTGAGCATCTCACATGCGCCGTGCTACTGGATCTCTTCAAGCGCAACAAATGCCAGTTTCCTTGAGAAGCACTACACTACGCCTGCTTACCAGGAAAGATATTTCCGCGGCGATTACATCCCTGTCACAAACGAAGTCGTGATAATGGCTCAGAAGGCGATCCTATTCAACCTGGGTTTTACAATGAAGTAGCGACCGCGTTTTAACCACGCAATTGCGTACTCACTCTTCGCGAAGATAAGATATCCTCTGCCGGAAAAGATCGTTCTTATTTATCCCTTCTCGTTGCATGCCTGGGTAGCATTCATATGCGCAATGGTGTCGATTGCAATCTCAATTTTGTTTTTGCCGCTTTGATGTAGCAGGGGAGAACGTTCGGGCGTTGTTCTCTTCGGATTAGTTGCGTCATAGCTTTAAAAAATTGATCAACTCTCGCACAAGCAGAAGAGGTGTTTCTGCACAAGGCTATTTTTAGCTCTCTAAAGCGTCATGGGTCTCGTGCTTGTACAAGGATCCACTCACTTCTCTGCTGAGGGACGTACTTCTTGAGGCGGAACATCCGACCTTCCCGAAACGCAATAGTACTTACGAGTAAGAATGTGTTCTCCACCATTTTTAATTCGAGGAGTTACGGTATGGTACTTCGACAATGGACGCCTGAAGAATCGTCAAGAAGGAGTTTTTTAGGCTAAGAAAACACACGATGGTTCCCGACACGAACTATTTTCCCCTGGTGCACCAGTTCATGGGTCGACATAACAGAACCATTCAAAAACGACTCCGCGACTTTGACTACGTCGTGACTGGGGAACCCCTCTTTGGGGAGGTTGTTGGACCCGATTTTACGTACGCATCGCAACGCAGAGAAGCTTTCTCACAGATGGTTGGCCAAGCACAGGAATCTCGCTTTTTCAGCAGAGCGGAATGTTTTCAAGAATTTAAGGTAAGGCATCGCTCTTACAGCGTCAGGGCTTCTTCAACGCTGGAAGCTTCGGATGTGACCGACCTAGTGCCATTCTTTGTCGTCTGGTCTGCGGGACTTGGTGCAGCGGTACTCGTCCTTCTGCTAGAAGTTGTGGCGGCTTACTTGGGCGCCTTGTGTGTGAAGCTGAGACAACATAAATGGCGTAAACAAAGACAGGGCTTTAGTCTAGATTGGGCTTGCAGAACCCGTGCTCCCTTCATCCCTCCGGTGTGCCACTGAATATACGTGTAAACCTATAACTACTCAATTTTCGAAAACTCAACTTGTCATAACCGTGATTGCACATGAATAAATGTACCGCATAAAGGACATTATATGTGTGGTATAATGGTTCCTTGTGCACCATTGTGATCGCGTCAACAACTTAAACTATTCAAATAATTGAACCTCTTTTCTATTCTAGCGACTCCTTAATACACTTGAGGTTAAGACTACGCATGAGCGTGCTATTTGGTTTTGTATGATGTAAAGCTATTTCATTCATCCAAAAACAACCAACCAACTGCAAGGGAACAAAAACACATAAAAACAAGAACAAGAATAAGTAGGGACAGGGCGTGGGCTGACTTCTCTTCCTTCTTGTCCATTTTTTGTGTTTTAGTGTGTGAATTAGTGTTTTACAAAACACTAATTCGTCCAAAACTCAAATATGCCGTTTCAGCCTGGGACCCTTGTCATGAAAATCTAATTCACTCACTCGAAATGGTCCAGAATAACTCTGTTCGCTTTATCTTGTCCAACTATAACAGAACTGCGAGCATAACCACAATGAAATTCAGCCTTGACTTACCGTCTTTGTCATCTCGTCGTAAAAACTTTCGTCTTTGCCTCTTTCACAAGTTGTTTTATCACCCCCATCTCCGCGCCGAACTTATATTACCTCCCCAATACGCTTCATCACGATTAGATCACGTCCATAAGGTCGGTGTCCCATCGTGCAGGACTAATGCCTTTTTTCAGTCATTTCTCCCACGCACATCAGAAGAGTGGAATCGCCTTCCCGTACCAACAGCTTCAATCGAAGACCTCCACCTGTTCAAGAACGCCTTAACTAATATTGTATGAATAGACGCCATTTTTTGTATTTCTAGTAACTGCTTTCTTTTACTTCAACATCATTTTTGTAACCACTCCCCTCTTCAATGCCAACGCCCTGAGGGTACATGTAATAAATAAATAAATAAATAAACGTTAGTTCCTTGTCAACACTTGTCCTGTCCTTGTCTTTGTTTTTTTCACAGTGCTTTCATTTTTCTCTTGATTTTCTGCGATATATGTAACCATCCATTACCGACGTGCGTGACCAAATGCGTCGATGTGGTGGAAGCTCGCCAATGGCCAAACCATAGATCCTTGTATACTAATAATGCCTGCCCAATCGCCAGTTCACGTAGTTGCAAATACTGCCAATCACTGCGAGGCAACCCGTAGTCATGGCGTGACAAACAGAAACCAAAACATGGTACCACCGAAACATCTTGGCGCCATTCCCTAAAGGGACACTGAAAAGAAAAACAATTTAAACAGCCTCGGAAATTCACAAATATTAAAAAACCAATTTTTTGAAAAATGCTTCTTTCTGTGCAAAATTATTTACAGAGCTAAACTTGTTTTAGGCTAGAGCTATTAAGCGTGCGCGCCAAAAAAAATGGCTGCATAATGTCACCGCATGTACAAACCAAGGCAGTCAAGGGCAGCGTTCACATCCTCACATCTCCTCCGCCCAGCGAAATCATGCTTAAGAGAAAAAGTTAAAAGGAGGGTTACTGAGGCGCAATGGCGGAGGGGAGAGGTAGCCAATGAGAACGCTTTCCTTGGCGTGTATATCTGGTGATGTTATATACCACTTTTTGGTGTGCACGTTTGAAAGTTGTAACTAAAACAAGTCTACCGCTGTAAATATTTTTTTGCGCAAACATTATTTTGCTTCATTTGTAAAGTTTCTAGATTATTTCTTTTTTTCCTCTTCAGTGTCCCTTTTCGACAGCAACCAAGTCTTTGATTCGATGTAGCCAATAAAACAGCGACAAAAGAGAATCGTCATGGCGCTCGTTGTCTTTCTGCGTTTACTATCACCGGATAAACCAATCCCTCATAGTAAAAGCGGCGTAATCCTGAATTGTATTTTTTTTTTCTCGGGCGTGATTGATTTATCTAGTAAGAGCAAACATACAAAGGCGACGACAGCCATGACCATGCACTTTTGGCGTTGCCTGATCGGCTCATCGAACTGTAGAGTTTGGTCAAGGTTGAATTTAAAGTGAGACGAAGTTTTGTGGAGCGCAATTTCGTCTGCTGCTTGCACAGAGGTTGCGATGATATCAGAAGGCCCAGCTATTCCTGGCAGATTGAAAAAAAAATACGAATAGTGGGCATACGTTAAAACATCTAGCAAAAAGGTTTACCTTCTATCCTTCCAATCAGAGCTCGGCGTAGTACAAACGTCACAGTCACCCCTGCGCAAAAAGCAGACGACTTGCTTTCCGCAAAGAATAAAACGCCTCTATCATAAATTGTAGCGGCCATTGTTTTTTTTACTCGTTATGTGCTCAACCGTAGTCCGCACAAACACCGTACGGCGTCGTGCTACCGGCATACAAGTGACGAGGGGACATTATTAGCCATTTTCTTATTGGCCGACTCCTTCAACTGCAATCGCGTTCAAATTTATTCGAATTGCCTAATGCAATGTTTTCTATTTCAAAACGGGGAAACTTATATTTTAAAAAAAGGTGCGGTTTAAAAAAGTGCAGTACAATGCAGCCGTACCAAAAAAACAAGACCCATTATTTGAACTTAATTAGCACGCACATGTTAAAAGAGCAAAACGCTCGCCATGCAGGTCACAATATGTTTGAAAGCAGACTTTTCTCAACAATGCCAGACAATGAGGCAGGAGAAAACGGAACGAACTAAAGGTTTAATGACGGAAAACTTCAGCCAGAAATGAAAAAGTACACACGTCGAGAAAGCAGCAGCGAACATCGGCGGCGGCAGCAACAAGCGGCGGTGCGCGGCGTAACAGCGGGCTATCGCGAGAGAGGATCAGCGACTGAATCGGCAATACGGCGCACGGCACTTTATCTGTGGCGCTCGTCCACTTGAATATTGGACCTAGAATGTTCGGGAAAGAGCTAAGCCGACACTGACTAGGCATCGTTCTCGCCTCATCTTTTATGCTCGGGATAAGAGTATACGCGAATATTCTAGATGAACAGAGAATCTGTCTTCTCAATCCTGCATGCGACAATATCCCTTCGAACGAACATTTGAGCAAGAAATGCGCTTATAATCTACAGGTAAATGCGATATATAATCATTTTATACGTTTCTATATGCGACTTCTAGCAGTTCAGAAATACAACAAAGTCCTCACACAGTGGACTGAGCACTAGAAAGTTTGCGGAACGTAAATGCGCCGAGGCCCACGTCGATAGAACCGAGGACCACGCGATGTTCGGTTTGCCCGTTTTTTCCGGCAACCATGCAAGGCTGTCATCTTTGAAAAGAAGGTCGGCATGAAGGCTACTATAAGCTCGAGCCCAAACGCCACTGCGGCAAAACCCATACCCACTGACCACATCACAAAGAACGGCTTGAGATCGTTCACCTCCAGTTCACCCTTCGGGGGAGGGGGCTGGACATTGTGGAAACGATACAAGGCTTCGTGCGTTTTGATGTGTTCCGCCTGGTTAAAAAGGCCGGTCTCCATCGCTTGGGTCAAAGCATCCTTGAGGGCTTTGGTGTAAGGCGAAGCTGCAATAATTTCAGGTCCAACCAGCTCCTCAAACTCGGGCACTCTTGTGGGGACGAAATTAAGATCGGAGAATGTCAAACGGATGACTTCTCTCCGCGGGCCAGCGAAGCGGCGCAACAAAAATACCCCCTTGGTGCCTCCAAGGGCAAGTTTGTTTCGAAAGGATTCAGTATGGTTTCGGACATACTGAGTGGTCATCTTGTCAGTTGCGTCTTTAGGCAGATGTCCCATGTCCATTTTCTGAAAGATGTAGTTCTGACGACGGAGGCTTTGCCAGGTTAAAAACTCGGGGTATTCCCCTTCCAGTGGAATGTTCCGCAGCAAAGATGTGAGAGATCCCTTGTAGCCACAGGATAACACAAGGCCCAACATGGCCCAGAGAAAAAGAATGAGCTTTGGACGGTAATCTTTGTGCACTACCAATGGCAGCTGGATGCTTTGCTGAAGCAACGAAGCTACGAGAGCGAATACAACCTGGTGGACGCAAAAATTCGCCCCCTTGTTTTTCCTGAATATCAAAGAGAGAGCAAGAGCGCTCGTTCCCAAAGCGACAAGCAACGCCGTCCACACATACAAGGAGAACGGTAGAATAAAGACAGTCTCTTTGGGCAGCGGATTTATTCTCTTTGTGTAGACTGTGTAGGCGAAAATATCGTAATAGCAAGGTCTAATCACTCTTGGGTATGGTATAGTTAGGTTGTTGTCTCCCAGCTGGGAAATAATTTCGTCGGTCCGGCCTCTCGTAAGGAAAGTGGTGCTGTACCAGTGCCACATTTTGAAGCGAGTTTTGTCGACGACATTTACACTCGCGTTCTTGTGTCTCAAAACCCTGAGGAGGGTACCAAACGTCGAAATATTGCAGGCCTCCGGGTACTGGCAAAAAAGTCTCAGCTTATTTCCGCTGAAAGGAATTGGTCGCAAAATCCTGGGAGGTAGATTTGCAACAAGAGGACTTTCGTTGCAAGTCAGGCATTCCGTCTTGAAGTCTTTGTTCATATAAATGACGTTGTTATTTGCATAAACGTATGAAATGCCACCGTACAGCAGATGCGAGTAGAAAGTATGTCGAAATAAGCTCCCGTCTTCAATCGCTAAGCGTCCTTGTGTCGCGTTCAAACCCTGTGACAATAACACTATGGAATTAACGTACCGCGTGTGTTCCAGGGTGCTCGTCCAACGCTCTGGATTGCACATGATGAGAAGTAAAGTGCTCACATGGTCCGCTATATCTAAGCAGTCAGAGTCCTTGCAGAAACCATAAGTATTTGAAGACAGCCGAATCGCGAACGGAACACGGTGAAGAAATGTTCCCAGTGCGTAGCCATTGTCCTTGAAGCAGTCTCTCGATACGACAAGGTCTAGTCTCTTCTTGTACGTCGCGAAGGTAAGGAAGCGTACAAACATCGGGTCTCCTAGAATATCGTTCCAGTCGAGTTGTCCCTTTGCAGGCTGCATCGCTGCTCCCGAAATGATGGCGCCTAGAAGACACACGAAATTCATTACAAAGACTAGCACGAAGGGGACGCGCTTCGTATTTCTTGTTGAAGTGGGAAAACGCAAATGACTCTCCATGAACTGGAGAACGGCTTACTTTTAAGAAATGACCTGTCACACGCTGACTGAGCTCGGTTTTATGCGCTTCGGCAGTACGAGATTTTGGTTTCATTTCTCAAGAAAGGCGATGCATTAGCGAAACAATCAGTGCAGCCATTAAGAAAGACAAGTGCGCCCCACGGGCTGACTTAGTGGGTCTTTCCATAAGAAGCGTTATTGATCAAGATTCGATGTCTATACTCGAATACAAGCCAGTGCAAATAAAATAAGAAACATTTGCTGACATTTCAAAGGGTTCTCCATTGCGGCGACAAATAAACGACTCTTCTAAAATTACAAACACGCAGGTGTTTTGTGTGAGCTGTGATCAATATAGTGTCATCTAACAACGGTGCTCATTTGTGTTTAATATCGAGTCGCGTGCCACCGAAAGGCAATCGTTCGCAAAAGTAGATCCTAAGCGACCCAGTTCACGCACGCCATCGTACTGATGAAACTCAGTATAGCCGCTTAAATGCCCCTGACGTTTTGTACATGGCTCGCACCTGGCGATATTGGATCATGCTGGAAGTAATGTCAACTTGTTCTTGCCGAGGATAACTACTCTAATTGTTCGAAGTGTTGACGGTGCAAGAAAGTGGTACAAGTTGGGTAGCAAGGTCACCACACTGGCTACTAATGTAACGTCCGTCCAAGCCATGTGCGGGTGCTTTTGTTGGATTTTCTGTTCGTAAAAGAGTTGAAAAGTGACCTAGTTGTGGACAAGTCTGAGTCGAGATTCTTGGGTGTTACGTAGGTCGGCTGCGTCCGTACACCCTTCATTCCTCAGACGCCCTGCTCTTTCATCTTCACAAAAGACACTGCTCTCGGTGCAGACATGACGATAAAATTACGTGCGGACGCACTAAAAACATGTTCGAAGTATACTTGCTTCATACATATGTATGCTTCAAACACGCCTGCCGAAAGCTTTTGTATGACCAACGTGACGTCATAAAAGATACAAACCCAGCAGACATTATCTGGAGACTGTATTTTATTTTTGTATGGTATATTAGCAATAGGGCCGCGATTAAATGACAGCTGAATATAGATGAGTTTATATATATATATATATATATATATACATATATATATATATATATATATATATATATCAATGTAATCACAAGTATCTTACAACATCCGCACGGGAGCAGCGTAAATGCTTAAATGACGACAATAAGATATGTGAATATAAGTAAGCGCTCCAACACATCGATGTGAAAAGTGGGAATAGAATTGAACCTCGTCGAACTCAGACCTCTGCAAGTTCGCCACATCCCTATCGTCATTGAGAGCTCGCCTCTTCCCCCAGGCGACTCCCTCGCCGGGGGCAAGAGGCGGGGAATGATGTTCTTTGGGTGTTTTGTTGCTCGATTCCCCTAAGGTCATCCTGGTGACATCCCACACTGCTTGGTGATAAGGGAGAAAAAATGGGCTGAGAAAAGCAGGAGAAATTCCAATTCCATCCCGGGGAATTTTAGTTTCCTACAATTCTATTCCTTTAAACTCCTCGGAATCGAGACACTGGGCACATTCCCACTTCTGGAATGGCTAAACTTTACCCCCCCCCCCCCCCCCCCATCCCGTTTCTTTAATTCCTAAAACCACCAATTTTCGTTGCAAACGCAACATGTATACTTTCCATAGATACATGGTTAGCGTGTTGTTTGTTTGATAAGGCCTTGAAATGTGTAATTCGCGCGTGGCGCAAAAAGTTACCTTGCTCTCTGCTTCGAATATTTCGCTAGAGCACAGCTAGTGCGCTGTTACAAGCGACGCCTCGTATAGCTGCTCCAAATCTCCATGCATTGCGGCAAGAACAGAAAAAAACTGAAAAAGTGCAATAGGTATACGGCGCCTGCACAAGGGACTATACCACCATATTATGGAAACTGCCTTCAATCGTGAACTCTTACGTTTGCTCTATATTTTTTTTTTTTTTTTATTTGTGCTTTACGCGAGCATTAGACGATCGGCTGGGTTAAAAGCAAGCGGTCGAGCCGTTCATGATTCCGGTTCGGTTCGGGTTCGGTTCTGGTTCGCGTTGCTTTGCTTTTTGTTCCGGTTCCGTTCTGTTTCAGGGACGCATTTAAAAAAACGGTTCGGTTACTGATTCCACCGAGCGCGAAGCAGACCAAGGCGGTTCTTGAAAGAAAAGTTCACAGCTCCCAGTCGTTAAAAAAGGTAAATTTAACAAGGCGTCACCTTCATTAAAATAAATTAGGTCATCAGAAGCCCTGCTGCGAAAAGGAGGACAGCAAAACAAATATATGTTTAATTTCGTTTTGTGATCTTGAATTTTTAATGCAAACACCGTTCTACGAAAATCACGGGGTTATACAGGCACTTGGAAACAGTACAAAACTACAGTACACACTTTTGACATCAGACAGCGCGCCCTGTCAGACCGTGACGGTAGGACGCACCGTACCCGCAAGCTACCCACAAAAACCAGTTAGTCGCCAGTTGTTCAGCCAGGAGTTTAGTCCCGAAGAATATGCCGAAGTTGTGCCCACTGCACATGCTCACCCAGAACTTATCCAGATGGAAACGGCCAACAACACCCACATCGCACGCCCGAACGACTTGCTCGAGCGACTGAGTTGAAGATTAGAAATTCAGCGAGGGCGGGTCGAAACACGATTAAAACAAAAAAAGGACATAAAAATAAAGACAACAGGTGACTTGCTGCTTCTAGAAAACGCAGACACACACAAAAATTATTCAAGCAGCGTCGGCTTTGGGCGACTGGCGGCGACCGACGCCGCAGTGTCGCCTCTTGTTTCCTCCAGATTTCACCACCGTGGAACAGACGCGCCTACAGCCCTCAACTTTTTTTGTTTTAGAGCGCAGCTCTTAGGCGCCCGTTTCCGGCTTGAGCGGCGGTCCGCCGTCGGCGTCGGTGTCGGCGTCGGCGTAACCGCGCAATGCCCTATGGGACGTTTACCATTGACGTCACACGTAACGTCCCGTGTGGCGTCACCGCGCGTTGGAATATAGGTACATTTCTCCGGTAAAATTTGAGGGAAAATTTCCCCTCTAAATTTAGCGGGAAAATTCCCCACTAAATTTAACTGGAAAAATCGCCACTAAATTTAGCGAAACAATTCCCTGCTAAATTTAGCGAAAAAATTCCCCCGCTAAAGTTAGCACAAAAAGATTCCCCGCTAAATTTGGCGGGGAAAAGTTTCCCGCTAAATTTAGTGTAAAAAATTCTCTGCTAAATTTAGCAGAAAACTTTCACGCTAAATTTAGCGGGAAAAAAATCACCGCTAATTTTAACGAAAAAAGATTCTCCGCTAAATTTAGTAGGGAATTTTTCCCGCTAAATTTGGCGGAAAATGTTCCCCACTAAATTTAGCGGAAAAGATTCCCGGCTAAGTTTAGCGGAAAATATTTCTCGCGGAATTCAGCAGAAAAAATATCCCCGCTAAATCCAGCGGAAAAAAATGCAATGCAAAATTTAGTAGAACAAATCTTCCCGCTAAGTGTAGCGGGGAATTTTTCCCGCTAAATTTAGGGGGAAATTTGGCGAAAATTTCCCGCTGCATGGGAGAGGAGCAGGAGAGGAGGGTACGGATGAAGGGGGGGATACCCTCCTCTTCGTACCCTACCCTCCTCCTCCTCAAGAACTGCGCTCTAATTGGGCGTTACAATGGATTGTAAATGTCTTTCATTTTTACTTTGATGTTCATGTTCGCTATTTCCTTCTTTGCGGAATATTACTTCACAGCATGTAAAGAAAAGAAACACAGTGACACACACACGCACGCAAACGGACACGCGCACACACGAGCACAAAGACACACACACGCAAAGAACAGCTCTTTACCCTGTTGGCACGGTCAGATATGCTCCGATTCAACTAACGATGTGCCGCGATGGACGCTATGAGCTATGTTCAATGTTTTTTTATTCAGACAACTTACGTGAGACAGTTGTCTGGGGGGCCGTCGCAAAAGGCAATTAGAAATGCCTGACGAGGCGTCGACCCCCTCCCCTCCCCCTCCCCCGCCCCCCTCTTCGCACATCACTCAGTGTGACACACACGAAGGCAGACTAATGAAAACTTGCGAAACGTAAACAACTATATGAAAACCATAAGCATAACAATGCACACGGGATAGCACTGCATAAAGGTCAAGGAAATAACAAATAACGTGCTATGTTAAAAAAGAATAAAACATGATACAGCACATATCATAGCACTCTTAAGAGGAAAAAAAACAAGTGAAAACGTAGTTACTCTTGATATGACATAAAGTACATATTCATGTTTATTTTTAAACCCTGAATTGATATACTGTCTTCGATTTTAGCCATCAGATCAGGATGGTCATTTAGAAGGATGGGTATTTGGTTAGATAGTTTTTGGTTGCCGTAGTTTGTTCGTACCTCCTCCTTTGTGTAGTTGGTGGATCTAAGATTATATGTTCTCTCCAAAGGTACTGTTGAAAGAAGGCTGTTGGCTCAGACTTTTTTTGGATTATAGATATTTAAAGATAATTTCTCTTTTATAACATTTTGCAATGTTAATAATTGGTGCTTTCTGAAAAGCGGAGCCGTATGACTCCTGTACGGTGCATTTTCTATAAAACGCAAGACTTGCTTTTGCAGTGTGTATAGGCTGTCTATATTTGTTTTTGTTGTTGTTCCCCATGCAAGTAGGCAGTAGGTAAAACTAGAGTCAAGCAATGCGTAGTATAACTGTTTCTTTATTCGACATGGGAAAAAATGTCTAACTCTACAGATAAGACCAATGGAGCACGCGATCTTGGTTCTTAGTTTGTCTACATGAAAAGACCAGCTTAAGTTTTCGTGAAACAAAACGCCAAGGAATATGTACAAAACAACCCGTTCAATAATTTCGCCATGATATTGTATGAGCATTTCTGGCTCGATACATTTATTGAGTGGTCTAAAAATAATATACTTAGTTATTTTAGTATTTAATTCTAGCTTTCTGTAAACGACTACATTTTCGCGAGGACCTAATTTTCGCGAATTTCGCGAATAACCTACAATTCGCGAAAAATACATCCCGCGAACAATTCGGGCAATATGTGAACGCTACGAAAGCTACACTCGACTCGCGAAAATTAGAACCCGCAAAAATTAAGTCGTTTACAGTATTTGCTATGGGCCATAATTATACATTTCTCAGCCATGTATTGGTATAGTGCTCAATCTCTTGTGGGTTTCTCCAAAAAAAAATATATTAGTGTCATCAGTGTAAAGAATTATATCTCCAGAATGCGGTACGTTAGTTATGTCAATAATATAGACTAAAAATAACAGCGGGCCAAGGATAGAGCCCTGCGGGACACCGTACTTTATTTTACCCATATTTGACTTCGCGTTATTAACGTCTGTATATTGCAACCGATTAGATAAATAACTCTCTATTAGGCTAAGCGAATTCCCTCTAATTACACATCTACAAAGGTTTCCCAATAGAATATCGTGCTTGATTGAATCGAACGCTTTTTTAAGTCAATGAATACGCCTACTGTATACAGTTGGTGTTCAAAATTAGCAATTATTTTATCTTTTATGCTTAATAATGCCATTTCCGCCGACTTTTGCCTCTGGAAGCCATCCGGTATTTTCGATATAAGATTTGTCTTTTTAAAATAGTTTAAAAATCGTTCATTATTAACTTGTTCTATAATTTTTTTTTAATCTGGTAGAACAGAAATTTTTCTATAATTGCTTATATCATTTTTATTCCCTCCTTTATGTATTACTGATACCCTGGCGATTTTCAATTTACTTGTGAATACACCTGTGCCCAAGACTAGGTCACATATATCTGATAGTGGTTGGCTAATCAAGTTGGCAACTGATTTTATTGGTCTAGCTTTTATGCCGTCTTCACCGCAAGTGCTATTATTCTTTAGTTTTTGTATTAAGTTGTTTATTTCTAATTCCGTAGTTGGAAATATAAAAATCGAACTTTCTGTGCTAGATGTGATATAACGTTCGTAATCAGTATAATGTTTGAAGATTTTCTACTCGATGCACCAAACTCCAAAAAGTGTTTGTTAAATTCGTCAGCAAGCATAGTCCCAGAAAACATGCCTTCGACAGTAAACTCAGTAATACCGTTTTTTTTTCTTGACATGAGGGTGTTAACAGTATCCCAGACTTTCCTAGAAGTACTTTAGATGTCTGCAAATTTGTTTTCATATTTATTGCTTCGTGCTCGCTTAACGTCGCGAGATAACTTGTTCCTCTGCTTATTAAATTCAGATGGATAGTTCGGGTACCTCACGCTTATAAATAAGCCGTAAAGCTTATCACAATCTTGTATTATTTTGCAAAGTGCGGCGTCAATCCAGGGTTTCCTTGATTTCTTGTTTCTTTTGAGCTCTGTCATAGGAAACGCTCGATCGTAAAGTTAAATCACGGTCGTTATAAATGCGTTGTATCCTATATTGGGGTCAACCAGTTCTAAAATGCTTTTACAGTTTGTCTCCGAGACAAACCCCTGAAAAAAAATTTATTTTATTCTCGTTTATCAATCTAAAAGTAATCAGTGTGCATGGCGGTGATTTTTGGCGTTGTGTCGAGTAAGGTGTGAAAATATATAAATCCATAAATGGTCACTAAGGCCTGATATTAGTACACCTGCCTCTAGTTCATTCATTTGGTAGTTAGTGAAACACAAGTCTAGCATTGTTTCAGACACGTCAGTCACCTTGGTAGCTACTTTCACTTCATTTTTCAGGCCAAAAGAATGCAAAGTATGAAGAAGTTTTTGCGTGGTTGGGTCTGAGGATAGCGCACCTACATTGAAGTCCGTAGTTCGTAGCTTGTCTCATGATTCAGCGCTCCCCGGTAGCTCGTGGCGTCCTTTTCGGTTCATCGTAAGATGAAACGAACTACGGAAATAAGTGTACGCCTCCACGCCTCCACGCCGACTTGCCGACTCGCCAACACCAATTAATTCGCGCTGCACATAGAGGTAAAGAAATTTGCTTATTTCTTTTATTATTACTGAACTGTCGACAAGTCTGGATGCATGGTTTTGCGCAAAAAAGACGGACACAAGAGAAAAAACACAGACAAGTCGTAGCAGCCGTTTGTTTAGTCAAAACTGAACCGCTCACGCCACCGTTGAGAATATATATATATATATATATTTTTTTTTTACTTCGCGCCGCCACCCGCAAGAAGGTGCGACTCACATTTCATTACGCCGAACCGTTTCCAATGAACTGGTAACCGCCACATGAGATTACGTTTCTGTTCCGGCTCGGGTTCAATATAGAATGTCTGATTTCGGCGGCAGTTTTGTTCTGGGTCATTTAAAAGTAACAGTCTTGATCCGGTGTTCGGTTCGGGTTCGGTTTGACACCCTGGTTTAAAGCTGCATGCAAATCGCGCATGATTCCGACTAGAATGTCAAACCGAAATCGTTATCGGTTCGGTTCCGGTTTGGGTTCACGGCTTACGGTTCAGTTCCGGTTTAATTCGTGGGAGAACAAATAACAGTTCAAACCGGTTCGAACCGGTTCGAACCGGTTCGAACCGTTAAATTGGGAATTTAGTTTCTACACTGTTTCGGCAGTGGGCACTGTTTTCGAAGTGAAACGAGTAATTATATAGACCCTTTTCACAAGGGCGCCTCCATTTTGAGTTGTCGTCATACCAGATACGCATATTAGGTATGTTTATAGGACTCAACGGACTTAACATCTATTAGTTTACCTCAATCACATATATTTTACCTAAATCAAAAGGTAGTCACAAAGTTTGGTAAGTCACCTAAAATAGCCGTGACTGGTACAACTTTACGTCGCAGTATTAAAAGTTGAATTGTAGTCGTTCTCTTGAAGTGGGGTATTAATCACAGTGCTTAAAATCATGTCATGGGCACCTCGTCGGAATATATGTGTTAAATATAGTTCACAAAACACGTTTTACATATGTATGAGGAAGACACAAATGAGCTAAAAGCAATCCTATTTTCAGAAATATAACGAATTTTTTAGGACAAGCCATTTCAGTCTAACTTTTTATAGAAACGCTGAGCGGCAATCAGAATGCTTGTTTTCCTGCAAACATTGTCATGAAAAATAGAGTAATCAAAACTGCTCACACTAATCATTTGCACCTTTGTACTCAGATCAAATCTGGACTAAAATAGCGCTTGCCCAAGCCAACATTCTCTTATACAGGATAAACTGGCATATCCTGGCTGTTGAGGTTTGTTGTTGAGAAGATGACGGCCAATTCAATATGCAAATAAGCATCACCTTCGTTAATTTATGATTTTTTTCTTCAATAAAAGGACGTAGTATTTCACGCTCTACTCGACATGGCAGCTACTTAATTGGTCGCTTTCTGACGGTCTGCGTGCGTAATTGTCATACTTCAGGCACGCTTTCCTGTATACTTTGTTTTGTCCAGCCCACAGGCACATACAATTGCTGTTCATCACATAAAAAACAACAAGACTTCTCTATGTTTGAGGAGTTATATCTGCCAGGAACACATACTTATTTAAATCCATTTTAACATAAAAAATTTGTTTAAGACTCTTCCAAATCACTTACACGGTCCTATCAAGAATACAAGCTCAAGAAAAGATATACGGAGCATTTTTTTCGGCTTTTGGTAAAATTGAAAAAATATAATTTCTCCATTGTATTGCGCCTGGTTTAGGAAATGTCTCAATAGTCGCCAAAATCAAGTTAAATGTTAAACTGTGTGTCCGAAGCCTTTTCATCCTTATTTGGCGTACCACGAGGCTCTAACCTAGGATCGATTTTGCTTTTTGTGCTTGCAAACGATTTACCGTCACGTACAAGTAACTCAAAAATGCTAATGTTCGCCGATGGCTTAAAATTGTTCCGCAAGGTAGACGATGAGAATGACTGTTTATTCGTGCAAAATGACATCCGCTGTGTTGAGCAATGATGTTTGATTAATACGCTGCAACTGAACCTAAAAAAGACAATGGTAGTGTATTTTACTAGGAAAGAGAGCCTAGTTTTCGACTATTTTCTTCTTTGGGGAAAAATAAGGCGTGTATTTCACGTGCGTGATCTTGGTGTTTTTGTAGATTCTGGATTAGATTTTTGTCCTATGTTTCGCGCATTGTTGATTGACCACGTAACCAAGGCATGATTTCGCTGCTTACGAGAATTTTTTTCGTAACTCCGAATGTCTTTCTTCAAGCCTGTATTGAGCACTAGTTAAATCGCCCCTTGAATTATCGTGGTGATACGAAACTCTGTCGCGGTGTCACTCAGTAATTTAATTGAAAATGCTCAACGAAAACTTATACCAATTTTGTACGATCGGCACATCGGCCGCCGTTGCTTTTACAGCAGCTGGTCGACCTTGATCTGTTGTCGCTGCACGATCGAAGGATTGAAGGAGATATGAATTTCCTGTGCCAAGTCGTACGCGTATCCGTTTATTGCGCAGAGGTGTCGACGGCGCTGGACTTTCGTGTACCATCGGGGCGAATTTCCAGGTCCCGCGATATATTTTATCCTGATGTGCGAGCCCTTCGCTCCATGACACGTCTACAACAAGCGCACAATTCTTGCTCGCTAAAAGGGACAATTTTCCACAACTTGCTTGTTTCTTTACTCCCCAGGGCAATGCACTGCTGCCCAGGCCACACGACTGTTGGCAACCGCTCAGATAAAATATATTTATCTATTCATACCTATATTTCAGATAATTTGAGACGGCATTTATTTATGATGTAAATTTTTAAGGTGATCGGCGCTTTATGTTGTCAAATCTTCAGACAGTAAATAAATATATTTACATTGTAATCATTAAACCTGACAGTATGAAGTTTACGTAACTGCTTGAGACCGACACAGGAGGACGATATTCGAGAATAGGGCAACTGTTAGTCTGCAGCAACGTCTATCTTCTTCGAAATTTTTTTTCTTTGAGCTTGATTGTATGAAACACCGAGTCGCGTGGTATGCCAAAAAGGACTTTGTGTTCACATGATACATCTGAAGACAAATTCCCGAAATGTGCACAAAGGGAACGATAATAATTGGTACTCTTTATAAATATACGATTGACAATGCCTTACTGTAAAAAAAAAGTCTCGAGTTACATCTAAGCACATCTTATGAGTTGCGAGTGCAAAAGCATGCGTGCCGTTCTTCCGCTCCCGCGTCCTCGCTGCACGGACAAGCAGCGCCATGGGGCGGCGGTCGTTAAAACTGACGCGCGCAGCGGCCAATGGGAGCCTCGTTGATGCGCGCCAGCCAAAGGGACCGAAGGCGAGTCCATCAGCTTTACTCCGCTCTTTTGGGATCGGGGATACTAGGTGCCGTTGTCTAGGATTTTCGTGTCGTTTCATAGCTGGAAGCTGGCTTCACTTGGAGAAAGGTTTTAAGGTGCCGTTCAGCGCGCTTCAAACTGATGACGTCGGCTCGGTCCATAGGCGAGTTAATGCTTTCGCATTAAAAATACATCGGGATGTAAGTATATTCCTAATTACACATCAATAGCACAAAGGACAGACGAAGATTTGCTAATCCTACCATGAATCACGTGTGTGCATCGGCTATCACAAGCTAAGGGAGGCTAATGTTATATTCTCCTTACGCGCACTTGTCTTGGACCCTGACTTTACAGCTTTCTGCTTTATCGGTCCTGCGCTACAACGATTGATTAGGCCGATGTATGTCAGCGCGAAACTGCTATATACTCTGCACAACTTTACAATGTGGGCATCTACTTTTTTCCTTAGTGTTGCGAACACCGCATTTCACCATGAATCTGAACTGTTTAAAATGGTCTGCCTATGACGTCATCGCAGTATATTTTGGTGGCCATTGTGATTTTTCGCTCTGGAAAAAATCAAATCCAGTGGTGCAGAATGCACGCCGAGGAAGGTTGCGCTCAGTGCAAGTCATGCATTTGAGAGATACAAGCTGTTCTTGCTTGGCGCCGTATCGTATGGAACGACGCCAGCTGCTGGCACCACGAAACTGCGCTTTCCGGCGAGTCTGTTTTTATAAACAAAGTATAGGGTGTCTAAAGTCACCAGGATCGATCTAAAATGAACCGTAAAAATCGACGCCTGCACGAATCAATCAAAAGTTTTCGTAAAAGGTGTGTTTCACAGGTCCGTTTTTACTTGTAAAATTACAAAGCGTAGGTCTATTTTTATAAAAAATAGGGCCGAAAAACTTGCCAGGGTCAACGGCCAGCGGCGACGCAGACGACTGCGCCGAACAGCGGAGCGCTGTTAACGCAGCTATTTGATACTAAAAAAAAAAAAAAAAAAGAACTGTGAACGGTTTTGATCCGGTTACGGTTATAAACTTTCCGGTTCAGTTATGATTCAGTTCCAATATGGCGGCGAAGATTTCGAAGCACTTCAGCTCCGGTTCGGCAAAAAATAACGGCTCTGTTCCAGTTATGAAAACATGCGTTCATATATAATAAAGAATAAGATTTGGGCAATATTCATTAACCTTTTAATCAATCTTTACAGAAGAATTCAAGTGTGATTCGTTTCATCGAGTATCTTGCACTCCGGAAGAGTCGGATATGTGCACCTTTAATTTCAAAATTAATCGATCCTAGTGTTGGACGTGAAATCGATGCTCGCGCGACAGAAACTGTTCGCGCTCCACGGCCGAGGCTCGCAACATCTTTTATTTCCAGGAGATCTTCCATAACAAAGTTGCCCAGTCTATTGCAAAGCATTAAAGTACTTCAAAAAGCCAGTGAAAGTGGAAAACGTGATAAAAAAACGACTTAATTGCGGAACACACAAAACATAACGGTAATGCTGTCCTTTAAAAGCATGCAAACAAAATTCGAACCGAAGTGTTCGCGGCTTCCTGTCATGGCCGCTGGAAGGGGCCCGAATTCCATGTATATAAATAAAACCGACGGTTCGCCGGTAATTTCAGCTACTTGTCGCCTGCTTTTGGAGCGACCGGGCGGTAAAGCTGACGGGCCGTTGTCACCCTCTGTCGGTCGTTACTCCAGTCAGAGGGTGTATGGAAAGCAGACAAACGCCATAAATAAATTAAAAAAAAAAAACTTCCTATTTTTACTATTTTACAAATCTAGGTTAGTTGTAAATTTCGATGTGATGCGTTCACAACGTTCGGGCGCATATGTGGCAAACTATAGCGCAATACGTTACCAAATCTATTTATGCGGGCACTTTAAAGGCTTCCCCCGAATTCTCGGGCACGTTGTGTTTTCTAAATGTCATTTGTTTTCCGGAATAATGCTGCTTTTAATGGAAGAGGGTCATTCCACGTGAAACGTCCCAGACTCGACCACCTCCGATTTCTAGA
This sequence comes from Ixodes scapularis, assembly GCF_016920785.2. NCBI lineage: Eukaryota > Metazoa > Arthropoda > Arachnida > Ixodida > Ixodidae > Ixodes > Ixodes scapularis. The sequence goes on along the minus strand of NW_024609838.1, from coordinate 17,938,220 downwards.
AAAAAATTCATGGGCTTCGGCCACAATGTCCGTAGCCATACTTTAAAATAGGTTTGACGAAAAAAAATTTGTGATGACGTGAGCGCGATTTTAATTTTTTAAAACAGCGTGAAACTAGGCATCATTCAATAATTTACGGAAAATCTGCTTTTTTATGAAACACCCAACAATATTTTTTTCTTAAATTTGCACGGTTGTCGGCTTACAATGTGGTTGAGTTTGTGCAGTTTTGTTTAATTTAAATATTTTCTTAAAAAAATACATAATTTTATTCAAAAATAATCATTTTTGTCATTTTATTAAAAAATATATAATTGCTCCCGGGACCTAATATAACTTTTTACTGGTTGCCCTCTAGGTGTATAACCTATAAAAATATCTTAAACCGCTCAATTAAACATCTTGCAGTAAAAAAAAAATCCTGAATTTGCCAAAAAGCGCGTTTTGACGTATAAACAGCCGTTTATTTCACCCTGAGGCGGTCCAAGTAAAAATACAAAATATGGTGGCTTTGGAAGAACAATTTATCGTCTCTTGATTCTGAAAGTTTAATCAGAGTAATTTTTGTTTAAAGCGAGAAAACAATTTTTGAAGTTGAACTCTCGCACCACTACCCGGAGTCGCTTCTTAACGCCTCTTCGCCGCACAGCACGCCACCTGCGAGAATGGCCGACGCGATTAGGTCCAAAGAAACAACGAAGTTTGCTGCCCGCTTCCCCTCGTCCCTCTTTTCTGGCTGTAAGGGAAGAAACTGCGGGTATCGTGTACTAATCGGGGGTGCCGCCAGCGCGTCGCCATAGCAGGCCCGTTGTGCCCATTGTACACGAGGGCGGCTCCTCATACTCCTAAACGCGATGCCTAATCGACGGGCGGCATCAGCTGACGTGGACTTCTTCATGCCATGCCAAAGGTCCCACGGCGACCTCCGATTCCTAAATTAAATTCAATGGTTCTTCATCATAACGTTTCTGGTGCTTCTCTAAAATATTTTTGACGAGAAACAAATTTGATAGGGTGATGGCGGTTTGAACTCGTAAAAAAGGAGTGAAACTATGAGTCATTTATTAATTGATGAAAATGAAGATATTTTTATAGAAAAGTGGACTATTTTTTCCTAAAAACCACATGGTATTTTGATTGATGTGTAATAAGGATCATGGATATTCGCCTGAAGCAATTAAAAAAAAAAAGTAATATATGAGAATTTTAGCCTTTTTGATAGTTTGGTTACAAACTATCTCGTTGCTGCAGGTGATTAAAAATTCTTATTGGAAACCCTGTGAATATACTGCACAAAAAAAGTTTCGGGCCAAACAACTAAATATCTTACAGAAAAAACAACTTAATTTGTGCAAAATTGTGTGCTGCCGTTTAAAGAACCGTCAATTCTGCCTTGAGGTGGTCGAAAGAAAAACGCGAAACATGGTGACCTTTACTGAAGAGTTTATTGCCTTTTCTTCTTGAAAGCTTAATTAAAATAATTTTGTTCTAAATGCACAAAAAAAAAACATTTTGAAGTTGAGCTTTTACGTCGCAACCTGGTGTCGTTTCTTGTGCCTCTTCTCTGCACAGCACGGCACCGTCGAGCCCGGCGAAGCGTGCGACTGTGTAACGGTGGGCCCACGCAGGTAGGGAGCAGGACCTTGAGCTGTCGGGTACATCTCGGTGAAAAGGGGCTGTTTTTCACTCTTGATGCTTTATGGCTTTTCCCATTTCGACCGTTTTACGCGGCGATGTCCTCCTGTGATCTTCCAGTGTCTTGATGTCAGGAGATGCTTAGCGCTGCCGGTTCAGAGCATCTATTAGTAAGCTAGCTGTTTCCTACATACGGAACCCGATCACTCTCTTGTTAACGTCAGGACAGATGTAAACAGCAGCACAAAAGACCCGTGAACGGGCAATCTCGAACGACGAGGTGATGTGGTGTTGACGAATGCGCGCCGTTGAAGGCTCACTCGTCGTTTGTGTTCAAATCGGCTTTGAAATGACAAATTCTTGCGTTGCTGAATAGGACGTAAGTCCAGCACGTAGCGTAGATGGTGACGCAGGCTTAAAGTGATGGTAACTTCTTGTCCCTTTGACGGGGACCGCTGAGCTAAATCTTGGAGTGAGTTGAGCTCATTTTTCTTCAACCATTTCTTTCGGCACCCAAAGTATTGTTATGCCCCCGATGTTATTTTTGGCCCAGGTAAACAGCTGCTGGGGGGTCATGATTTGGTTCTCGAAGGGACTTCGAAGACTGGCCCTTGCTGCCAGACGCTAAACTGTACCCCCGACTCCGTCACAAGCACCCTTCCCGTGGGACGTTGCAAAAAAATTCCATTCACCGGAAATGCCGAAATCATTTTCGTGCTGACAGAGGCTTGCAAAGTTTTTTTTATTCTTGTACTGAGAGGACGCACCATCTGAAAAGTAGTGAATTTTTCTAATTTGCGGAAGGTCTCGCTTCAATATCTTAATTACTTCACTCTGAAATACAGAAACAGCCACCGTGTAGTGTTCTAGGCAGTCAGAAATAAAACTGAACGATTTTATAGAAATCTCTTGGGTGGTGGCTTCTTGTTTCCGAAAGTAAATAACAACGGGGTGGACTGATGCCTGAGTATTCACCCAGTGATAGGATTGCGGGGCGTCCTGCACGATGAAACTATAATTTTCAGCGAAGTCCATGAGTACTATTGCCTTGTGTTTGCCTATGTTTGCTTTGCGCTCCCGCAAGTATCGTGCCTGTTGTTTGCTCACAAAGTGGTGAGCCTTCAGTGCCTTCAGCATATCTAAGAATTTTTCGCGGAACTCGTCTGGTGTCAGAACAATGGTTTCCAGTTGGCAACGCACCCCGCTAACCCACTGTTGCACATGGACGCAATCCGTCTCTTCCGGGTCAAGAAGTGGAGTGCTGCGGAGCAAAGTATCAGCAAAATCGGTACTTGGGCATTTGGCACACCTGTCTAGCATGCACTCTTTATTGTGTAGATCACATACTGTAGTGGATAGAAGTTCTTCGGTGCTTTCGTCTAATCCTGTAGCGTGAAGCATGAGCTTAAAATTTTGGTGTTGCATGCACACTCAAACTGTGTGAGTGCCGCTCCCCCTTGCTAGGACACAATGTGAAGGCCGCAGACTTGCGAATGTTGAAAAACTGCACCTGAAATCGCAGCTTTTTTTTCCATTCCTCGTGCATTTCTTTCAAGTTGAGCAACAACAGACGCTTTTGGCGACCACGTAGTACGTCCTTTTTTCCCGGTAGGCAGTACGAGACAGCGTCGTCCTGATAGAACTCCATGATGGAGGCCTTAACTTCTTCGCTGGCCGGGCGGACTTTTCTTTTTGGCACGGTGCCCAATATTCCTGATTCTGACCTGACCTTTACGGCTTGACGCGCTTGTCGTTCCGAGGCTCCAAAGAAGTTCATAATCTTTTCGCGAGACCAGGAGGGTGGGGCCAATGTTAGAAGTTGTAATTTTTTCTCTCTATTTTTCTCCAGGTCAAACTTGTTTCTTACATCTTGCATGAGTGACACGTAGTCACTCAAGACAAAATCTTCATCCTGGTTCGGCTGAGAAGTTCGTTTCTGCTGTACACCCAAAGATGTATAAATTCTTCTTTCGGCAGAGATTTTAAGTTGTCCAACCTTCTTTTGGGCGTATGTCTCGCGGCTTGTTCGCCCTCGTTTTCGTTAAAGAGGGCTCTCTCCAACGGCTGCGAGGGCCTCGTGCACGCTCTCAAGTGCTACCTCGGGGTCATCATGCTCAGAAGGGGCATCACGAGCCAGAGGTGGTGCTGGTGCTTGAAAAGTAGGTCTCTTCTTCAATTCGAAACAATTTCGCCGGCATGCTTGACAAAGTCGGTTTCCAGGAATAAGGTTTAAATTGGGGTGCGCATCTGCCAAGGCTATTGTAATTACAGCTGATCCACGGCGGTTTTTGACGTGTTCATAGAAAGGGTTAGAACACCACTTGGATGCAATCAGTGATGTGTACTTTTTAAGGTATACTTGATAATGATGTGAACACACTGTACGGATGTCACCTTGTGGGCGCCCGGAACGGAGCGAAAGGAGCCGCCGATCCGTGTGCCTCAGGTCTTGAGCGTTGATGAGGGACCGCGTCTTGGTCTGTGTGGTCACATGGCAACCCCTTGCACCCAGGGAGCACGGAGGAAGTTCGGCTTCTGCAATGAAAAAGAAATTTAAATGCAACATGACTGCTCCTTCATTCATGTGAGCCATATCTGCGTGCTGCGCATAAATGACATGTCGGGCACATATGCGCCTTACGTGCAGAAGCTAGCCTTGTACGCAAAACGCCATTCGGCTTTGAACTTTTATACCGCTAATTGGTTTGTGACAGGTATAAGGCGAACCATGTGTATTTAATATAAGCCAACGCATCCTTCCCTAAAGCTTGGGCTTATATATGTCTAACGTAACACAAACTACATGTACGACAAACGGCCAGCTTTAAAAAAATAGCTAGTCCATCTGGTTTGAAAAAGTCATGAATTGAGCGGCCGCAACTATACAGATACTGTGACAGGGTAGGCACGAGTAAACACGAAACAACTATCATTGTATTGTAGAAAATAAAGCCGGCTTTCCTACGTACCCTGATCAGCATTCACAGGAACCGTAGATTGACTTCTTTCTCCAGAGGGACCAGCTTGATCCATCGTTACACCACCGTACAACGTACTTGACGAAAAATGAAGTTCTTTCTTCGACAGATTTCCGATCTCAAATGGTCGTTCAAAAGCCAACTTCTCGCTTGTCAGCCCTTTCTTAGCTTACTAACGCAGAAACGGGCTCCTCAAAAGGCAAGGAATGAGACTCGATACCCAGTGTCAATAGTGCGGACACGTGCCTTTGTTTATTCAATATTTCCAATGGGTCATGTAAAGATTCCCGCACTGACAATATGGACCGAAAATAATGCTAGAAGCGAACTCTTGGCTTGTGACGATGCTTCAAGCGTCCGAGTTAACATACTGAATCAGCGCGTTTCAGACTTTGATCACGCGCCTGTAGCCTTCACTGCGCTCCAACTAAGCGCGAACCAGATCATAGTTCCGCTTTTCACCGCAGAGTGCGTGACGGCTAGATTTCGCAGCGATATTATCGCGTTTCAGACGTCCAAGTCAGCTGATGCCGCCCGTCGATTAGGCATAGGGTTTCGGAGTGTGAGGAGCCGCCTTCGGGTACAAATAGCAAAGCCGGCCTGCTATGGCGACGCACTGGCGGCACCCCCGATGAGTACACGATCGATACCCGCCGTTTCTTCCCTTACAGCCAGAAAAGAGGTACGAGGGGAACCGGGCAGCAAACTCCGTTGTTTCTTTGGACCTAATCGCTTCGGCTATCGTCGCTGGTGGCGTGCTGTGCGGCGAAGAGGCGTTAAGAAGCGACGCCGGGTAGTGGTGCGAGAGTTCAACTTCAAAAATTGTTTTCTCGCTTTAAACAAAAATTACTCTGATTAAACTTTCAGAATGAAAAGACGATCAATCGTTCTTCCAAGCCCACCATATTTTGTATTTTTACTTGGACCACCTCAGGGTGGAATGAACGGCTCTTTATGCGTCAAAACGCACTTTTTGGCAACTTCAGGATTTTTTTTTTTTACTGCAAGATGTTTAATTGAGCGGTTTAAAATATTTTTTATAGGTTATATAGCTAAAGGGCAGCCAGTAAAAAGTTATTTTGGGTCCCGGGAGCAATTATATATTTTTTAATAAAATGACAAAAATGTATATTTTTGAATAAAATTATGAATTTGTAAAAAAATATTTAAATTAAACAAAACTGCACAAAGTCAACCACAGCCGACAACCGTGCAAATTTAAGAAAAAAATATTGTTGGATGTTTCATAAAAAGCTGATTTTTCGTAAAATATTGAGTGATGCCTAGTTTCACGCTGTTTTCAAAAACTAAAATCGCGCTCACGTCATCAAAAAAATTTTTTGCGTCAAAACTGTTTTAGGGGATGGCTACGGACATTGTGGCCGAAGCCCATGAATTTATTTTTAGAAATCGGAGGTGGTCGAGCGCAAAGTCTGGGACGTTTCACATGGAATGACACAAGAACAACTGGGCTGCAAGGACATTCCCGGGTACGGGTAGTCCATATTTGTCCACTCCTTGACCATCGCAATTTACAGGATACTGGATCTGGTTTGGAGAAGATGCTTTAAAGTTAATGGCGATCACTTGGGAAAATTTGGGAAACATATTCCTTTTTTACTACGACTATCCTCTAGAAAACATAGGGTCTGCAACTATCTACACTGTGACAGTGCGTTTCATTGGGTAAGCAGCTTTCTACTCATCTTATGCAAGCCAGGGAGAATCATGAGCAACCTGGCACGACCACAGTACGTGAATACTGATTTTAGTAAGGACGGGGAATCAATTGTTCACGGGAGTTTATTCCCACATAAAGTCTATTTACATCTGTCCTACGGCGGCACATCCATCAACCATGCGAAAAACAGTGCTGTTTTCCTGATAACAAATTTCAAGACGTAATGTTTGATTTGCGATGGCAGTCATCCGGTCAAAAACCTTGCTTCCCAGATTTTCGAACGATTACCTTTCAACGAAAGTCATCTGAGATTCTGTTGCCAGTATCCAAAGTCTTGTGAACATCCCAGGCATAATACCCTGCTCGCAGTTTTGAACCATAAGAACGCAAGAGTGTGCGATATTAAAAGAAAGAACGCAGCAGAATTATGAATGGGTAGTCCTTAAAACTGCGAGCAAGTTATAACGGCTGGGATGCTCACAAACTTCTGAATGCTGGCCACGAAATCTTAGATCTTGGGTAGTCCCCTAGGTTTTTCAGCAGACGTCGGAACGATGAAAGCATTTGTAACCTTCTAGAGTTTTCCAATGAGCTGAAATATCCGAGACAGATCAGACCTATAGAATATAACGCATTTTCTTGTACACATTTAACGAAATTAAAAACCCTCCTACAGAAATCAGACCTCTTCTGCCTCTTCCTTGAAGGTGTGGATGATATTGTTTATCGTTTTTTGGAATGAGTGCTTTTATTTTCGTTATGACATACTGGATCAATAACCAATGTGTGTCCTCACACCGATCCAATGGTATATTCGTTTCCATTGTTTCCACTGCAAAACTCCTACGTGCCACTAGTGCTACGAAAACTTTTCCACCTGATAATCTATTTATTTTTTTTTTATTTAATTTATCTCAAAGCGCCCTTTCGGGCATTGTATGAGGGGGGGAGTACAAGGTTTTCGACAAAAATATTGAAACGATACATATCGTACATATTTGCTTAATAAACAAGAAACAATGCAATACACCTACTCGAAAGGAATACACTCTTACACAAACAGGAAACAACGTGCCAACCAGGCTACAAAAAGAGAAAGAAAAGACCATCTTTGCACATAAAAAACAAGAAAGACACCATCCCGCGATTCATTCCATGGAAAAGTGAAACAAACGTTCACATGATGATTTGAATTCATTTTTATCTATGATATCTACAACGAGGTGGGGCAAAGAGTTCCATTCTGCAATGGCAAGCTGTAATGGCGAGTTTCGAAACTGGTTAGTGCGACAATTTGATAAACGAATTTTGTGAGGGTGATCATGTCTGGGAAAGATGCGATGAGGGGGAGGTAATAAGAGTTCCTTAAGGCTAACATTATAGTAATAAATATTGTGAATGAAGGTAAGACGGGAGACTTTGCGCGTAAATTAGCCCTTTGTTTCAGTGCCGAAACGCTCGTGTAAGGTGAATAGTCACTAAATATGAAGCGCACGGCTTTGTTTTGAATTCTTTCAATTTGGTCAATCAGGTAGTCCTGGTGGGGAGACCATATGATGCTGGCGTATTCGAGCTGCGATCTGACAAAGGACTTAAAAGCTAGCAAACGAGTTTCAGGGGGAGCTAAATACAACTTCCGCCTGATAAATCCTAAAGAACGATTTGCTTTCCCAAATAAGTAGTTAATATGGTCATGCCAATTAAGACTATCGGAAATAAAAACACCCAGATACTTATATTTATTTACCTTTTCCAGAGGGACACCGTTGATAGAGTAGCTGAAATTAATTGATGTTTTCTTTGTTGTCCCGGTCATATATTTGGTTTTATCTATGTTAATTCGCATTTGCCACTTGTCGCACCACGAAGCAATAGAGCTCAGATCGGTTTGAAGTGTCGAGGTGTCGTCTATATGTACTATCTTTTTATACAATACACAATCGTCTGCGAAGAGTCGAATCGATGAAGAAATGCTAACAGGGAGATCGTTTATATATATAAGGAAGAGAAGGGGTCCCAGGACAGAGCCCTGGGGCACGCCAGACTTAACATCAGTGGACGATGACAACTGATCAGAAATTACAACGGATTGAGTTCTGTTCGTAAGGAATTGTCTAATTCAAAATATCAGTGAGGGGTCTATATTCAACGTTTCAAGTTTTTGTAATAACCGCTGATGCGGTACACAATCAAAAGCCCGGGAAAAGTCTAGAAATATCAAGTCGGTCTGTTGGAGCGAATGAACGTTATCATAAAGATCGGTTACAAGCTCGAAAAGTTGAGTCTCACACGATTTGCCTTTTCTGAAGCCGTGTTGTCCCACAAAAAGAATGTTGTTCTCCATGACAAAATTAATAATATGACTATATAGGATATGCTCTAATATTTTACAAGGGATGCTCGTTAACGATATAGGCCTGTAGTTGTTTAAGCATGACGTGTCACCAGACTTGTGAACCGGAATTATTTTTGCATGCTTCCAATCACTCGACAAATGCCCATCTTCGAGGGATTGCTGGTACAATAAAGCTAGTATGTCGCTAGAGAACGGCTGCGTAAGTTTCAATAGTTTAGTGTTAATGCCATCTATGCCTGGCGAGGAACGATAAGGAAGGTCTTCGATGAGTTTACTCACACCACGTGAACAAACAGTGATCTTTTCCAAGAAAGCGTGGTCATAGGTCAATTCACAAGAAGGTAACGGAAACGATTCGTTGGTAAAAACTTCACTAAAACATTCATTAAAATTGTTGGCAGTTTCAAGGTCAGTGCATCTATTTCCCTCCGCATCCGTAAAGTTAAGATCACAACTTGTTTTCGGTGGATCTATGCAACTCCAGAATTTTTTTGGATTTGACTTCAGAAGGCCATTTAGGTCATCTCTGTAGAATGTTGTTTTCGCTTTTTTTAATTTCAGAAGCACATATAGATGAATGGAAATTATACAAGTCCCAAGACAAATTCGTGTTCCTTTCCACAGCCCTGTTGTACAAGCGTTTCTTTTTGTTCAAAAGAGACTTAAGATTTTTAGAAAACCACGGACGTAAAGGGTTGTTCGGAATTTTGATTGTTGGAACGAAGTTTCTGAGGATATAATTCAGCTGATTTTTAAATGCGATCCAGTTTTCTTCAACAGACCGTAGGCGGAACGACCGCTCAAAGTCATCAAAAACGATCCTCATAGTTGTGCTTATTTCATCAGTTTTTGCCTTTGAGTAGTCGTGGATTTCTTTAAACTGGTTACGGGGGTGCTGAGTTGTCATTTCGACTTCGACTAAAACCATTTTATGATCACTAATTTCTTCAAGAACATTTACGCGCTTAATTAAGTCAGGGGCAGTCGTGAAAAATAGATCTAGAATAGAGGTACCTCGGGTAGGTTCAAGAACAACCTGAGAGAGGAAAAGTGATTTAAAAACATTCAAAAACTCTAAACACTCGGAAACATGTCTGCAGTCAGGTATTGGTTCACAAGAAATCCAGTCAATTCCTGGGTAATTAAAATCTCCTCCAAAAAAAACGGGACATCCGGAGTAACGAGAAATAACGTCATAGAGGCTAATACAAAGATCCCGGACAAAATCAGCGGTAACATGAGGCGGCTTGTAGCATACACCAATCAAGACATAAAAAAACGAAAACTTAACGCGAACCCAGAGCATTTCGAGTTCGGTTTTTAATTCGGCAGGGACAGAGTGGAAACATTTTTTAACAGCAATAAGCACCCCTCCACCCTTTGAGTGCAACCGGTCTTTCCGATAAACCAGATAACCTTTATCAATAACAAGTTCACAGTTATCAATTTCACTGGAAAGCCAGGTTTCCGTTCCAAGTATGACATGCGGATTACAGATGTCGATCGAACACAAAAGGTCATCTTGCTTCGAAACAAGACTCCTAAAATTAGCAACAAGAAAAGACACAGTTCCGGAAAGGCGCTTCTTTGCGCGACGTCATGATTCAGCTGGTGTGGACATAAAGTTTCTTCTTTCTTGTTCGATCACATCACCTGATTCGGCATTGTAAAAGAACATACGGTCGCCAACGAAAAGCTTGTTAAAAACGAGGCGCACACGCGTCTGGGACGAACGGAGGGGCCTACCGTATTCCCATAGCATTTTTCGAGCATGACGAATGCTAGGTGAAAAGTCTTCGTCTATCCAAACACGTAAGTTCTCAAGTTGTTTCAGCTTTGACGCATTTTCAAGGATTTCCTGTTTCTTTTTAAAGCTACGGAAGTTAACAATGATCGGACGAGGGTAGTCCCCCCGCCTTCCTCCCAGACGGTGAGCGCGCTCAATTTCTCCTGCCTCAATTCCAAGGTGCGTTTGAATAAAGTTTTTCACAATTTGCTCGGACCTGTTCCACGATTCTTTGTCTTCTTCTGGAAGACCCTTAAATATCAGGTTATTCCGGCGTTGTCGGTTATCCAGCGCGTCCAAACTAGTTGGTATACTACTTAGGTGGTTACAGGTAGCGGATATCGCTTTTACTTCATTTTGCTGAGTAGCTATTTTTGCTTGGACATCGACAACGTCGTTCTGAACCCGTACCAAATCCTCAAGCCTTTTTTCTAAATGAGTCACTCTTTCATTCAGATCTTTCACCCCATCTGCAATGCTAGAGAGTTTTGTTGCGTTTTCCCGTTGGTATTGCTCAGTAGACTGAACAAGTTTTTCAAGCGTGCTCTGAAGTTTATCCAAGTCCCCGGGGCCGGGGTTCAACTCCACATCACCGGCAAGGATCAAGACATTGCACAGACACAAAGCCAATAACAATACGTGAGCTCTAGGGACAAACGCTAATGCCCGCGGAACAAAGAGATAGCGTCGACTTGAGCCGTGCGAGAGGGAGTAGGAAAAACATCCTATGCGAGCGCGATACACGGACAGGTCAACACCCATGCCGCGAAGACAAGAAACACAGGGGATCTGCAGCCTTACATTACAGTTTGACTAACTAGTATAGTAGGACAGAGTTCTCACCTGCAAGGTCAGACAGGAAAGGTTTAGCCGCTCAGCCTACCAGGCCGCAAATCCCAGTGAACTATGGTGCGATAGTCCTTTTTGTAGAACTGGTTGATGACGTAGGTGCAGATAAACCGAAGGACGATGCAGTGAAGCAGAAGCAGATCGGTGCCGGCGTTCTCTCTTCTTGCGAAGCCGTTCGAAACGACGACGAACGAGTAGTCTTGTGGGTTGAGACCAACACCGTGCCGGCAGCCGCGCTCCGCTAGCTCGGTCTTCGAAGAATACTGCAAGGTCAGACAGGAAAGGTTTAGCCGCTCAGCCTACCAGGCCGCAAATCCCCCAGCCTACCAGGCCGCAAATCCATACTCGTCCTCACTCTTGTAATGACTACTGGTGGCATTAAAAGAATCCTTATATACCGACGAATGGTGCCGATGCTGCGAGACGTGTGCGGAATCTGCTCCGCTCGCATTTGCGATAAGCAGAATTTCCTTGCTCGTGCAGGCGGCTACAAACAAAGATTTCATTGCGACTGAGTTAACGTTGGGCCTTGCGAATACAAAGTTTTAATGCAGTCAGAAAAAAGTGCTTACAAATGCAATAATTTCACTCGTCATCGCACAAGCTCGAAGGGTGAGTATGACTCGGACACGCTTTCTCAGGACCCAGAAGAAGTCGTCTATGCTACCAAGGCCGGCATCACCGGGGAAGGATCGATTCAGCGAGTACTGGAGCACTGCAGGAACACCATCGTCATGAATAAATACTGGCTATAAAGGATCCCCGATATCTCTGCTCCGAAATAGACCATTAGAAGGTGAAGTCCCCAGTTCCTTTCATAGCTAGAGTTGAATAAAATAACCCTTATTTACAAAAAAAGTACAAATAGAATTTTACAGATATTTAACATGACACCGGTGGGAGTGCCGCTCACTTTGATTGGGACTCACTGTTATCTCGAAAGGTTGGCGTAAACGTGGCATTTTTATTACACCAGTTCTCGGCCTAAAACACCAAAGTCATCCGCAAGAAATCTTATAATTTAGACTTCGTACCGGCGTAAATTCCATCATTTGCGTCACTTTCAGCACCTCAAATATTGACGCGCCCAGGGCTGAGAAAGCAACGCTCGGTCACGGACCTCCAGAAAGTTCTCGTTTATTCATGTACCGCATGTAACTTCTATCATTTATTCCTGCTTTTGTTTTCTAGAAAGTGCGTGTTCATTCTCGCCCCGATCACGCGACGCTCGAGCCGCTTTCGCCGAATCTTCGAGATAGCGACGCACTCTAGATAAGAGGCCGCAAGCGACCTTGTCGAGTCAGTCTCGCCCCAGCGCTCGATTCTGCTGACACGCCGACTTCGACGCCCGCGACGCTCTGCTTTCTTCTGTTTCCTTCTTTATTTTTGGCACAAGTTCGCCACATTAAACGTTTATTTATTTCTGTTTATTTCTTGTTTATTGGTCACGACTCACCACCCGTGACAATATTTACCTCGTCAGCTTTCATTTAAGCCCTAAAAAAACGCTACCAGACAAGCCCCGTAGCTGGTATCTGATAAAGCAGAAAGCCTCTTAATACGTAGGATGAGCTACTGTTTCCACGATGCATCTCAATCTCTAAGGACCGATATTTTTCGTGCGCTACGCGCGAAAAAAACGATGAATTGTTCTCAACTTTCCAGACTGCTTTGGACGTCTTTATGTGGTAGTGATAGTTTAATGCTACTAACAAAGCCTTTTGTTGTGTGCTCTTATTCTAGACTCATCGAATTTGTTTGCTCTGAAAGAAAACGAATTGGATATAAAATGATCGAACTGTTTAAAGTTTCTTGTATCTCCATCCCTATGGCGATTGGGTTACGTTTGCATGTATACTTATTGAATAAAAACAGTGGCCTCTTCGTTTTTAGTGACACTATTTCAGACTACCTTCACCCGAAACATTACTTCGCTTTGTGATTTTGCGATGTCCTTTAGAAGAAAGAAGACATTTAAAAAATAAAGCGTCATTGGACGCGAAACTATAAACCTTAACGGCGCGGCCAGTCACGGTTGCCTTAAGATTGAACTTGGGGAACTTTAGAATTGTGTCTTGCGTTTATTTTCCTCAGTGGGGAGTTAGCCAGGTTATTGGGCGCCTGGGGTCTCCACTGTAAATGAGAAATTTCCCCATGGCAGTACCACTGCTATCCTGAGGTACTTAGCGTGTATCACGCAGCAGTGATGCACGACCGCACGCCGGTACGATGTTCATCTAGATTGAAAGAGGCAGGGGTGAAGTCAAAATTCCAAATACCTGGATTATGCAGCGCGAGCCTTCACTCCGCGTGCTTGAAGCTGCGGTACGCTGACGTACTAGTGCATACGGCCACCGATGTACCCCCTCCCCCCCCCACCCCCTTTCCCTGGAGAACTTTCAGCAACGTATAATAACCAAATAAATACTCGTATATTTATATAAACATAACTTTTCAATGAACAGCATGATATGAGCGCCACTGGGGTGTTGAGTCTTCGCCTTCATTGTCTTACGTGATAGTAAGGTCAACCTTATTAACACATGATATTATGAAAAAAATTTCAAACTTAATAAATGAGATGAAAAGAACTCTTTATCTCTTTGAGCCGATCGCCCTGACTGACTCTCCGGATATCTTGGGGTAATGTAGAGGTAGGACATTTATAGAGGTATGACATAGTCAGTGAAAACGCTTCAACAAGACGCTTGACAAGCTCCACTCCCTATCGGCATTGGGAGAGACAATAGTCATCCAATACTAAACTAGCAGAGTGGAAATCGAACTCCAAGCGCGAAAGTAATTCATTCACAATTAGAAAGAATTCGCAGCCATGCAATAAAATTTACTTTTTTCCTGCAAAATGTCATATGTTACTTGGACTATGAGGTATGAGCCAAAAAGCGTCCGTAGGGGCCCCCACATTCTCCATAACATTAGAGCTTCCGAATCGCTGGAGTGTTTTCGAAGGTAGTAGAAGACTCACTTATCATCCGATGCATTAAAGAGGGCTACCTAGGTCGTCCGTAATGACGTTGTTTGTATTCTTCGTTTCTTTTGTTCGTTCTGGCATGTCTGGCAATAGCTGAAACAAAACAGGTTTTATCGCGTTTTGATCCATTCCTCTTGTTCTCTGGGCTGCTTTAATCCTTCTTAAAGCGGATATTTTAATACTATAAAAAATTCAATCATACTACTGCTGACGCTAGAGAACCATTGACGGCGTGCACGCACTATGATAGAACGAGGAAAGTCTATGAAGCTGCTTTCAAGCTGAGCACTGTCGCACTAAATTATATGTATTGCAGTATTGCTCTCATGCTGGTCGAAATATCGTCTGTTAATCTACCTTTTCTTTTTTTGTGCGAAATTGCATATTTATTTTGAAGATGCCGTATCGTGCAAACAACCCCTGTCTACCTGAGGTAAGCATCTTATTGGAAAGAAACCGCCATGCAGTATAAATGAAAGAACAATAAACTTTTTTTCTTCTGGTCACGAAAAGAAGTATACTACAATCGAGCACTTTATTCTTACCTTTTTTTTTATTTACCTATTTACCTATATACTTTTTCAATACCTTCAAGGCTCGAAGGCGTTACAGAAGAGAGTGGTAATCAAATATAAAACAAATGAAAACGGCATATATGCAATACTACAACATAAAAGAAACAAAGACGAATTAATAAGACAAAAAATATGTTCCAATGTCAAATTCAAAAATGAGTGGATTTGTTATGGTGGCGATCGAAGTGGACAGAAGTTATGTATCCTCTGAGTTTCATTTTTTTTTTCTTGCTAATGCTGCACTTAGTGAAGAAAGAACTCGACTGGGCACAACATTATCGGAGTCTCGACATTCGTGCTCTCTTAGACTAAAATAAAGCTCGACAAAAGCAAGGAAATTAACCTTGTTTTTGTCGAGTGAACTTCTCAATAAAAAAAGCGTCAACTCCAAGCCCTCGGTCACATGAGAAGATATTTCATCCTCGTGACAATTCTTGTGACATACTGCCAGTTTTATTATGATGTTTGCTATCTTTCTCGCTGTCATCTTTGTCGCAAGCAAACTCCACGTCGTCGCAGGGGTGCGCGATTGGAAGGACATCCTTGAAGATCCAATCTTCGTAAAATTCATGACGGTGGTCACTGGCGGAAGACTTGAGATTTTCGGTTCCCCGAGATGGTCTTTACGATCACGGTCTCAATCCCCATGTCCAACACTTCTTAAGGCGGCTGGCTGCCTTTTCCGGCGCAAATATCTTTAAAATTGTCACCTTGCAACGCCAACGGTTCTTGTCGTGTTCTATCGCTCGAAGTTGTAGTGTTTGTATTCCGATAGCAATCAGCTATGTCATCGCCACGTGTCTAAGCTAGGGCGCCGCCCCCCTTCCCTCTCGTCCTCTTTGCTGATATAAGCACAGCACGGCTTTTGACACGGAGAGTGTTTTAGGACCAGCGGTATGCGCGGTCTTACGGCTGGCTGTCAATAAAACCAAGTTGTTGTTACTACTCGGCTGGTGTCCCACTTCCAAGACACAACAACTTCTTGGCGACGAGGATGGGATTCGAACCCACGCGGGCAAAGCCCGCGTGGGTTCGAATGTATGTCTTGTATGTCTTCGGACGCCAACAAAGTAGATGCCTTCCTGAGTATTGTGGGTCCGAAGACATACAAGTTATTGAAAAGTTTGACCGCCCCGAGCACGCCGGCTAGTCAGCCGTTGTCGGATCTGCAGAGAGCATTACGAGAGCATCTTTCCCCCAGACCATCAGTTATCGCGGAAAGAGCAAAGTTTCACCGAAAAACACAACAAGAAACGGAGAGTATTGCGGAGTTCGTGGCGGGCCTTAAGCAATCGGCAGAAACATGCAACTTCGGAGCGAACCTCGAAGAAACTCTGAGAGACAGATTTGTATGTGGGCTGGCCAGGACTGACATTCAAAAGAGGCTTTTTGTTGAGGACGTGTCTCTGACTTTCAAAAAGGCGGTAGAGATCGCATTATCAGTAGAGGCAGCTACTAAGAACGTAACAGAGTGCCGGCCTAGCAGGGCAGTCAAGGAGGATTTCCAGAAGTTTTCTGCGGAAGGAGGCCGGGCACGGGACGGTTCACCGTGCACGCGATGCGGCTTGCGTCATCGTAACCGTGCTTGCCGATTCCGAACAGCAACCTGTTTTAGATGCCACCAAGTTGGGCATATTCAGAAAGTGTGCCACTCACAACCGACGTCTAGTTTCCAACCTTCGAGAGCGCAAGGTCAAGACACACAGCGAAAAAACGCCCGGAGACAAAACTTCGCCGTGTTCGAGACCGAGGAGGACGTCGAGCCACTGCTTCAGGCAACGCTCGAGAAACCCCGTCATGGACCCATATGCTTTACGATGTGTGTTCAGGGAGTGCCGCTTAAAATGGAACTGGACACGGGATCAGCAGTGTCTGTGATGTCGCATCAAGTTTTTCGGTCGTGTTTTCCGCAGATAAAGTTACGGCCGGCTACGGTGTTGCTGCGTACGTACACAGGAGAGTGCGTGCGCCCGAAGGGTGTGGCGACGGTAACCGTGGAGCACCAGCACCAGTCTTACCAGCTGCCTCTGCACGTTCTCTGCCAGGAGGGCCCTGCTCTCATAGGAAGAGACTGGATTCATCGGCTCCGGCTCAACTGGAGTAACCTTAACCACGTGGATGCAGAAGACAACCAGGCCTTGAGACAAGTCTTGGACCGGCATCCCCAAGTGTTCAACGACGAACTCGGCGAGATTAGAGGTGAGCAAGCTCGGCTCTCTCTCAAGCCGGAAGTGCAGCCGAAGTTCTGTAAAGCTAGAAGCATTCCGTTCGCGCTGAAAGAAGCAGTGGAGAAAGAACTGGAAAAGCTGGTTGGTCTTGGAGTAATTGAACCAATTTCGAACAGTCGTTTTGCCTCCCCAATTGTACCAGTGGTAAAGAAAGATGGCAGCGTACGCATATGTGGGGATTATAAAGCATCGTTGAACCCGTGCTTGAACATTGACAACTATCCCTTACCCAAGATTGAAGAAATCTTTGCCACTCTCGCGGGAGGACAAGTGTTCTCCAAGATCGACCTGAGTAGAGCATACCAGCAAGTGGTAATGGACAAGGTTTCCCGCGAGTACCTCACACTCAATACGCACAAGGGACTGTTCGCAGTAAATCGCCTAGCATTCGGAGTTGCGTCTGCGCCCGCGATTTTTCAAAAGATTATGGACAACATGTTGAAGGGACTGAAGGGGGTATTATGTTATCTAGATGACATTCTGATAATGGGGGACAGGACGGAACAACACCTTCAAAACCTAGATGCGCTACTAACCCGGTTGCACGAAAGGGGAGTGCGGATTAAGGCAGAGAAGTGTGAATTTTTGAAACCGGAATTGCAGTTTCTGGGTCACGTTATCAGTAAACATGGAATATCAGCAACGCCGGAGAAGGTAAAGGCCGTGCTAGAAGCCCCCGTTCCAATCGATAAAAAGCAGCTGAGAACGTTTACGGGCATGGTAACATACTACGGAAAGTTTCTGCCGGAGTTATCGACGGTAATATTCCCGCTGAATCAGCTGCTTTGCAAAAATGCGCCGTGGGTCTGGAGTGAACAGTGTGATCTGGCGTTTAAGAAAGTGAAAAGATTGCTTGTAAAAGCGCCGGTGTTGGCACATTATGATCCGGAAGCCCAGCTTGAGGTAATGTGTGATGCTTCATCATACGGGTTGGGCGCTGTTCTAGCGAAAGTGGAAAAAGATGGGTCCAGACGGCCGATCGTGTTTGCATCGCGCACGTTATCACCGAGTGAGCGGAACTACAGTCAGCTAGAGCGAGAAGCGCTAGCCTTAGTTTTCGGAATTACGAAGTTCCATTACTACATTTATGGCAGACAGTTCGGCTTGGTAACTGATCACAAGCCTCTACAGACGATTTTCGGCCCGAAGACCGGGATACCAAGCATTGCCGCAGCCCGTTTGCAGAGGTGGGCCATTAAGCTGTCGGCCTATCGTTACGACCTGATCTACCGTTCGGGCGCAAGCAACGTAGAAGCAGACTGCTTGTCGCGTCTACCGCTTCCCCGGAGCGGCGAAAAGGAAGACGACGACGAAGTAACCGCCTGTTACGCACTTCGGTGGGAAACTTTCCCTATAACAAACTCCGACGTCGCGAGGGAAACTTCACGAGACCCGACCCTACGTCAGGTACTTCACGCGGTTACAGGACAATGGCCCGAGCGCGTTACGGATGAAGGGATGAGGCCGTTCGTTTCGAAAAATCTGGAGCTGTCGGTGGACCGAGGATGTTTGTTGTGGGGAATGCGCATTGTGGTTCCCCCATCTTTACAGAAGACAATCCTGGACGAGCTGCACGAAGGACATCCCGGCGTGGTGCGGATGAAGGAAGTGGCCCGCAGCTACGTGTGGTGGCCAGGAATTGACGCCGACCTGGAGAACACCGTGCAAACGTGTGCGGCCTGCCAGCAGCAACGGGCGCTGCCTACCCAAGCTCCCCTTCATCCGTGGGCTTGGCCTACAAGGCCATGGGCCCGGCTCCACCTGGACTTTGCTGGCCCGTTTCTTCAACGCAATTTTTTGGTGGCGGTAGACGCCCATTCAAAGTAGTGGCCCGAGGTGTTCCTGATGCCCTCGACCTCGGCAGAAGCCACCATTGGTAAGCTGCGTGACCTCTTCAGCCGTTTTGGATTGCCAGAGGTAGTCGTGTCAGATAACGGGCCGCAGTTCTGCAGTAAAGAATTTCAGTCATTCCTCAAAATGAACGGGGTAAAACATGTGCGATCCGCTCCTTATCACCCATCAAGCAACGGGTTGGCTGAGAGATTCGTCAGAACAGTGAAAGAAGCCCTTCGCAAGGACGTCAAAGGCCGATCAATTGAAGAGAGACTGGCCAGTTTTCTTCTAGCTTACCGGAATACGCCACATGCAACTACCCAGCACTCTCCGGCTTCACTTTTGATGGGGCGACCCCTTAGAACCCGTCTGGATTTACTGAAGCCCAGTGCTCGTTCAGTGGTAGAACAAAAACAGTTCCAACAGACACGCGGTCGAAAAGAACTTCGGAGATTCTTCGCCATTGGTGACAGAGTGTTTGTGAAAAACTCTAGAGAAGGTCCAAGGTGGCTGGAGGCGATGGTGACATCACGCACGGGACCAGTCTCTTACGTGTTACAGGTGACTACACCACGTGGGGTCATGGAATGGAAGAGGCATCAAGACCACATACGTCCAAGGGAGGCGGACCGAGAGACAACGTCTGCCAACCACAATCACTGCGACCGTAGTGAAGCTCCCTGGCAACCGTCGGAATCGGCGACCGGTACTGAACCGTGCGCCGGGCAACTCCATGATCAAGCACCGGCCATAGCTGCTGACGACACAAGAGAGTTTTCCACAAGAGGCGACCCAGAACCACCCGGTTCTGAGGACCCAGATCACGACGCAGGGCCTTCGCCAGGTGACAGGAGCAGCGGAACCTCCACGCGATCTCGGTACCCAACAAGGGAAAGACGTCCCCCAGATCGGTACACACCAACGCAGTGACTGTGCCTACGCACCTTGTGGTTTTGTGTCCTGGACTGTTAACTTTTCCAATTATCTCTGTTTAAAAGCAAAACCGTTCTAGTTCTAAGTGTTAACTTGTGTATTTAAAGCATCATCTAGGGAAGGGGGAATGTAGTGTTTGTATTCCGATAGCAATCAGCTATGTCATCGCCACGTGTCTAAGCTAGGGCGCCGCCCCCCTTCCCTCTCGTCCTCTTTGCTGATATAAGCACAGCACGGCTTTTGACACGGAGAGTGTTTTAGGACCAGCGGTATGCGCGGTCTTACGGCTGGCTGTCAATAAAACCAAGTTGTTGTTACAACTCGGCTGGTGTCCCACTTCCAAGACACAACAGAAGTGAAAAGCCTGCTAGTGTTATGGTGTGAGCACTACGATATATCGAGAGTAATTGCACGTCTGCCTTATAAAACTCTGATTGCATTACTGTCCAATGATGTCCGAGCTCAGATATTATCAGACACAAATTTGACCCTTTTTCGAGATCATAACTACACCTACATTCAAGATCGTGGTGTCTACGCCATATTTCGAAGTGACAACAAGATTATGCTAGCGAAAGGCAGCCAAGTGGAATGCCTATCATGCAGTGAATCCCCACTAGTTGCGAGTTGGGTCCCTCGCCTCTTAGAGCAGCTTCCCTTGCAGAGGGCGAAACTGACCCTTAGCTGTCGCTATCCCGCAGTGTGTGAGCATCCCACGTACGGCGTGCTCCTGGATCTTAAGCACAAGAATGCCATTTTCCTTGAGGAGCACTACACTAACGCTGCTTACTGGGATAAATATTTCAACGGCGATTACAGCCCTGCCACAGACGAAGTCGTGATTATGGATCAGACGGCGATCCAATGGAACCTGCGTTTTTCAATGAAGCAGCGACCGCGTTTTAACCACGCAATCGCTTATACACTCTTTGCGAAGCGAAGATACCCTCTGCCGAAAGAGATTGTTCTTATTTATTTATTCCCATTGCATGTCTCGGTACCACTAATATGTGCAATACTGTCGAGTGCAATCTCAATTTCTTTGTCACTTTAGTGCAGCAGGGGAGAACGTTCGCGCGTAGTTATCTTCGGATTAGTGGCCTCATTGTTTCAGCAAAGTGATCAACCCTTGTACAAGCAGCAGAGGCGTTTCTGCACAAGGTTCCTTCTAGTTATCTTTAGTGTCATGGGTCTCGTGCTTGTTACAGGATACAAGTGTTCACTCACAGCGCTGCTGAGGGACTTACCTCTTGCAGCAAGGCATCCGACCTTCTTAGACCGTAGTAGTACCTCTCAGCAAAAATCTCTCCTCCAGCATTTTCACTTCAAGGAGTTACGGTACAATACTTCGACAAAGGACGCCGCAAGGATCGTCAAGATGGAGTTTCTTAGGCTGAGAAATAGGAGAGTTCCAGACAAGAAGTATTTTCCCCTAGTGTACCAGTTCATGGGTCGACATACCAGTACCATTCATGAAGGACTCCGCGAGTTTGACTACGTCGCGGCGGGGGAACCCATCCTTGGGGAGATTGTTGGACCCAAGATTATGTACGCATAGCAATTCAGGGAAGCTTTCTTGAATTCCTGTTCACCAGGCCAGATTCCTCGCCTGGTGAACAGGCCAGGAATCTGGCCTGCTCACCAGGGCGGAAATTTTCGAAGAATTCAAGGTCGCGCATCGCTCCCACAGCGTCGACGCTTCTTCAACGCCGGAAGTTTTGGACGTGACCGGCCTAGTGCTATTCTTTGTCGTCTGGTCTGCGGGACTTGGCGCAGCGGTACTTGTCCCTCTACTGGAAGTTGTGGCGGCTTACTTAGGCGCCTTGTGTGTGAAGCTCAAACCCAGAAATGTCGTAAATAAAGACAGTTCTTCTGTCTACGTTGGGCCTACAAAACCCGCGCTCCCTTCATCCCTCCGGAGTGCCCCTGAATATACGTGTAAACCCTAACTACTGGATTTTCGCGAACTCACCCTGATCGTGACCGTGATTGTACATGAATAAATGTGCTGTATGAATGACATTATATATGTGGTTAATGGTTTTTCGTATGCACCAGTCTGACCGCAAAACAGCTTAATTTATTCAAAAAATTTAACGCCTTTTTTATGCTAGTGATTCCTTAATGAGCTTTATGTTAAGACTACACGTGAGCGTGATATTTGTTTTGTGTGATCTAAAGCTACTGCAATCATCTAAAGAGAACTAACCAACTGAAAAGACAAAATACACCTAAAAGACAATAACAAAAATAAGTAAGGAAGGAAGTGCGTGATTTCTCTTCCTTCTCGTTGTCGTCAGTTCTTAGTCGGCACTTTTCTTGTCCTTGCCCTTTTTTTTTTTTCTCAGTTCTTTCGTTTCTCTCTTGCTTTTTTGCAATTTATGTAACTATCTCTTACCGACGTACGCGACCAAAAGCTTCGCT
This sequence comes from Ixodes scapularis, assembly GCF_016920785.2. NCBI lineage: Eukaryota > Metazoa > Arthropoda > Arachnida > Ixodida > Ixodidae > Ixodes > Ixodes scapularis. Next base: position 17,915,950 of record NW_024609838.1, on the reverse strand, counting down.
GTGGTCGAAGTTCGCAATTAGCCCAGCCATAGATTCCTGTGTACTGATAATGCCTGCCCAAACGCCAGTTCACGGAGTTCCCAATCCTGTGAACCACTGCGGGGCAAATCTTAGTCGTGACGTCATACCCAGAAATTAAAAGAGGGTGCCACCGGAACATCTCGGCGCTATTACTTAAAGGGACACTGAAAAGGAAAAAAAAAAAGTATTCAATAGCCTTCGAAAATCGCTAATTTAACCAAACCACTTTTTTGCAAAAAGTTTATTTTTAATGTATATAAAAAACTTTACAACGGTAAACTTGTCTTTAGGCTCCCTCGTGTACACACCGAGCCAGCCAAGAGCCACATTCTCATCCTTACCTCTCCTCCGCGTAGGAAATCACGCGCGATAAAGAAAAGTGGAAAGGAGGATCAGTGAGGCGCACTGAAGGATGGGAGAGGTGGCCCATGGAAAACGCTTCTTTTGGCGTGTACACCTGTAACGTTATGTACCACTTTGTGGCGCGCGCGTTTGAAAGTTTTAAACTAAAACAAGTCAACCGCTGTGGGTTTTTTTTTCCTTTTTTTTTTCTTGTTTTTAGCGCAAAATTTATTCTGTAATATTTTTAATTCTCGTTTTCAGTGTCCCTTTCGGACCGCAGCCAACACTATAATTCGATGTAGCGAATCAATCAGCGTTAAAACAGAATCGTTATAGCCCTCGTTGTCGTTGTGCGTTTACTACCAACGGCTAAACCAATCCCTCACAATAAAAGCGGCGCAATACTGCTTTTTTTTTTTTTTTGCGCGCGCGTGATCGGCTTAGCTATTGAGAGCAAACGAATAAAGACAGCCAGCGCCATGACCATACACTTCTGGGGCAACTTGATTTACTCTTAAGATTGTTGCGTATGGTTTCGGTTCAATTTAAAGGGGTAGTGAAACGAAATTTTAGCGCCTATCTTGTTGCATAAATATGGGCTAGGGACAGGCACCACCTCGGAAATATAAACATTGCGCTGTAAAACACAGGAGAACTAATTTTAAACATAATTAAACGATTTCAAATTCTCATCTGGTGGATGGGGGGAAGTTCTCGTGACATCACTTGTGCCAAAATAGCAGCGCCGTTCTGCGGCAATACGGCCTGCCGGCAGAATTCGCCTAGGCCTGAACGCGTTTGCAAAGCCTTGGCGGAGAAAGCCAAAGCGTAGTTGGCCACAGTGAGCTCGTTCTCGTTGCGGCTCTTTGCACGACACGGCCCGAGCTTGCTTCTGGCACGGCCGGTATTAGTTGCTGCGAGTCGTGAGCTGCAAGCCGACGTTAAAAAGGATATGTTTGAACTACGAGGGTGTCAGCAAGAGCCACGCAAATGCCAAATACCTGTTCACGCTCGGAGCGGACACGCGCGTTTGATCGAAGTGCTGGATTCACTCTGTTAGACCGCGTTTCGGTAAGCGCTTCTGGACCGATCTTTTACGATTGCAACTCGATACTGACATGACACTCGGCAAAGAAAGGTTAGACCGACATCGCGTAGCTCCCACGAACTGCTATAGCTCGACACTGACGTAGCGTCGAGTCAGAATAAAAATGGCATACTAATAACAGAGTGTACATACCGAGTTGCCAAGGTAATCCGTATGGCGTTTATTTGAGCTCTATATCACACAAAACAAGGAGATAGAATCAATGAGAGTCCCTTTTCGACGACAGCGTTCGTCACCGCTGTCTCGGAAAACAAGGAGATCGAGATGACGAGGGGAAAATATTGACCTCTGAAATTTAGTTCAGGGATCAAACTACTCATCCGGTAAGGGTCCCAAGGGTCGCGCGGGCATATTCCATTCAGCAGGCCAGCCGGTCATGGACAGACGGTCTTGGCCAAGGACCGCCGAAGCAACGGTGCGCCGAGTCGATGTTGCTGCTAGGCCTACTATATTCTGCCGAGCTCGCTCGGTCGGCAGAATCGTGGCTATTGTAGCTCTTCTCGTGTGTTTGTGGATCCTGCGTTCTTGATCGTCGTGGTGTTTTAAGTACTCCTTCCTTTTTTCTTGCTGGTTGAAGTCGGGACGCACGAGAAGAGCACGAAGAAAAATAAATGTCCGTTGGTGGCCGATACCAAGTAACTGAGCGACGCTGTCGGCCTTGTTGATTTGATCGTAAAAAAATGCGTAAGACAGCTTCGGAGCTGTCGTAGGATTCTGTCGTAACCTGCTCAAAGGTTACGACAATTTCGTTTCGAGAGCACGGGTTTTCTCTCAAATTTGTCGTACGCACTTTTTTCGTCGTGAATTCGCTTTGAGAATCCGGCCTCAGAGCTGGTTTTGTCAGTGCTGCCGTGGTTGCCGACTTGCCGTGGTCCCGTGGTGCAGCGTGCGTGCAGCCCTTGCACATCTCAAACGGCCACGTTGTCACAGGTCGTAAATCGTCGACGCGCCACCAAGTGGCAACGCTCGTAACCACAACATTCACGCCGTAGCCTTTCCCGACTGGCACAAGTGACGTCACGAATGCGCCCAATATCCCAAGACGCATCGCGCTCTCCGATGGCCGATTTTTGAGCGCGCGCCCAATCGGGCCCATCAGGGTGAAAAATATAGCCATCCGTTCAAAATACAAACGCGCGATTATGATTTATGAATATCATTGATCATATTGAACCTATTTCTGACCATAATAGGTGTATTTCAAGTTTCGCTTCAGTATCCCTTGAAAGTGAAACGAAGTTATGCGAAGCGCAAGTTAGTTTGCTTTTTGCACAGGGGTTGCGATGATATCAGAAGGCCGAGGTCTTACTGGCAGATTGAAAAAAGAATGGGGCCTAGACCTTAAGTCATCTAGCATTGAGGTCTACCCATTATCCTTCCAGTCAAACCCAATCAGAATTCGGCGTGGTTCTGACGCAACCCTTGCACAAGAAGCAGACGACTTTCTGTCGGCATAGAATAAAACGACTCTATCTGAAATTGTCGCGGCCAGTGTTCTTTTGACTCGTTATGTACTTAACCGTAGTCCAGAATAACACCGTACGGCGTCCTGTTATTGGCATGCAAGCGACGAGGGGACACCATTTATCAGTTTCTCCCTGGCCGACTCCTTCAAATTCAAGAGTGCTGAAATCGGGGCTGATTGTTTAATGCAATGTTTTTGTTTCCGAATGGGGACACTGATATTTTTTTTTTAAAGGTGCGGTTTCGATAACTGCAGTACAGTGCATCCGTACCAAAAAACCAAGGGCAATTTTTTTTTGTTAACTTATTTCACACACACATATTAAAAGAGCAAAACGCTCGACATGCAGGTCGGAATGTGTTTGACACCAGAATATTTTCACAAATGACAGACGATGAGGCCGGAGAAAACGGGGTGAACTAAAGATTTATTGTAGGAAAGCTTGCGCCAGAAACGAAAAACAAGTAAACACGTCGAGAAAACAGCAGCGAGCGTCGGCGGCGGCAACTGCAAGCGACGATGCGTCGGCGTAAGAGCTGGCTATCGCGAGAGAGAATCAGTGAATGAATCGGCAATACGGCGCACGGCTCTTTATCTGCTATGCTCGTCATCTCAAAATATCCACCTAGAATGTTCGGGAAAGAGCTAGGGAGAGACTGAATAGGCATCATTCTGGACTCATCTTTTTCTGCTTGGGATAAGGGTACAAGCGAATCTTCCAGATGAACGGAGAAGCTATCTTCTTGATCCCGCACGCGGCAATAACCCGTAAAACAAACAGTGGACTTTTTTCCGAGAAGCGTTCTGCGCACGCAGGAGCGCCTGGTGCCAAGCGGCGGAAGTCGGCACGAAAAATCGAGGAAATTTGGAAGGAGGCTGAGGATCAGCGAGTAGAACACGTGATTGCAGCATTTATCTAATTCCGTTACACAAAAAAAAAGAAAGTGGATGGGAAGAAAAACATGACGTTAGGGTGGACGCCACGGGTGCCCCTCTTCAAAGTCATGTTGGTCACGCGACCAGTCAACAACTCCGTAGATGGCGGCTGTACCTCTAATCGACATAATCGTCAGCTGTGCAACGTGTACTTCACCGAAATCACCAGTATTTCACGCCTTCACCACCTCTTCCTATAGAGTACGGTCAGGGATGGGCAAAATACATGCAAATATGTATTGAAATACAAACACAAAATACTTCGTCAAAAATGTATTTAATTACAAATCTAATTACATTTCCAAAAAAAACATTTAAGTACAAGATACAAATACAACCAAATGTATTTGGTCTCCTCCAAATACTTTTTCAAATACATTCCTCAAAATTTGCGTCAGCAACTTCAGGGCACCTGCAACGGGTTTCTGGCTATCTCATTTTAATTTTGCATCGCACACTCGGGAGTTAGTGTTCGAGGCTCTAGTAACGTAATAGAAATATAATCACAAAAAATGTGATCAGCTTGGACGTAATAGGTGAAATACACCATCTTCCCGAGGGGAACCACGGGATGATGCGGAGCACCGCGGGTCGTTATTAACGGTGTTAACACGCGGCTTCCCGTTCTCAAAGGTCGGGTTCCACCGCTCGCTTCAACCGTTTACGTTGAACTTCACGGTCCCGAACCTCAGGTTCTGCTGCTCGACGTTCTCGAACCGCCGCTGCTTCACGTTGTCGTAGTTCAGCATCCACCGCTCGACATTGACGAATGGACGCTACTTCTCGTTGCCGTAGTTCAGGGTCTGCCGCTCGCTTCAAGCGTTTGCGCTCAGCGTCGTGTGCCCTTCGCTGCGCAGCTTTGTCTTCGGTGGACGTAGCGTTGCTGTTAGTTTGCGGGGTGGTGCTGATGCTTGCTTACGCCAACTTACTAACTGACGGGACTGTTGTTTCCATCACACTTCATCGGAAGAACGGAGTGAAGTGGAGTCAACAGCGGGTGAACTGAACGCCCCCAGCGCGCTACCGCTGCTTATATTCACACTTGAAGGAGAGGAGACTAGAGGAGGAGAGTTGCGCATGCGCGCGTGGTGTGAGTTGAAGCGAACGCACGCGAAGTGCACGCAGCTGGTAGAGAGAGAGAGCAGAGAGAGTAACGCGCAGCTGTTGGTGAGAAGGAAGGACGAGAGTTGCGCATGCGTAGTGTGAGTGCGGACTACGACGCCGCGGGACATAGACCCGAGCAAGAGATGCTCCGCATCTAAAAAGTACAGAGCTTCAAGCAGCTTTTTTGTCCAATACATTTTGGTATAGACCAACGAAGAACCGAGACGACCAAGACGCGCAGCAGTGGCTAGAGAATTTTTTATTGTTGCAACTCGGACCAGTTACGAAAATCTGGACGACCCGCGCATTTAGAATGTTCCAGGCAAAAATATTTATGGAAATCAGGCTGGAAAGCATCACAAGTTGTCACAAGCACTTATTTAGCCAGTCTGCCTGTGAACGTCGATTTCGTCACTATTCATGGCCTGGACTAGCACCGTAATCACAAAATCACTAAACGCTAGTGCTTGATTGAGAGACACTGCATTCGGTGCAGAACGTAGTTTTCTTCCTGCTCTGGACAGTGACAATAAATTTGAGGGATGTACTTTCGCCCACAAAATTGTATTTAATTACAATTGTATTTGAAATACCCACGTTTTAGTATATAAATACACACGTCAAATACATTACCCAATTTGTAATTAAATACGAATGCAAAATACACAAAGTATATGAAATATTGCCCATCCCTGATTACGGTCAATCCCCCCTCCCGCGGCCGTGCCCATGGACACCAAACTTTTGAGAACCCGTCAGATTGAGCGAAAGTTTTTTTTATTTTGTAATTGGCCGTCCCTCAATGGGGCGGGGCGCCGGCGTCTCCTGTCTCCCGTCGGCGCCGGGGACGTAGAACACCTTCGTTCGGCTCATTTCGGCTCCGGCGGCCCGATTTCGGTCCGAAACCGGTCCGAAAACCCTTACCCCTGGCGGGAACGTCGCCTGGCTCTATTGCCAGGACGGGGTAAAACACGGCTGTGTGAACGAGGCCTTATGCTTTTGAATGCCACCTGCCACACCCGTCCGCCGCCGTCGCCATCGTCGCTCGCTGCTCGCTAGGTTACCTTGCTTTTCGCGGGTTCCCCCTGGTTCTCCCTACGAAGCTGATCACGAGGTATGAAAGTCCGTATGGGCGTGCCTTCGTACTGTTCGCTTGGCTCGCGTGCCGTCGCGCACCCGCCGCAGCTCAGAGAGCGGATAAACTAGTAGCGTAGCTCCCATTATCGATTAATAGTCAGGTCACTTCCTCGATTTTTAGTTCGTGCAGCCACCGCCTGGTGCCGTCGGTATGTGGAAAAGGTCCACTGCGCAAGGCATGTGCTCATTATCTAAACCTAAAAGGGATATATAATAATTTCATGTGTTTTTATATGCACATTCTGGAAGTGCACAACAGCAACAAAGTCCTCACACAGTGGATTGAGCACAATAACGTTCGCGGAACATAAATGCGTCGAAGTACACGTCGATAGAACAGAGTTCCATGCAACGTTCGATGTACATGTTGTTTGCGGCAGCCATGCAAAGCCTTCATCTTTGCAAAGAAGGTCGGCATGAAGGCTACTATAATCTCGAGCCCATACGCCACTGGAGAAAAACCCATACCTACTGACCACATCACCAAAATGGCTTGAGATCGCTCACATCCAGTTCATCCTTCGGGGGAGCGGTCTGGGCATTTTAGAAACGATACAAAGTCTCGTGTAATTCAAGGTGTTTCGCCATGGTTAAAAAGGCTGGTCTCCATCGCTTGGGTCAAAGCACCCTTGAGGGCTTTGGTGTAGTGCTAAGCTGCAATAATTTCAGGTCCAAGCAGTTCGTCAAACTCGGGCACACTTGTGAGGACGAAATTAAAATCGGAGAATGCCAGGCAGTTGACTTTTCTGCGTGGACCAGAGAAACGGCGCAACAAAAATACCCCCTTGGTGCCTTTGAGGGCAAGTGTGTTTCCGAAGAATTCAGTGTAATATCGGATGTACTGAGTGGTAATCTTGCCAGTTGCGTCTTTCTGCAGATTTCACATGTCCATCTTTTTTAAGAGGTAGTTCTGATTACGAAGGCTCTGCTAAGTTAAAAACTCGGGGTATTCCCCTTTCAGTGGAATGTTCCGCAGCAAAGATGTGAGAGATCCCTTGTAGCCAGTTTATGCCACAAGGCCCAGCATGCCCCAGAGAAAAAGAATGAGCTTTGAACCGTAATCTTTATGCACTACCAATGGCAGCTGGATGTTTTGCTGAAGCAACAAAGCTACGAGAGCGAATACAACCTGGTGGACGTAAAAATTCGCCCCCTTGTTCTTCACGAATATTAAAGAGAGAGCAAGAGCTCTCATTCCCAAAGCGACGACCAAAGCCGTCCACATTACAAGGAGAACGGTAGAATAAAGACAGTCTCTTTGGGTAGCGGGTTTATTCTCTTTGTGTACACTGCGAAGGCGAAAATATCATAATAGCAAAATCTAATCACCCTTGGGTATGCTATAGTAAGGTTGTTGTCTCCCAGCTGGAAAAATATTTTCGCTTCCCGACCTCTCGTCAGGAAAGTGGTGCTGTGCCAGTGCCACATTTTGAAGCAAGTTTTGTCGACGACATTTACACTCTCGTTCTTGTGTCTCAAAGACTTGCTTCGTCTGTTCTTGGCCTCCCAAGAAGCCTCCGCGTGTCCAAAGCGTGACATCGTCTGCACATATGGTGAAGCCCAGACCATCGATATTCCGAAGCCTGGTAGGCAACTCTGCTATCACCATATTGAAGAGTATCGGTGAGATCACTGCTCCTTGCGGTACTCCCCTGCACTTCGGGGTGTCGGGGTCTTTGGTGTTACCAATCTTCACTTGACCTTCTGTCCCGCAGAAAGTCTCGTATGAAGGCCAGGGATTTTCCTTGAATTCCGCACCTCCTCGCTTCTTTTATGACGGCCCAGTGTGGGACGGTATCGAAGGCCTTCGTAATGTCCAGGGCGACAACGAGGCGTGAGTCTTTCTTGTTCTTCTTGGCCATGACGTCCTCGTAGAGAAGCTTGAGGCTGTCTTGGGTTCCCATCGCCTCCCTGAAACCCGTTTGTTTGGAATCGAGCCTGCCGTGAGTTTCTAAGTACCAGCATAGTCTTCGGAGAACAACTTTTTCCATTGTTTTGCAAATGTTCGATGTAAGTGAGACCGGTCTTAGATTCTCCATTCTGTAATGGAGCTTGCCTGGTTTGGGGATGGGCGGTACCCACGGAAGTTTCCATTGTTTCGGTAGCACTCCGGAGTTCCAAACTTCGTTATACCTGTCCAGAAGTTTTTGTTTCGCTTCGTCGGGGAGATAACTTAGGACTTGGTAAGTAATGCCGTCGGGACCGGGTGCGCTGCCGGTGTTGGCCATGTATTTGGCTTCCAACAGTTCTCCCATGTTAAGCTGGTCCTCCATCCCAGGTTCTGCTGGTGTCTCAAGAGTGTGGGTACTTTCGGATGTTTTGCTAGTCCTCGGCGGTGCTGCGCTGACTTGTGGAAGGAAACGTTCGCCGGCCTTGACTGCTATTCCTTCTTCGGTTATGTTTAGTCGGGGGGATAAGTTTTTGTGCCGCATTCCTTGCCTTGCACCTTTTACCATTCATGCCTCTGTAGGTCCTCCAGGCGTTCCCTAAGCCGGTCTTCTCATTCAAAGATTCGCAGTGTGTCCTCCATCTCGTCCTCCCGAGCTCCTTGGAATACCTGGTGGTTCCGGGTGTGGCTATATATATATATATATTGAGTTTAATTTTTTGCGGTGTCGCTTTAACTTCTCTGTATTTCTTTAGCGCTTGGAGCCCGCTAGTCCAAAGATGAGTATAGATGCATATATAGAAGTATAGATATATGGATATATAGAGAAAAGTATATAAATAAGTATAGATGAGGTCGCTTGATATCTCTGTGAAGTTGGGATGGAGCCATCACCCGATAAAACACAGTACATGATTGTGGCAAGACACAGGGACCATAGGAAGGGAATAGCCGACCTGATACGACTAGAGATCAATGGACAGGAAATACGTAGAAGCAATCACATCAAGATACTGGGAGTCACCTTCAAGGAGACGGCCCGCACCACGAGGTTGATACTTGAGCTAAAGAAGTCGAGGGCACAAGGCCTCAAGCTCATCCAAAAGTTCACGAGTAAGTCCTGAGGTGCTGACGAGAAAACCCTCAGGATCTTAACGGAGGCAGTACTCACACCCAAGGCATTGAACAGCTGCAACTGGCTCAATCTGACCTGACAACAGTGCAAGAAACTTGAAAGGTTGAACTACCAATTGATGAGGGCAGTCACAGGCCTTCCAAAATACACAGCTGTAGATGACCTGAGGAAAGAAGCCCAGATGAGCACGATTGAAGAGCGTGTCGAGGTTCAGAACATTGCCCAATTTCAACGGCTCGAGAGAAGAGAGCATGGACGCAAGCTCCTAGCAATTCTAGGATACGACATGCGAGACAGGCTCCCGCTAGAGGAACCGCAGCCTCCATGGCAAGATAACACTATTAAATCAAATCAAATCAAAGTTCATTTAACATCACCAAATACAAAGTACTAAACAAATGAAGTATGGAGCTCAGACAAAAAGCCGCAATGGTGCAGCTTGACTGGGTGTGATCCCCTTCCACTAGACAACACGCAAGACGGTGCAAAACGCACGCGACAGAACATGAGTTGCAGTACACGGATGCCGCCAAGACGGAGAACGCCACGACTACGTCGTGGTACGATCCATGAAGAAATGAAGAGAGCACCGATATAGTTTCCGAGGGGACTTCTATCAAAGATGCGGAACTGAGGGCTGCCTTGACGGCGGTGAAAGACGTGCTCAAGAAACAGACCCAGCCAGGCAAGGCACGAATTTTTACGGACTGGCAAGAACCAATATGTGCGTGCCGATGCAGCAGAACAAAGATTCGCACGGTAAAGCAGATAAAGAAAGTGGCAGTAGAGCTCCACACAAGGGGCACCATACTTATCATGAGTGGCTACCCGGACACAGTGGCATTCTTGGGAACGAGAGGGCACACCGAGCCGCAGCGGAGATAGCCTGTAGCAGTCAATCCGCGTCAGGATCAACGTCTCAGGAGAAGACGAAGGCAGATGCAATGAACCCGGAGGGACGGGCCGAACTCGCCAAACTGGATAGAAAGGCCTAACTCCGCGGCCAGCTTCCGCCGACAGACAGCAACATATTGGCAGGGTACAGGCGGTGGGAAACCGTCAGGATTCGAAGAATAAGGACGAATACTGCACTTACACCATCCAAACTAGTGTTCTTTGACCTGAAAGAAGATATGTACTCAACCTGCACGGGCTGCTCGGAAGGAGCCAAGACAACATTGCAGCATCTGCTCTGGGCCTGCAAGGGCCTCGAGCATGATAGAAATGATGCTCTGGACAGTATCTAGGGCGTAGACAAGCCTACGACGCTTGAGGAGTGGACCAATCCAACGGGCACTCCTCAGCACAGGAAAGCCATCCTCGACTCCTTGGTACAGTATATCAGGGAGTCGGGTGTACATAGCCTCATCTAAGACGTCACTACCATCATCATGAAATCTCCCTCACCCCCTCACCCCTCACAACCCTACCCCTCCCATCTCAGGAGCACAACTCCATAGAGGGTGAACCCCTCATCAAATAAAAAATGTCTCTCTCTCTCACTCTCTGTGTCTCAAAGCCCTGAGGAAAATGCCAAACGTCGAAATATTGCAGGCCTCCGGGTACTGGCAAAATGGCCTCAGCTTAGTTCCGCTGAAAGGAATGGCCGCAAAATCCTGGGATGTAAATTGGCGACAAGAGGACTTCCGTTGCAAGTCAGGCATTCCGTATTGACGTGTTTGTTCCGAAATATCGCGTTGTTATTCGCATAAACATATGAAATACCACCGTACAGCAGATGTGAGTAGAAAGTATGTCGAAATGAACTCCCGTCTTCAATCGCTAAGTGTCACTCGGTCGCTTTCGAACCCTGGGACAGTAACAAGATGAAATTAATGTACCGCGTGTGTGCCAGGGTGCTCGTCCGACGCTCTAGGGTGCACATGATGAGAAGTAAAGTGCTCACACGGTCAGCTACATCTAAGCAGTCGTGGTCCTTGAAGAAGCCATAGGTAATTGAAGACAATCGAATTGCGAACGGAACGCGGCGAAGAAATTTTACTAAAATGTAGCCATTGTCCTTGAGGCAGTCTCTCGATACAACAAGGTCAAGCCTCTTCTTGTAAGTCGCGAAGGTAAGGAGGCGTACAAACATCGGGTCTTCTAGAATATCGTTCCAGTCGAGTTGTCCCTTGGCAGGCTGCAGCGCTGCTCCCAAAAAGATGACGCCTAAAAGACACACAAAATTCATTACAAAGAGTAGCACGAAGGGTACGCTTCGGTGAGGGAAAACGGAGACCACTCTGAATTAACTGGAGAACGGTTTACTTCTAAGAAATGACCTGTCACACGTGAACTGAGCCTGGTTTTATGCGCTTCGGCAGTACGAGATTTTAGTTTCATTTCTCAAGAAAGGTGAGGCATTAGCGAAAGAAAACATGGCCCACATAAGAAAAACAATCAATACTGTTAAATAAGTGTGACATACACCTCCCTTCTTATATGAGTCATAGACACTTGAATCTCCTCCAGTGTCATCAGCGATCAGTGCAGACATCAAGAAAGACAAGTGCGTCACAGGGACCAACTTGGAGAGTCCTCTCATAAGAAGCGTTATCGATCAGGATTCAATGTCTGTACTCAAATACAACCCAGAGCAAATAAAAGAATACGCATTTGTTGACATACCAAAAAGGTCTCGATTGTGGCGACAAATAAACGACTCTCCTAGAGTTACAAACACGCAGGTGTTTTTTGTGAGCTGTGATCAATATAGTGTCATATAAGAACGATTGTAATTTTGTGTTTAATGGCGAATTCGTACAGTCCAATAACAATTGTTCGCAAAGTAGATTGTAAGCGACCCAGTTCACGTACGCCATGGTACTGACATTTAGACGCCCCTGGTTCTTCCTATACGTGTCTTGCACGTGGCGTCGTTGTATCATGCTGGCGGTCATGCTCACTTGCTCTTATCAAGAAAAACAACTCTGATTCTCCGAATTATATGTAGAGTGTAAGAAAGTGGTACACGTTGTGTAGCAAGCTCACCACTCTGGCACTAATGTGACGTCCGTCCAAACCATGTACGGGTGTCTCTGGGATTTTCTATTGGTAGAAGAGTGACCTAGTTGTGGACAAGTCTGTGTCGCGATTGTTGGGTGTTATGTACGTGGGGTGCTTCTGTACACTCCTCAAGCTGCAGTCACCCTGCTCTTCCATGTTACAAAGACACGGCGCTCGGTGCAGACATGACAAATTTATCTGAGGATGTCCCACAAACATGTTCGAAGTATGTCTGTTTCATACTTATGTATGATTCAAACACGTCCGCAGACAGGCTTTGTACGACCAATGTGATGTCATACAAAAAAGAAACGCAGCAGACAACATTACCTTCAGACTGTATTTTATTCGTGTGTGTGATATATTAGCAGTACCGTCGCAATTAAACGATAGCGAAATATTTTTTTTAAATATATATATATATATATATATATATATATATATATATATATATATATGTATATATTTTTTTTTTTTTTAAATATTTCGCTATCGTTTAATTGTGCGTGAGACTTGTTGGTTTGAAGATTCAAGGCAAGTCCATGGCCATCGTGGTTGGAAAACGCTTTGTTTGGGTGCCAATCTAGAAACCGTGGGTACGCATCAGCAATGCTTGACTATCAGATGACCCACACACGCCGGTAGTAAAATAGCAGAGCCCAGAAGCCGTACTTGCAGACGTCTATAGATTCCAAGCAGACGCCTCTTCGTCGCCTAGGTAACGAGATGCATCCCCGGAGCGGACCCTGGCAAGACGGTGTCCCTCCCCCGGTCGATACTTCTTGCTGAAATCTTGCAGTACGTCGAGGTGTTCACAGATGGCGTGTCCTGTCTTCAACTGAGAGAATTTGCGACGCAGACGAAGTTTTCAAGCTTTAAGGTTTGTGCATAATTCCAAACCGGATACGAACGGATAAGGGTACAAACACACAGCTCTCAAATTAAGACGTTTGTGTTTGTACGCTTGTCGTCCGTTCGTCTCCGGTTTAGAAGCATGTGTAACGTTAACGATGGAAGTCTTCGTTGTCCGTCCCCGCTTTCTATGTATCTTCCTCATGTATAATTAACGCTAACAAGCTCGCCTGTTTAATAACTTTGTCTCGTATCTTATCTAGCGTGTGGCAATCTTGCAGATGCGTGCAATCAGTCGACCTGTGAGCAAGTTTCACATATCTTGTCAATCGCACTTTCCTGCGGCTATCGAGGGGAAGGAAAGGATTAATCCCTAGATCTTGGCATACAGTATATAAAACAAAATGGCTTATTTTGCAAAGTACAAAGCAGTAGTAAATAAAAATACAAGTTGGTTCTTTTTTTTTTAATTTGCACCTCGCAAGAGCGGACGATGGAATTAGATTTGCATGAGAGCCGTGAGATGGCGCCACCCACACGTATGGAAGATTTTTTTAGTGATGTCCAAATCTTCCACAAAAAGTGGCAATAATATCTATTTAAAAAAAAAATTAATCCCGCTACAACATTCGATATAAACTCTGAATTGCCCAGGATAGTTAGCTTCTATTAGAAACCAAAATTTTCATTGAAAGACAAGTTGCAGTGCAGAATTTGGCCATCCTCATGCAAAGACAGATCAAAAGTTAGCATCCCTGTCTCGCTCTCTACTATTCTTTTTCTATTATAGTTCTCGTTTTAGTTTTGAAATTTTGTTTTATTGTTGTCGTGCCACTCAAGCAATCCAATAATTATAACTGGCTGCAAGCTGTAGACCATGTCGCATGAAAGTGAAAATCAACAAAAATATATTTTACCCAACACATTTTTTTCATCACAAACCTGAATTTCAAGATACATCGAAATGATTTATAAATAATTACAAGACATCATGTTCAGTATAATAACCCATGTCACAATTTTGAATAACAATTTCTAGCTCCACCGTTTGCTAATTTCCGTCAGCTGATCACAGTCATTGGATATCTGCGCGCACTTCAAAAGAATGGCACACGAGGAACGTTTGTTGACGTCTAAGCTGCATACATGACGAATTGTGACGAGCGTACTAATTGTTATCACAGAAAAGAGTAAAGAAATACGTTACTCGCTAATTAATTACCTATAGGGCTGGGTAATTGATCGATTAACCTACCGATTAATCGATTAATGCTTTAATCGCGACTAAACTTTTTAAACCAGTTAATAGGTAAAAATTTTAGGGAGCCAAAAGAAACTAAAAATAAACACTTTCGCCACGCAGACGTGGGCGAGTTCATCTGTATGAAGGCCACACATTAAATCAATTTTTAAACTATAGGGGGCGAGATTTGTTTATCTCTAGATGAGTGCAGGAGGTTACACGTGTTCCGTCCACTTCACCGCCTTTCGAGTGTTCGCTTAGCGAAGCAGAGGCTATTGAGAACAATCAAAGGAGGTCGCTCTTCAAGGAGAATATCAATTAGCCTTTTTGCTTCATGCAGCTGAAGTAATAATTTGTGAGTGCGAATGTATTTAAACTGTTCTTAACTACACAACGAGATTTGTTCATAATCCAAATTGAATATTGCGCCGTTTATCACATATTCAACGAAGGCAAAAAATATATATATAAATTGGAAATGTTTAAAATTTTGTGCATAGAAAAATTGACACAGATTAATCGATTAATTAATCGATTAAAATGTGACGGTTAATCGAGTTAGAACTTTTTTAATCAACGCCCAGACCTAATTACAAATTAAATAAACGCGTTACCATCCTACGTTATCCGAAAATAAAACAAAAAAGCGTTACCGTTACCAATAAAAAGAACCACACGTTATTTTTTTGTTATTTTTTATTCACGAATTAAAACGTTTCACTGTTTCGACGCTACAGGTATGCATGAAAGCGTCACATTTGAGGAAACAGAGAGTGCTTGAGCGCAGGAAAAGAGAGGCAACATTTTGAAGGTATTTGGGATGAGTCCTAGAATTCGTGCCTTGGCACCAAAAAAACACGAAAAAAAGGCGTATGTTTTTTTGTTCTAGGTTATGGAAAGTTGTAACAAGTAACGTAACTTTGTTACCCGCTACTCAAAATAAGTAACGTAACTACGGTTTCCGTTATTGTTTTTATAACGTTGCAAGTTTGCCGATAAATGTCATGCGTCACGTTCAACGCCGGTACTGGTAACGCCGTTACTGCCAACACCGGTCTTAATGCAACGTCTCTTATTTACCTTTCCAGCTCTTGTTATTCGGCCGAGAATGCCGAGTCAGAATCTGCACCGTCTCGCGCGCGAACGTGACGAGCCTATGGGGCGGATGCATGCCTCTATCCCCGCTTTGATGATAGTGATAGCGCGACAGTAGCGTCACCTCTAGCTCAACGTCTTTTTCGGAGTAGTTTTTTTTTTTTTTTTTTTTTTTTGCTGGAAGTTCGGCACTTATCGGAGTTTATTTTGTTATATATATTCTCAATTCTCCGAAGTTTGAAGTTTTATTTTATTAGGTTTCCCTAATAAAATAAAAATTAGTACCCAAGACGTAACAAGGGTATTAATTTCAGGCATAAAAATATCGAGTTCTTTGGTGAACGACACATCTTTTGAATTAACAACACAGAACAGTAGCTTGTTCCATTCATCAATACATCGAACGAAAAATGAGTACTTAAAACGATCTGTTGACCACCAGTACGGTTGGATATTGCGAATATGTTAGGTTCTTTGCAGCATAGGCTTGGGTATCGTTATATATTTAGAGATATCTATCTTTATAACATCCCTTCAGAATCTGTAAAAAGAAGTTTCATACGGTTTATCATCAACCTGGTTTGAATGCTGTTCAAGTTTGCTCGGGACTTGGGTGTGGTGACGGAGTCAGTTGATTTGAAACTAGTGTATATAAAACGCACTGCTTTGTTTTGAAGTTTTCTAAAATAGAAATATTTCTAGTGATGAATGGCTCCCATACAGGGCTCGCGTAATTAATCATGGGCAAACCCAAGCACCTAAAAGCCATTAATTTCACTTTTGAGCTCGCATAGTCTAACTTCCTGCTTAGCATTCACAGTTTTTACAATGTTTTTTGAAATGCATGCTCGACATGGGAGTTCCAGCTTAGATCGGAGCTGAGAAGCGCTCCGAGATATTTATGCTCGGTAACTTTATCAACGCATGACCTTTAATAGTATAATTAAAACCCAAAATTTGTTGTTTTTTTGCGCGTTACATTCACGTAAACAATCTTTCTAATATTCAGTTCCATCTGTCAGTCAGCACACCATTTATCTATTTCCTCAAATGCCTGTTTAAGTTATCTTGATCATGAACAGAAAAATAGTACAATATATTATATTGTCGTTTGCAGAGGGCTTCAAAGTTATCCCTGGATCGAATCCGTCACTCATGTCACTGATATACAAGATAAAAAAGGAGTGGTCCCAGCACCGATCTATGCGGGACACCAGTAGCTCTGGCAATGAGTTGCTTTTTTCGCCCTGATGATAAACAAACTGTTCTCTGTCCGATAAGTAAGCTTCCAACCAGTTTACAATGTGACTATTCTTTAAGATGCGAACAAGTTTACGTTGTAACTTTGGATTCGATAAGCGATCAAAGGCTTTCGCAAAGTCTAAGAACACAACATCGGTTTGTCCCCTTTATCTACATTTCTGCTAAGATCGGGGATAACCTCAATCAGTTGCGTAGTTGTAGAACAACATACTGGTTTGTACCCAGAATACTATTGCTTTTTATGAAATCTGTGAAGTGTTTAGCTATTATATGCTCTAACGTTTTACAGCATGTGCTGGTGAGCGATAGTGGTCGATATTTGCTCAGAGTTGTTTTATCACCTTGTTTGTGAATAGAAATTGTCTTCCCACATTTCCAGTCCTTTGGAACGATTCCTTTGCTGAGTGAAAGTCTGAAGATTATCTCTAAATAATGAGAACACCATTCGGCCTATCGCTGTAGAAACATGTTTGATATCTCATCGGGTCCCGAAAATTTTTTTGTATCAATTTTTAATAGCAAGTTAAACATACCTTGCTGAGTTACTTCAATGTTTGCAATAGGAGGTATGGCTCCAGAAAAGTGAAAACCGGGAAGGAAGCCATCGTCTTTAATAGAAACTGTCTGAAAGTATTCATTGATCAATAAAGCAATCAAGTTTTTGTCTGTAATACTTATAACTAGAATTCCGAGTTTTCGGTTTAAATCAATAAAAACCGATAAAAGTACGCAGAATCCATTTTCGGAAATTCGGTTTTAACCGAATAAGGTCAGTTTTTAGGTTCGGCATTTTCGATTGAGACCGATAAAAACCGATAAAAGTACGTCGAATTCATATGACGAAATTCAGTTTTAACCGGAAAAGGTCACTTTCACCTACCAGTGGTACCGCAGAACCGTGGCGAAAAAGTGGAGACAGTGTCTATCGAAACGTGTCCGAATGTATGGGATACAAGGGTGCCATCACGACGTTTTGGTTTAATGTGCACATCATCGATCGGAACGTGAAGTCAGAAATGCCCCATGACTTCGCCATGTACGAGCATATTTTCAAACTCGTTGTAAGGAAGACTGACTTGATGCAAGCTCTGCATGTTGTGTTTTGCTTCAAAACGTCGCACCGTGTCTCTTTTGGCGGTCACAATTGATTGATCGGCCGATTTTGGCTCAGGCAGCGCATCATCTCCTTCAGCATGCCAGTGTCCAGTGTTAACATTGGGCATTCTCGAAGCTCGGGGTCCTATTAATAGGAAAAAAAGAGTGCGGATCAACGGGGAGAACCTGGGAAAGTACAAGTATGTGTACTATAATAAGATCACATAATCCTAAAGTAAAGAGGGTGAAGTTCCATGATTTTGAGCCTTCATGTCTGACTTGTTTGTACTTCTGCGTTTTTCTCTTGTTTCTTTTACAGTTGCAGTTATACGCCAAATAAAATGTCCCTTTCTTTTTCAATGTATCTGTGCCGTTATTCTTTGAGTGATCACAAATATCAGAGCTACAAGGATCATCTGATCCGGTGTCCGTTTGTGTTTATATAATATTCCCCGAAAAAAAAACAGATAAACTTTTGTGGACATAAATATAGGCCGAAAAAAAACGAAAATTGAATATTAAAATAAACATCGAAAAAAGTACGCCGAATTTCGAAAAAATAGAAACCGAAAACGCGGAACCCTACTTTTAAGTTATAACACAACCGTTATCAACTAAGCCGGCCACAGCTTTTTTCGAAGGACCTAAGTGCCGCCAAAAGTTTTTTCTGGAGGAGTTTTCATAAAGTTTAGAAGGGAATTATTTATATAAGAGCTTCTAGCTTGGTGAACTTCACATTTAAAGCTGCTCGAAAGATTCCGCACCTCCGATCGCCTTTCATTAGTTTCACCGTTCATAAGCTTCCGCCGTTTCCTTCTCAACCTATGCTTCAAGCGAACAACGTTTTTTTTGTTATCTAAGGATTATTTTGTGAACAACGTTTATCCCGAAGATGGACGAACTTTTCTATAAGGAGTATTCACTGGGTGCCATATTTGTGGGTGCTGTCTAGAGCGCATGCTCAGAACGAGCCCCCATTAATAGGCTGCTAAGACCGGCAATTTTGACGGTGTGGAATGCACCTTGCAAAGTAACCCTGGAAGCTAGCCATCAGCACACGCTCAGCAGTCGCGCACACAGCTATGGCCGCCAGTGAATACTTCCTATAGCACTAAGAACAATTGTTTTGAATGGCTGCCAAATATCATCTATGGATGACGTGCTTAATAAGGAGTTTTGTATAAAATGATCGTAGTTGGAATCTAGAAAATCTAGTATACTTTTGTCATTTGCTTCCAACCGCTCGGTCAGAATCACGTGGTTTATGTAACAAAATGTCCGTGTACGCGAAATAGTTCTTTTGCAGAACTACCCGTAACCGCGAATGGCGATTGGCTCACCCCTAGTCGACAAGCCAAACGAGGCTCCCTTCCCCTCCCCTCTCATCGACAGTGGCGCATATTCTGTCCTCATAGCAAACTTTGGCGGACGTTTCCTGAGTACAAACGTATTGAATTACTTTATATATTCGCCTACGGGTTGTAAAACTTTCCAAACGTGTAATATATTGAGAGAGAAAAAAGCCGTAACTTTGGTATTCGGCCTAGGTAAAATTAGAAAATGCCTGCAATGTTCAAATATAGCCCTCAGCAAATAACTTCACGAGTCCCGGACCCAGGTCTTCGTTGACTGTTCTAATTGACTGCTCACTCTAGTGTTGAGAGCCAACTCCTCTGAAACAAGAATAATCCTCTACAAAGTGAAAAATCACAAAATGAAACGGCTACGAGTAGAAGAAAAAGACGCAGACTCTCTCTTTGCTTCCCACCTTAAGTTTGCGTTCAATTAGCGATGTCTCTGATTAGATTTGCTGTTGGAACTCGCGCGCATCATTGCCGCCTCCACGGGCCGCTATTCTCTGGATGAAAGCTTTAAGCAGAAAGCTTCATTGCTTTTTATGTTTGTCTTTTTTTTAATTTTTTTACTTGTCGGGTTTTATAAGAAAGCGGACAGCGTAAGTCGCGTGAAGCAAGGAGCTCAATGAACTTGGTATAACGTTTAGGACCCCTGTGGTAAAGCTTTGTGTTTTTGTGTGTGTATACACAAACTCGTGACGTTACAGCAAGCTGGTCAATGACGTCACCACTCCTTCGCGTCGCAAAGGTGTGACGTTCTTGTCACGTGATGCTTTGCCGTTCAAAAAAATTGGGTTGCCGTACGTACGCAGTGACGACAAGACCGGTGAGCCGACTAATTTGTTTCTAAACAGTAAGCTGATGTGGACAGGAATGAGTACTGACACCCAAATTGAAAAGAATACCAGGAAAGTCATGGCAAATCGAATTACTCTGATCCCCGAAGGCAGACTATAGGGTAAGTCAAATGAACTGACCCTACTTGAGAGAGTTTCACATGCTACGACACTGCAATTTGCCACGTAGCCTTTTGTGTGTAGAACTAATGAGGATGAAATTTGCTTCAGTTAAAAGCTGGAAGTAAAAAAAAAATTCCCTATGAAAAACATGGGGTGAGCATGTTTTATGTCTAAGTGAAAATAACGCTGCCGTGGGCTACTGAGGCACATTATTGCAAGGAAGCGAATGACTCGGCAAATACGCAGCGCACAAGCCGGTGCGCTGTTGTTCTGTTTTCTTTCTCTTGCCAATCTTTTCCCTCTCCCTCTGCCCATAAAAAGACCTCCCAATTACGAATAAACGTTCTTTGGCTGGACCCATGCGTCTTCACTACAATTATCTTACAAGCCAGAGTACGGCCGTAAACTGAGAACGGCTCTCTTTTGACTCCTCGCTGTTTTTTTTGTTTTTTTTTTTATATATAAACAAAACGTTTCAATGGTTTTCAAGGAAATTTCCGTTTAGCCTTTCACTGGTGCTTGTCTTTATCTTAGACCATGGTCAGAAATAAAATGCCACACCTAGCTGCACCAACGTGGCAAGGTACAGTGCAAGTGGCAACGTACAAGTACCTTGGTGTTCACTTAACAAATAACCTTTCATGGAAACCCCACATTCAGTATGTTACTACCCGTGCTAACTGCATGTTGGGCTACTTAAAACGCAACTTTTCATTGGCACCTATTTCACTAAAATTGATCCTCTACAAAACATTAATCAGGCCTAAATTAGAATATGCAGCCTCCATCTGGGATCCCGGTCACGATACTCTAATCACTGCATTGGAATCCATTCAGAATAGGTCAGCCCGTTTCATTCTTTCCAACTACCATCGTACTGCTAGTGTCACATCAATGAAAAATAGTTTATGTTTACCACTTCTCTCCTTGCGACGTAAAATTTCACGCCTATGTCTATTTCATAAAATGTATTTTCATATCCCTCTCCTACGCAATCGGATGATTACTCCCCCCTTTTACATTTCATCCCGTCTTGACCATCAGCATAAAGTTGGAGTTCCAAGTTCGTTTACCACAACATTTCAATCTTCTTTTTTACCCCGCACAGCCGAGGAATGGAACCACCTCCCTGGTTTGATTGCTACTATAACTGATACTAACCTGTTTAGAAATTCCATCACTAGCTATTTTAGCAGTGACCCATGACCTATTATTATTATTATTCTTTGTTTGTTGTATATTTAATATTGTTGACTTGTTACTATATTACTATCTTTGTTTCATGTATGTGCTCTCCCCCTCTGTAATGCCTTCGGGCCCTGAGGGTACTTTCAATAAATAAATAAATAAACGTGGCAAGGTACAGTGTTGCTGCATGCAAAACTGACTTTTGCCATTTATTTCAACTGGGATCAATTTGTTTAACTTATCCTGTGGTAACAGCAAATCTTCACAAGTCGCTGCCGACAAGAGTTGAAGAAAATGTTCAAAGAAAATGCGACTGTCGGTAAATCACTGTGACCTGAGGAACGATTCCAACCGAACGACTGCGTCCTCACGACGACTTGACATTAAAATGCACTCTCGGAAAATTGCCTACGAATAAGCAAAACACCATGCGCACTATACCTGCGCAGACTACGTTTTAGAGTTAAATACCTGTTTAAGGTATCCCCTTTTGCACGTGCTCTTCGAAGAACCAGATACGGAGACACTTAAAAATGTGCGAGTGCTCTAATGTTGCACGTTTTTTTCAGTGAGGTCGCGTGCGAATCAAGTCCGTCATGTTTGTTCTATAGAGGTTTAGCTGAAGGAAAGTTTTGTCTGCATTATGGTAGCGTTCAGTGTCTTCGATGTAGATACACAGTTTGGCACGAGCAGAGCGCCCGCTATCCTCGCACCTTTAACGTGCCCCACGGAGCAATTATCATACGATGGCACGCCAGCCGGAAATAAAAACACACTTCGGTCAATGATATGTACACCAATTCATCAGGGTCAGAATTACACGTAAGGACTTCACTTAACCGCTACCTTAAAGAAAAAAAAATGTCTTTTTTTGCTTTTCTATTTTGCAGCAGGAAGCTTGCGTGCTTTATGTGTCTTCATAGACGGTCCGCTAATAAGCAAACCAAAAGCCGCATTAAAAAATATTTGAAAAAAAAAAATGTTTTTCAGAGTTGTCTCATGACTCCGGCGATGTTGATCCCAAGGGTGTAATAGAGGGCATTAGATTCTCGGAGATCGTGCGTCATATTACGGGATTAAAAACCCCGCGGGGCATATTTGCTTCTTCCTGGTCGGATCTTTGCTCGGTCGTACACCTTTCCCCCGACGTTCATGGGGTTGAAGCGCGCAGCAGAAACGAATGCGCCACACGCTAAACTGTAAACAAACGCCTACATAAATATCCTGGTGTGCAACAAGCAGACAAAAGCATGAACGCCTGTTCATCCTTTCCATGAGGTTAGAGCGATGGTCAACAACGACGTACACAGAACGCAACTGCTCGTTCGGACGCTATATTCCTGTATTTATTTCTGGTTCTTGTTTTTGCGCCGTGGTTATAAATTACCCTGTCTCGCTGCGCAGCTTTCGACCGCGCCTGTGGCGGTATTATTAGACGCTTGCAAAAAAGCAAAAAACTGCGATCGGAGAAACGATCTTAAAGGCGAACAGCTCGCCAGATGAACGTTAAACGCTAAAATTTGAAAGGTGTTGATCGCGTTATTCATTGCGTTGTGTGAGTAATTACAAGGTAGCACAGAAAACCCGGGAAACCCAGATATCGGCGCTTGTTGATGTTTCATAATATCTCAATTAAGTATCGACTATAAATACAGAATTATTGTTGTTGTTGTTCTTCTTCTTTTCTTTTTAAAGATAGGAGCTAGGATCGATGGTTTCATGTGCTACGTCCTGTAAACAATATCTAGAAAGGAGAAAAAGAAACGCTCATGGAAAAAAAGTGATAATAAATGCTATAAACTATGGAAATTAAGAGCCCACAGTAAGCCTCTTTGTGTGTCTTAGAAAACTACATCTAAGTAGAAAAAAAACAATTAAAAAATCTAAAGAATGAATTTTAGTATATCCACTCTATTATCGAAAGGTGCGGTTCTACTCAACTTGATCAGGAAAATTTACCTTCACTGTTTTACGTGAAAAATGTGCATTCATATATTTTTATCAAAAACTTGCACTTCCGTCCGTAGCACTTAGGTTTTGACTCCTTCTAATCATATGTATTAACTATTGAGCGTACATTTTCCGATTCCCATGAAAGCGAGTCTAAGGTGCATAAGAGTTGGAGTTGAACTACTTTCGACTCTAAATGTGGGAGAGTGCAGTATTCTAATACCAAAGGGGCAGGACATTCCCAAATCAGCTACACACTGTCATTCCTCAATTTACTTTCAATCTAGGGCTCTATATAACAGGCACGTAGACACTCCTTGCAAGTTGCGCTGCTCGCGATATATAGTAGACACAATATTAAGAGCACCTAAATACAATTCACAAAATTTCATTAGACGAGTCTTTTGATAAGCGTCAGGCACGTTAAGGCAAAACGTCAACTCTGATTGATAGCAGACATTAAGCTAACTGATAAATATTCTTACACAACAAAAATGGCAAAATTCGCCAATCTCAGCAAACTCCGGAAAGCATTTGTCATGGATTATTTTTAAATGAAAACCAACTGCGTCCTTGGCGCATCGGAATGCCAAGGGGGGGAGGGGGGAACACATTATTCAAATAACAACATAGATAACGCGTAGATAACGCACGATGACGAAGCAGAAAAACTCACGCCGGCATTGGCTGAGGTCGTGGGGAAACAAAGGCGCGTGGACGGACTTTGGGTTTAACGAACACACGAAGTGAGCAAGAAGCAGACGAACGTGCACGCCGTATATAGTTTCTGCCCTATTTTCTTTTTTTCTGTAAAAATAATTGCCGAAATAAAATCACTAAGGATTAGACAGAAACGTATTATTAAATTCACGAGTATTTCGTCTAAGCCAGGGATGTACGTAACAAGTTACTTCCTCCTACGCTCTAAGAAATGCCTGCGCGTCTACTTACCTGCAAAACATTCAACGAGCCAATCTCTGCGGTCTACGAAATCAGCTCAGCCAATGATAAGGTTGAACTTTTGTTTAGACCTCAAAATTAAGTCTGCGCTGTGGCATTACGCAATGCAAAGCGTCATGCTTGCATTGCGTACTGCCACAGTGCAGCCTTAATTTTGAGGTCTAAACAGATGTTTAACCTTATCATTGGCTTAGCTGATTTCGTAGATCGCAGTGATTGGCTCTTCCGAGTGTTTTGCGGGAAAGTTGACGCGCAGGAATTCCTTAGAGTGTTATTTTTTTCGGTACCGAGCAAAGTATTTATTTACTTCTTTTTTAGAGAAGGAAGAAGTAACGTATTTAGTTGTTTTAAGACCAAGTAACGAGTAACGGGTTTTCGTTACTTTTGGGGAGTAACGTTTGCGACACCGTTTAAACGGCCTCGTTTTAATTCCAACCTGAGTATGCGTCTATTGTGACAAAGGAAAATGGGCAACCCGAAAAACAGTAATACCTGAACGCCTCACTCGAACTCTACAACTGGGAATGTACTTCACCGAGAGAACACAATAAGGATCGTTGGTTGAACTTTCTAGAATCGTGTACATATCGATCGAAAGCTCGGAAGTTCCCAAGGCAGGAAGGCACAAAACCGATTGTCAACTTTGTACTTTAGAAGCAGAGAGAACACAAGAGAGAGAGAGAGAGGGCAAACCCAGATTCACCAGCTCTGGCTGAAGCACAACAGCGGGGTTCCTTCGAGCGCGTCAGTAGAACGACTATTCTACGTCGCTGGAGATGTATTCTCAAGAAAGCGGGGAAGCACCACCGAGGAAAGCTTCGAGAGGCAGCTACTGCTGAAGTGCAACGACTGCTGAAAAGAAAACAACCAACCAGGAACCAAAAGCATTGGTGCATTTGGTCGTCAAAGTAGCGAGAAAGGTGACTCGTTACAATTGAGGTAAGGTAACCCGGCCCTTTTGAGAATCGGTAAGGAATAACGTATTTTGTTACAAATTGAGCGATTAATGAGTAACGGTTCTTAGTTACTTTTTTTTTTTTGGGGGGAGGGGGGGGGTAAGGTGTACATGTCTTATCTAAACAAACACTAAACAACAGGTTTATATTTTCATGGAGTCACTAAGTGCATGAAGCAAGTTTCTTTATTTATTATTCTTCAAAGGTTACACATTACTCTACAAACATGTTCATGTAAGCAACTCATATGCTTTCAAGAATTTTACTTACCTCACCACTAATCGCACTTCCGAATATTCAAACAATAGGCCATTCAACAACAGCACAAGTGCGCAAAATCCCCCGTAAAATCGGTTCCAGAAATTTGGGATACATACCCGAGGCGTTTTATTTTTATTAAGCGAATTTGTAATACCGGTCACTGGCTAGAATTCGTAAGAAGTGACACGAATTTTTTTTTTTTTTCTGCTCTTAACCGTTTATGCTTATTGCTTCCCCGAAACTCCCACCAACGAAGCAAAAAATTTAAAGGAAAAAAAAAAGAAAAAAAGAGCTCGCCGTGCTGGCCCAAGGGTTGCTTTTCGCGCGAAACATTTTGGCTACCGAATCTCGGAACTGCTATACGTAGACTCCCCGAGGTTACCGGTCGATACCTTTCGAGAGTGCTGTAAATTCAGTTTCCCAAAAAAAATCTCCATACAAAACAAATATCATTATTACCTCGCATACCTTCAAGAACAACAAAAGCAGCACACGATTTATCCGAGTAGTACACTCTATACAGTCGCTGTCATCCTAAGAAACGCAGAGCGTGTGGCTTATGAAGTTAATGATTCTTGAATCGTTTTTTGTTTTATTTGTTCCTCGTACATTTTATCGGCGAATTCTGCAAACTCGTTTACAAAAAAGCGATAATAAAACGCTCGAAAAACTTACTACGTCCTGTGTTTTTCTTTTTTAAGTTTTCGGTGACTTTATTTATTGATAACTTGAGTAACGCATCGCGTGGCGAATCTCAAGCATCATATTATCAATCCTTAGTCAACGAGATTGCAGCATTCGTCTACAAGAGCGTCAAAGAACTAGTGAAGAAGCAAAGGGCATAAAATAATAAACCTTGTCCTGCGTTTCTTAGAGTGTCCGTGACCATTTAATATATATAAGGCAACGACTAATAAAAACGGAGGTTCGTATATCAGCGCACCTCACAACAATGCCCGCATTGAAGTCACATATCAAACACCACGAACACCCGTACAGAATTAAAACGTATAGCAACTCTCAGAAACGTTCCAGGTGCACATTAAATGAAGAGCATGTTGGCGACAATGACTGGCAGCAGAAAGAATAAAACAAACTCCGGACAAGGGACAACGAACATTTCTCGCATTCCAAAGAAATGTTCGTTGTCCCTTGTCCGGTGTTTGTTTTATCCTTTTTGTTGCCAGTTCCAGGCAACTGTGTAGATTTTGTGCACGAACGGTGCCGAACACGCAACCGTCTAATCGATAAAGGCAATTCACCTGCGATTCGTATTGCAGGAATTAGGAGCACTCAACGCTTCATATTCGATTCTCAAAATCCCGAACAACAGAACATAAAAGCGGAGTTTTTTACTTGAGCGAGCGTGTCGCAATGTGTTGAAGCAACAACCGTTACGCGAACTCTCACGAGGCGTTCGACACACTTTAACACGCGAGCCCTTTGTTCACTCAACGTCGACTAAAGAACAAAAACCCGTGAACATTTACTGTTTTTGTTCTAAGCCGTCTTTTTCTGTTGCACCTTTTTTTTTTTTTGTGGAGAATTATTTTTTTTTTGGGGGGGGGGGGGGGGGGGGGGGTAGCAGCATCGATTTATAAATGGCTCCAATTCTTCGCACTCTTTTTTTCCCTTTTATCTTACTTATACTATGATCGGAGCAATTACTGCGTCTCGTCTCGCATTAAAAGTGCTTAATTCGTTCAGACTCCCCCTTGCGTAACATTTTACTGGACTACGCGCTCAATGTATCGGCTTACAAAAAAAAAAAATTACATGAACCAAAAGGTCATTGACAAGAAAACACCGAAACATGACTAAGAATATGCCTTACAAAAAAAAAAAAAAGAAAAAAGCCTGAACCCGGGTAACGTAAATAAATTAAGAAAACCAGAATTCGAAACCGCGGCTGCTCCTGCTGCTGCTGCGAAACAAATAAGTTTGGACTGAAAAACTTCATCCCTTCTTTTTTTTTGCGTCGCTTTCTTCTTTTTGTTGAAAGCGACAATATTCGAAATTACGCTATAAATTTTCAGTCACTCGGCCGCGCTAATGCACTCGCTCGACCCTTTCCTGTCCATCACGGTCCTTTAAAAGATTGTACTCCACGTCCTGTTCTTGTTTCTGATCGATTTTCCTCGGTCCTTTTTTTTTTCGTTAACGCCATTGCACAATACGGGCCTTTTGTACTTTTTGTACTTTTGTAACAGACAAGAAACCATGACGGACGAGTTTGAAGTTCACACACTTTTGAAAGATTCACGTTCAGAGACGATCAGAAGACAGCGTATTGATGCGCCATTTGCTTATTCTTTGATATGTCAAGGCTACAAAATTGCGGTAAAGCATTCCCTCGTCTTCAAGGAACATGCGGCACGTGAAAGCCACTGTTGCTGTTTGTTGTTGTTGTTTTTGTCATTGTAGCAAATTTTCATATACAAGCACGCACTCAACATATGCGCCAATCGTCAAACCTTACAGAAGGCTTCTCGACATTTGCTTAGAGCGATTAAAAAAATGTCGTTATGGTTTTGAGCACATATGACAAACTGCATTCTCAATAATTGATTTTTGCTGTCCTAAAAAAAAAAAAAAAAAACGTCTGCACCGCTTAGCATCCTGTTGGTAAGTTATGGCCAAGCGCGAGCAACTCAGCACTTAGAGTGTTACTTTAAATAAGTAATTATTAAAAGCCGAGCACGTTGGTGACGTTCATATACATACGAAACACTGGACACATACAATGGAGCGCAGAACACGACATCTTTCAAAGATGAAGTATGTCGTGTTTTGTGATCCGTCCTGCGTGTTTAATCTTGCGTGTGTAAATAACGGAGGAAGAATGTTGTTCTTCACAAATAGCTTTATGGCTAAACAACATTGTTCGCCAGTCGTAGTTTGTACCAAACCTTCCTGAAAAACCTCCGTGTACGACAAAGACACGTAACGGTCTGTTAGTTTGTTCGCACTCACGACGTCCGTGACAGTTTTCGTTTACGCAAGCCTGTCGAAACTAATATTTATGTGTTACGGATAATGTGCATGGTTATTCGGCTGACGTTAGCTAGACCACTCTAGTTGCTAATCGCACCACTTGTGATATCCAAAGTAATTTCTTCATGTTTGAAGCAGTGGCAAAAACGCGGATGGTTAGATTATCATTACGTTCCGCCACTGCTAGATTTGCGCCTGCTTCACGAGTGGTAACTTTGCCGCGCCCCCGAGTTTCCCCCGATCTTCAAGCGGTTCTAAAATTTACAGATATAGCTCTTTTCGATTATGCTCAGCATGTTTCTAATTGAAACCCTGTGGATATTTTTACTAATTAGAA
Organism: Ixodes scapularis; assembly: GCF_016920785.2. Taxonomy (NCBI): domain Eukaryota; kingdom Metazoa; phylum Arthropoda; class Arachnida; order Ixodida; family Ixodidae; genus Ixodes; species Ixodes scapularis. Next base: position 17,887,300 of record NW_024609838.1, on the reverse strand, counting down.
AAGTTAATTAAAGAAGTTTAGTTAATTGTCCGACTTATCACAAAAATTAGCCACCCACATAATGTCCCCCTGGTCGTGCAACTCACCCTCACCGACCGTATTAGTGCATCATTTACGAATGTTTTGTAATAAATCTGTTCGAATTTAAATGGAATACCCGGAATATCACTCCCACGGTCTTTTCAGACCTATTCATCTTAAGCATATTCGAACCTCTGACACCCTCTCTTTTGAACATAAAGGTTGTGCTGGTTTTGAAACATTGCAAAATATTGTACAAAAAGTGTCCCCCAAGATACTGACTTTTTTTCTTTTAAGTGAAAAGTAAATTGCGCATTTGTTTAACGCTCATTTTCGTCCCAATAATACCACTAGAGGTCCGAATAAGATGTCAAAGTTTCAGCACGAACCGATGTTGTATTCAAAAGCATTAAGTGATTTTTTTTTTATTTAATTGGGAAAATGGTGGCCGACGGAGATCGCGAATCGGTGGAGTTCTATGGCGCCGGAAACCGAAAACGGGCCAAATGCATCATTTTCAAATCAAAATTTTCAAAAAATCACATATAACTTTTGAACGAAATATCGGTTTGTGCTGAAACTTTGGAACCTGGTTCGAACTTTTAGCGCTATTTTTGGGCGGAGAATGAGCCTTCTGCAATGCGTAGGTTATTTTGGAGAAAGAAAAAAACTGTAAATTCTTTTTCTAGGGAAACCTTGTGTTCGACGACAATAATAACAAATAAATTAAATATTTAAGTTATTCATCCAGTATTAAAAAAACTCTGCAAATGAAGTATGGGATTAGGGAAGAACAAAAATTGTACCGAACTAAAAAATGTATGGCACATTTCTAGGCAATCGTGTTGCGCACGTGAAACCTTTTTGCATCCCAAACTTTTACATCATCGTTTAACAGAACATCTAGCCTGCTCAAGTAAACGTTTACGTCCACGGCCGCTCTTTATCGGGGCAAACATGACTATGTTTGCCCCGTTGCAGATAAGCCATAGTTCTGCAGTGTGTCGTTAGTTTTCTTTTTGTATTTGTATAATGTTACCTTGAAGTGCAGCAATTGAATTTTGTGATTATATGTACTGCTTTTTTGTGTGCCGCGGCTTTCTTTTCTTTTCTTTTTTTTTCCTGTTTTCTGTGTACCACTACTGTCAACGTGTTCTTTTTGTATGAATTCCCCCTATGTAATAAATGTAACACGTGGCATATGTACACTTGAAATGATAAACCTGGTGATCTTCGAGAACCTTCAAACCCAATCCTCCCCTCCCAGCTCGCCTCCTCGTCTACTTCTCCTCTTCACTCCACTCATGGTCACATGACCTCACTGTTAACCAATTAGCGTCGAGCACCTCTCTCCTCCTCTCCCATCCGTCAACCAATCAGTGTCGACCCTCGCGGTCGCGCTTTTATCCAGGTTTCACTTTCGCGCTTCACGCAAAGCCGAACACTTACCCAAAGAACGTTTCACGTTGAAACCAAATAGTCGTTTTCAATACCCTTCAAAAGCTGTCCGTTTTTTTTTCATTTTCCTAGTCTCAAGATTCCTTCCTACACTGTAAAAATAAACCAGTCCTCTCGTGAAAAAAAAAAAAGTAAAATATTGTACTCTCTGTCAGCCTTCCTTAAATGAAACGTTTTTGCGCGAAATTCCCATCTCCGGGTTTCCTAGAATCCTTTCGTAGTTATGTATACAAAAAGCTAAAAATCGTTCAGTCTTCCTATACTTACAACAGAAATTAAGCTCTCAACCATTACGTCCACATATATAGCCGTTGTGATTCGGGATTTACTCTTTCATCATATCTAATCTTCATGCGTATAACTTTAAACTGTTATACAAGAAAGTCCGCCGCTCTTACCGACTAATATTACGGAACTTCAAATCAATAGTTCAAGACTGATTTCCTGTTCTTGTTTCCATGAGTTATCGTGTATATTTCCGTCTCGGTGTTTTTATTTCACTGTTTTATTTTTTGGTATGTAAATGGCTAAAAGAACGAAGAAATAAAAAGAATGACCATCAGTCCAGGCAGAGTAGCAGTACTGCATATTACTGCGCACTGTCACAGCAGAACTGCCAAAACGGGACTAAAACCAACTTCGCCTCGCCCGGCCAAAAAAAAAGAAAAAACAGTTGGTTCTGTTTTTGTTGATTCTTTGAAGAAAAAAAAGATCCATACCCTCTTATTGAACCGTCTGTCACCACTCGGTTGTCGACCTAATAGAAAATGAAGACCCAGATATTGAAATTATTGATCAGCTCCAAAGCAAAATTCGAGATTGTTGCTCCACTTCGAAGAATCGGTTCAGTAAAAAGATGGCACTTTATAGTTTGCGCTTTTTTTCTTTCTTTTTTTTTATGTATGCGTGCGGTTTTGTTCGTTGCAGTTGTATTTTTGCAAAGGACTCCAGAAAGGTACATTGAACTTCATATTGTTCCTTATATCAGCTGCAGTCAGTGACAAAATGCGAAATAATAAATCAAAGATGTCATTGCTGAGCTAGCCCTGATCATTACATTATAACTGGAGAGATCTTAATTCTAATAATAATACTTTTTTTTCTAAAAGGCCCCAAAAAAACCACCAGAGTCCTTATATCGGTGCACCTCCGCAAGAACATTATAAATAAGATGCAAACATATACACTACCACACTCAAGGAACACTAATATGAGAATAATAGAAAAACAAATATAGAATTAATTAGAAAAGCCGGATTACTCAGCATGCGGCGGAACGCAGCGGCCGGTATGCCGATGTTAAGATCTGGATACGTGACAGCGTTATAAAGCGGCCGGGTACGAGAAAAGGTTAAATGATTCATGATGAACGAATATCATAAATTATTCTAATCACAATAAAGGCCAAATCGTGGAGCAACGCTGCTAAACCACTAGATCAACCAATTAATTCAACCGAGTGTAGAAAATCGCTGCCCTATTCAGAGTGTTTAAACCGTTCAAGCGTTAGAATAAAATCAAATTGTTATACCAAAATCGTTATGTCGATTCAGTTTTTTTTTTTTGGAGTTATTGTTCTGTTAATATGTATGTTGTTAGTATATTCTGATATATGCGTAATTTATGTTTCCTTTTTATACTAGAGATATAGACCACCAGTTCTACGTTTGTCGCGTGTATCGCTCTCTTTACTCATTAGATCGCTAAATCTGCATTCCACCTTGACACTAAAACAAAATGTAGATTAAGCAGATTTTTTTTTATCGGGTTAACGCCATTGTAACCAACAACATCGAATCCAAACTAAGTTTCCATCCCTGAAAGTGTACAAGTCCGAAAATAAAGAAACGGCCTCAGCTCCCAAAAATCTCAAATTCGGAATACGTATACTACATACACAAAAATGAATGGTTAATTTATGGTCGGGTGGGTTAACGCACACCACAGCTCGGAGCACGTGGGGCGACTGCTCACGCTTAGAAGTCCTCGACCGAATCCCTTTCCCTGTACGTTTTGGTCTAAACGATCATCGTACCGGCGTCCGGTTTTGCTAGGTAGCGCAAGCTACCGCCTGATCCAAAGGGCTCAGCCGTATTCACTCATCCATCCATCCATCATTGCACTGTGCGGAGCGCAAGTTTGTCTGCTTCTTTTGCGGGGGTTGTGGTGGCGCCAGAACGCTAAGCTCTGATTGGCTCTGATTGAGGAGAGCCTGTAGACTCCTAAGCAGGTTGCCTTGTAGTCCACCCAGCATCCTACATTCAGAACCAATCGGAGCTCGCCGTTCTGACGTCATCACAACCCCTGCAAAAGAAGCAGAAGAACTTGCGCTCCGCATTGGTACAGGACTGGCTAGCTCTATTTTTACATCCACAGTGGAAATAGCAGAAGACCATAAAGGCCCAGTCACACTGCTCGTACGTTACAAGAGCAAGTCGTCTGCTTTTTGCGCAGGAGATGCGGTGACGTCAGAACGACGCTGACCTCTGATTGGCTTCGATTGAAAAGATAGTGGGTTGACCTCAATGCTAGGTGCCTTGAGATCTACCCCCTATTGTTTTTCAATGAGCCAATAAGAGCTCGGCATTATGACGTCATCGCCACCCTCCTGTGCAAAAAGCAGACGAACTTGCGTTCTACATCGCTGCAGACGGCATTACAGATTTATCTTTAGACGCGCCTCATGCATTCTCAAAGCACGTTTGCTTTATATACAAGTTTTCTTGGACGTTAGCGAAACAAAAAGTAACGAAATACGTTACTCGTTACTTGCAAATAAAATGAACGCGTTACCGTCCTACGTTACCTCAAAATCGAGAGTTTTAGAGAACCGTTTCTGCACATCCGATAGGGTACGATGGGTCCTCCGGTGCGCACTGCGCATGCGCGAGAGTTCTGCGGTAGCACATGGCAGTTCGTACCGGAAGGCCCATCGTACCGTACCGGATGTTCAAAGGCGCCTCCCTAAAACTCTCCCATAAAAGGAACGCGTTACCGTTACCGATAAAAAGTAACGCACGTTACTTGTGCGTTTCTTTTTATTTATAAGTTGACAATAACAGCGTTTCCTCTTTTTTTCTTTTTTTGCAACGGATTGTTTTTTGACACTAAAGCAAAAAACGTAGCGTTAATTTTTTTTTTTTTTTTTCTAAAGTGGATTTTTTTTGCGTGGGGGAAATACGGACAACAGTTTACATATTGAAGGCATGTGGAATAATGAGAGCAAGAATTAGTGACTTGAAGGCTATACTTCGTTCGAGCTCAAGCATGGACGCAACGCAGGCTACAGACTAATAGGACCAATCAAGCAGTGTCGAAAGGGCAAGTCACTGGGCCTTTATTCGTTTATGATTACTTCAGAGATGATAGAGCACGTGCAGAAACCTGTCTAATTGGTCCCATCAGGGCGTAGCGTCGGCTACGTCTGGACCTAAGGTAAAACGAAGTATAGAAGGAAACAAAAAATAGGTAGGTTTATGTTTTTTGTTGTTGCTTTTTGTTCTTTTTTTATTGGTCTTCGGAAGAATATCTGTCGAGTAACGTAACTACGTTACCCGTAACTTTAAATAGGTAACGTAAGTGCGTTCCTCGTTCATCTTCTGAAAATGTAACGCGTACGTTACTATACGTTCCTGAAAAGCGTGGCGCGCTACCGGTAACGCCATTACTTGCAACGCGTTACCGCCAACACTGCTTCATACATATTTATGCTTTAAACATGTGTGCAACCAGTTTTTTTATGAAAAATATGAGAGGATTTTTACGCAAGAAATAAACACATCTTAGGCGGTGTCTACCTGTCCTTTGTATGATGCATTGGCAGTATTACCGCGGCATGAGGGATGACCAACTTCCCGCCGAATAAACGTATAGCACGCAACAAAATTACGCATGTAAATTTCGTCAAGTAGCAGCAAAGAGAAGGGTAGCGCACTCGATGCACGAAGCACACCACAAACCGCGAGTGTCAGAGAGCAACACAATTTCGCAAGGGGGTTTCCAACGACTCCCTCTGGCACTCGCCCGACGCCGTTCATTTATGAAGATGATTCGCCCCATCAGCGAATCTGCGGAAAGAGTCGCGGATGGCATTGAAGAGAACGAAAAGGGATGGGGGACCCGCCCTTACAGGTGCCTCGTTTTGGGGCCCGTTCCACCGCCGACGCAATATGCCAAAGACGAGTGGCCACACCCAAGCCCGTCGGGGGTCACAATTTCCGAGAGACGAAAAACCCAGGTCGACCTGACATCCGTGGAATTGTTGTTGATTTTTTCCGCGTCCTCGTTCAAAGGTGGCTCGGTAAAGGACGTTGTAGAACAACACAGTGTTGGGCTAGAAAGTTTATAAACATAATACTGGGGGCGCTTAAGCTTCGCCTTTAAGAGTGCAACGCGATAGCAAAGTATAAACCCCCTCTCGTTCCCAAGCAGGACAAGCCTGCCTGCGTAGCCTAGCATTAAAAAATAAATAAGAAAAAAACGTCTGCGTGGCCTAGTCTGCAGCGGGCATTGGCTCGCAACCGTAACCGTACGGTCGTGGGCCCGAATCCCGCCCCCATCTAAAGTTCTTCGATTTGTTTTTGTTTTTTGTTGTTTTTGTTTTTTTATGTAAGACTCATGATGTGAAATTATTCGAGACATGCGGAGACCTTTAATTCGCATTACGTGCCATGTTTTAGTCCCTTTCATTCCACGCGTAGCGTCACGTTTCACGTAAGCGTTGGGGACATGCAACGTGACGGGCACTCTCGCTATCGGCATGCTTGGGAACAAGAGCGCCGCGTGTCGCGATTTTGCCGCTCCGGTCATCGGTCACTTGTGCTACTCTTTTTCCGTTGGAGCTGTACGTCAACGTCCAGTTCATCAAAGACTTCATTCCATTCGAACTCAAAAAGTGTCAATCTAAAATCATGGAGGCTATTTTCTGTAATATTCCCAAAGGATCCGCAAAAACGGCTTCTCGTGATTCTGGTTATTCCGTCCTTAAGCAGATAAATACACCGGGATGGTCAATTATATTTCTGCTTTCTATCGTCGCTTTAGTACGGGTTATGTCAAAACTCGTGAAAAACAAATCAAGCAGTGCTGGCGATTCTGCCTTGAACGTGGTAGGTGATGTAATCACATTTACACAACCGCTGCTGTTTATTTGCAATTCTAGTTGTCTTTTATTATGGATATCCTGGAGCATGTCAAGATTAAAATCGCCTCCCAAAAGAATAGCGCATTTTCTCTCTGCTGCAAATCTGAACTACAATCCTCAGAGGGCAAAAACGCTGTCGGAAAACTATCCGGCGGCCTATAAATTATCGACAGGAGATTCCTGTTAACGAGTCAGAGAAACACTTCGTAATTTTTACTGCCACCATGATAATTTCTGTAGTTTTTTTGCAACATATTATTTTTGAGCATAAAGATACACCCCTCCCCCCCCTCCCCTCACACCGATTTGTTCCGTCCAAATATTGCCCATTATACATCACTAGATGAAACACGTTGCTTTCCCCCGAACACCATGTTACCGTTTACATAATGATATCAAACAAGAAATTATATTCGTCAAAATGTAAATTAAGCTCAACAGTCTTATTTCAAGCAAATCGCTAATTAAAAATAAAAAAAAAAGCATTTCAACGATCTGTGACTGGTTTCCGAGACATGAGTTTAGTTCAGAGGCAGTAAAAAAAATAAATAAAATTTTGTTCTGTTTTAAATAATTACGAAGACAAATGTTAGGCAAGAAATAAGAACAAAGCACACACGTCAAGTATCTGAGGTTCAGTGCGCACCCGACAAGAGTTGTCCCATCTCCGTCTCTCAGGCTCAAAAAAAAAAAAAAAAAATCACGCCACGCAACCACGTGACGTGGCTTCAGGTCACGCTACGCCACTGTGTCACATGATGCCATGGTGTAGCGTGAGGCCATCCTGTCACGAGACTTTTCAGTGTTCCATGGTCCTCCTTCTGTTCAATTTTTTTTTCTATTATTATTATATTTTATTCCACCGTGAGGTATTTTTACGACATGACTAACTTCTAAGAGATTGGTAACACGACAATAGATCCACTAAATAAGCTACGTAAAATATTGGCCCTCCATTTTGTAATATATGTTTTTTTTTTTATTCCTTTTGAAAGGGGGGGGGGGGGGCGCCTTAATTTTTATACTTAGTGCAGAGAGAGAGAGCGGCAGTGGGCGATAGTTACGGGGCGAAAATGTGATTTTGCGAGCTTTAGAAATGTAATCAAGAAGTTACTGCAATATCGTTTTTTTTTTTTTTTTGTTTTATTGTTTTTTTGGTTTTTGCCTTCTGCTCCAGACAATTTTAACATTTTGGGAGGACCGAAAAGCGTTTCCGAGATTTCAGATAACGCCGGGCAACAATGACTCCAAGCACCATGGTGGCTAAGTGTTGTTGTTCTGAAGTGTAACTTATTTAGTGGATCTTAGACCACCAGCTCGCGTCCATTATGGGTGCCGATAGAACCGATGCCAGCGCTTGTTTTGCCTGCGCACTTCGAGATATACGGCTCTATTTTTTTAGGGAAACTATTGTTCTGCAATGACTAGATGCTAAACGACACCAGCCGCTCCTGCGTGGTACTTACACCCAGGCAACACAAATCTTTTAAGCCGAATTATTTTTTTTTTTTTTTGTCTGGGAATTTAGGACTTTAAACATCCCGAAGAAGCCAAGGGTAAAGCCAAATTTGGCCTCCTTTGGCAAGAGTCTGAGTTTTCTTGGCCCTAATTCGACAAACGAGTGCCAAACTTAGGCTTAACCGCTAATAATTTGGGCTGTTTTTAGGTATCGTTAGGCCTACATCACCAAAATAAGTGCCAGAGTTATGCTTCGCTTCATGATTCTTCGGTCTTGACGCGGCAACATTGTGCCTTACCTGCCAAACCACACAAAGGCACCACTAAGGAGGTGACAATTTGTTTGGGGTAACTCAAAATAAACAAATAATTAATTAAAGAAATAAATAAACGAGTTCTGGATTTTGCGCTTCACTGCTCGTATTTCGACTGTCATCGGCCATCCTTCGACCAAGTCTGGCATTTTGGTAATTATAGGTCGAGCCAGTGAAAACTCATAGAAAAGACAAAGAAAAGTGCTCTGACACTAATTCCTTGGACCAAAACAATATTAGGCCAAAGTCAGGCCCCTTCAGGATTGCCGATCTAGTGCCAAGCTGGGCGTTTCTCCGGCATGATACCTATGAAGGTATCAGGCACGTAGCCAGGGGGGTGGCCCATGGGGGCCGCCCCCCACCCCCCGAAACAAAATCCTGTCTACGTGCCTGGTAGGTATACTGTGAGCTGCAACGGGGGGGAGGGGAGGGGGGGGGGGGGCTACAGAGAGGTACGTATATTTCAGGTACATTCAGGAATCGACAAACAATTGGTCAACTTGTAACGAGGCATTCCTAGTTCGTCAGTCTATGGACATTCCAACTAACCACAACGTGTTTCATTTTTGAAATAATCACTGAAGGTAATCACGTTACACAATATCAGGTAATAACCCCCATCATTTGAAAAATTAGAGTGTTCGCTTTGTTCCGTCTTCATCCTTTCCGACGTCCATGTTGCTTTTCTTTATCCCCGTAACTCCCATCAGTGATCGCTTTTACGCACAGATGAACTGTGCCACAATACGTGCGTTCTGATTGATCGCGCTCTCATTAATATTTAATCCGTCCAGTTTCCCAGCCGTAACTGTGGGAAATTCTAAAGAAGGCTGCAAAAGCTTCCTACCTATCGCAAGTATAGGATTACGTCACGTAAAAAAAAAAAAAAGGAAAGGACAAGGATAGTTTTGGAGTGACCTGTTTAGGAATTCAAGTTCTACGCATATCATGCAGAACTGAACCTCGATCTTTGGTCTCTTCGTTTATACCCGAAGCGACGTGCCAGGCTCGGAGAAAAAAACGATCAAGGCCTCCGAAGCACCGAATGCCATCAAACTCGAATCAGGCATTCGTCCCTGCTTAGATGGTTTTACTAACGCCACGACCTGCGCCAAATAGGGGCCTTATTCTTTCGTTTTTTTCACTTTTCAGATTTTTTGTTTCACCCCTCACATTTCCGCAGTAAGAACACCTGTGTGATGTCTACGTTGAAGTTTCTAGTTATCATTCAGAATCTTTTTTTCTTTTAGTTTATCGACGTATGCTGGCTTCACGTTTTAACATTGATTATTCTGGTCTAATTTTATTTTTATTAATTTGTTTTGACGAGCATGTCGTGTAGCGAGATCCTTTTTGGTGACGTTATCGATATTATAATAATGACCTTTCATTTCCATGTTCAAGGCACAACCTTACGTCTTGTATTCGTTTTGCTTGTTTCACTTACACGTGTGGAAAATAATCTGATGCCGAACACATGCTGGCCGTTATAAAATTTACGTTCTTACATTCTTTCTTACACACGTAAACAGCCGGTGAAAACTTTTTTTCTGTTTTTGTAAATTAAAATCGTTTAACGAGAAAGGAAAGCTTTGAAAACTTAAAACGCTGTTTTCCATCAGACGTTCACGGTGGTCGACCGCTAGTATTTCAAACACACAAATAAGCTATTGGTGCATCAAAAATCGAACCTATCGGGAGAAGCGAAGAAAGAACGTAAATACAGATTTTCCTCTGAGATCCTCTTGTTTATGGCGTATCCAGATATGAAACAGCGTAAATTTAGCATATATTTGTTTACTTTAGGAACATCTTATCACCTTGAACACGCATCTTGAACAACTCGCCCTGCTTACCACCTTGCTACATCGTATCATCTCTCTGGTCTTCTCCGTGTTGAGCTGGATACCGGAAAGCTACTTTTATTAAAATCATAGACATTTTTGCCCTAAAATAAATGTTTCTGCATCATCATTGCAGACCTTGCATGGTATAAAAATATTTTTGTATTAACATCGTTTATTATTTAATTCACTGCGAACCTCGAGTTACTCATCAACCGATAAAAAGGCGCAATATAGGGTTTACTTGTCATTCATTGTTGGTGTGCTCTTCATTAAGGTCATTACAAGATAAGGTCACCGGCGCTTGCAATAACCCAGACAAAGCGATAGGAATTGTCTTTAAACTATTAATAAAAGTATTATGCTCTTATATCACGCAATCTCTTCGACAATATAATTTTGAAGTAAATAAAACGCAAACGAATTAATATTGCTATTTCTTTTTTATTTGCAGGATTGTTATGAAATTACGTCAGTTTGGGATGACGAGAACATCTAATGTTTTCTACAGTCTGTGTCACTTCATATACGCGATGGAAGCCGAAACTACAAACACGAGTACGGTGTCTTACATAGAACGCCTGCACCGCAAGATATAATGTGCGCTCGTGGCAGGGGCGCCCGACCAATACCGCCAATAGCGGAAGAGAACGGTTCTGCTCTGGGGGAAAGCAGAATCGTATATGTAGAGAGTATGGTCATCCATTGGGAAGTATAGGAGACAAATGAGAAAGCGCCATTGGCCGAAAGCGGGCTGGGCGTGGGGGCGTCTTTACAAATTCGAATGTGGCCAACCACAAGCCGGAAATAATACCCTGCCGGTGGTCGCCAGAAACGAAATAAATAAGTGCGTCGGAGTAACTCTCGGTGACTGAAAATATGATGCACGTGAGGTTTCAATCACGGCCATTCAAAATCATGGTGGAAGAGCGCGACTAGCGGAACGATCATCGGCATAATCCGTACGCCAGGCACCGAGGGCCGGGAATCTGTCGTCCGAGCGGTCACACACTCTTAGAAAACAGGGTATGGATAGTCCTCCCTTAGGGGAGGAACGATCTTCTAACCTATGTTCCTTTAGAAAGGGAGAAACTTTCGTCCCTGAAGCAGGGGAGCAAAGTTCCTCCGTTGCTTGCATCTCAATATGACGGCTCCGAATCGAGCAAATCGAGCCCAATAAGGCTTGACGAGGACGCTACGTTTCTTGTACGGGACGAGAGCAGCAGCAAATAAAAGCGTAACACGAGCTTTCCGCAAACTGTGTTTATTTCCGAAGCCAGATTCCCCCCACAGGTACAGAAACTTGCGTTTCGAAAGCAGTTACTCAGTCTTCTCGTCGACAGAACTGCGATGTTAAACGGAGACAACCGATGCCCAGTTACTTCGCGCACTTTGCGTCTTACCTTTGGTGTTCCTCGAATCACAATTCCGTCGTCAATCGCACATCACGGAGAAGCGCAAACTCGATCCGCGAAACCAAAAGCCGCTCTCGAAAGAACGAACTCGAAGCCGCTGCGCCGCTGTTTATCGCGTAGCGTGAAAGGTTGAATCGCTAGCCACCAGATGGCGGGGTCAAGCAGAATAATTGCAAGTAGCTAGGCTAGGTGGCACTAGGTACCGCCCAATTCATCTTCTACAAAAAATAATTCGCTCTCCTCAGGCCACTACTGCGCCTACTGCGCTTGGGGATCCTCTAGTACACGCACATTACGCTTACTACAAGCATTAGGTGAACATACATTGAGCACATACACGGCATACACAAATATCAATAGAACGGAACACTACACTAACCCGAACACTACACCCGTGCTCTGCGTTTCCGTCTTTTATACTGGTCGTTTTGAACGTACGGAACTTTTCGGTGACACCCTAAGCAATAGAACATATTCCCAGCATGATGATTTTTTCCCAGCGGTGTCATACCTCTGAGAGTATTTTGAATGGCTCAGGAGATTAATCTCTTATTAAAAGTAAACGCTCGATCATGCCGTAATTATTTGAAAGTCAATAAATCAAGCCGCTCCAATGCGGTTCGAAGACATGAGTTTGTTTCCACACACGGCACGTCGTAGCCTGTATTTCTATTGGTTTTTCTATTTGAGCTGTTCGCGCAAAGCTGCAATTGCCGTCTTGAATTAATCTCGGTAGAGCGGATATTCACTCAGCTGGAAGTGATGCTTCACGGTCTGAGAAATCGCTTTTCGATCAACTTGAATGCAGTCGAGCCCAAAAACTTCTAGCGCTCATCCCAGCGCGCCACTTGGAGGGCAGTTTCTCCAGGAACCGTAGTATATTTAAACAGCAAAATAAAGGGTAGCTTTTTTTTCTCGATTTTACCTACTATTGTTTTTTAATTCCGAAATTCCATACTGTAAATATACGTACTTTCCGTCACGATTTCTTACTGTTCAGTCCTTGCCCCAAAGCGCAATCGCTCTCGGGGACGAGACAATTCCGACAGTCACATTGGCCACTGTACGATAGCGATAGGAGCTTCTACCAACCTCCGGACACAGAGCGAGTTGCGCGGCTCGAACACGGATGGCGCCACCATAGAGGTGTACAGCAGCGCTCGCGTGGTCGGAGGCACTCATTACTAAAAACTAAACAAAACAATAATGAATTAAACTGCATTCAACTTTAATTATGACTGCATATTAATTTACTAAATACAAATTACGTATTCTTAAAAATATAATATATTTTTTTAAAAGTTCAATTCAACATCACACTCTCGAAATTTTGCTTTTTTCTGTTTTTTGCGTTTCTAAAACGAAACCGCTGCTTGTGCGCCTGCGCGCTTGCGCTCTTCGCGTTCTGAAAGCGGTGGACCGTTGTGGAGGCGTCCGTGGGTCTGCTCGGTTGGCTCGGTGCTTTCATGCTTTCGCTCGCCTTCGGAGCGTCAAGCTTCGGCGCCTCGATCATCGCATTGCGCGAGCCTCGCACTTTCGGGCAAGTGGAAAGCTTTTCGTGTCTTTGAAACACCTCATTTGTGCGGTTACGCAAAGTCGTGCCCAAGCAGCGTCGGGGACAAGAAGCACCCCTTCGTTCGGATCCCAACTGACGACGGTGAGTTCGAAAGTTTTCACCCCAATGGAAACTTTTCCTAAGCTGCTCTTCCAGCCACAAATGACACCATTTGAGGGTTTTGTACTCTTTTAGGTAATTGAATATATCGTTTCATTTTTGAAATTTACAAAATGTCACCGTGATTTCATTGCGATGTACCCATTTCGGCGAGCGTTCTTAGCACGGTTTTGTGGATGAAGACCGTCCTGCAAATATTTTATGATCTGTAGACTGTTGGCGAAATATCACCTCCTCTACCTCTCGTCGATCTCGTTCACAGCAGTGTCAATCCCCGTCGAGTAAATTGTAGTCTCTATATAAATATTCTTCTCCCAGTTTTATAATATTTCGGAGTTCACATCTTATAATATCTGTCCGTTTTTATTAAAGTATCTCGTGTAGATTCTTTTACAGCCCTGAGACTAGTTTTGCCACGTTTTATTTTTTTCAGAAATAAATAGAAAGCTGGATAGTAAAACATAGAAAGGCGGAATGCAGAGAGCGGAGCTTGATCGCGAGATGTGCTATCCGTCCTTTCATGTATAATTCTTTCGAAATTTTTTACACCTCCCAACGCACCTCAAAACAATTAAAACTCGCGTTAGGCTTTTCTGTTTTCGTTTGTTGCACATAAAAAAGCATCATTTGCATTTTTTTTTTTGTGTGTATTTATACAGATTCTCAAGGCATGAAAATCACTCCAACAAGCCTCAGGGACAGGGAACCCCAATAGACAAAAGGTATGTCCGTGGTAACTTTTTTGTAAAGTGCACTTGATTGTTGGCCAACCTATCAAGCTTCCTAAATATGTAACCATCAGCATGCTAGGTTCCGTCGTAGTGATCTATGCAGTCTAATGTACGATCAGCTGTAATGTAAAACGAGAGTGGCTGGGGCAAAGAGAATTACAACAAAAACAAAAGGATAGTAGGAGCAGCCCTCTGCAATATTTCATAGCCCTGTTTCTCTTCTGCAAGTGTATGCGGTGTGACGAGACAACCTAATGTGTTCCTGCATTGTCCTGTGCAGATCCTGGGAGGATAGAGAACACACATACAGCAAAAATGAGAAAGAGCAATGAAGTGGCTGGTCCATCCCATGGGCATCATAGGATCTCGGTGGCCACACCAAGAAAACCTGGTTCAACTCGTGGTTCAACTTGACGGTGCAAGCGACAGGTATCGGAAGCTCATCAAGAGGCCAAGAGAAATGAGAAACACCAAAGTGGGTCTACAGAGAGCTAGGTCTACACATTATTAAGTCTCTAAAGATTTTGGTTCAAGTCTGTAAGTAAGCAACGAATAAGTTTGCCCGAGTTACAATTCATTGTGTTAACTGTTTATTTGCATGGACCAGTCAGAATGACACGAGCTTTGAACTAGGCATGAAATCTTATGGCTGTGCTTCTTGAGACCCTCGAGAGACAATGTTGTCCACTGCGTCAGCAGGTTGCTCCTTGCACGATTTTTATGGAGCAAGATCATAGACTAACAGAAGCCTCTGAGCATCCACTTTGTTTAGACAGTTTGTTAGCCTGCTGGTGGCCAACAACCTCTAGGCAGTTTTCTTTTTAGAGTGGGAGGGCAAGGGGGGGAAATATCTGTTGCTTTGAACCAGTGACTCCAGGACCTTTGGCAGCTAGAATTCAAGCTACGTATTTGGAGTTTCACTCTTTAAAATGTCAAGTTTTGGTGGACAATATCTGACCCACTAAAATTTTGCATTATTGTCTTATTACACAGGTTGAAGAATTGATGTTTTATCGTAATATACGTTCAAGTTGGTATTTAAGAATCCACAACCTATAACCATTTAAATATCTTCTTAGACATACCTCACCGCAGGCACGTAGCAAGGATTTTGTTTCGGGGGGGAGGGGGCCTGCTCATGACAAAATGCTGTATGGGGGGGAGGGGGCCTGCTCATGACAAAATGCTGTATGGGGGAGGGGGGAGAGGAGGTCCTAGCAAAATGGAAGATTTCGGGGGGGGGGGGGGGGGGGCAGGCCCCACGGGCCTCCCCCCTGGCTACGTGCCTGACTCACCAATAGGGCTGTTTGCATACAATTCTCTGGCAAGGCTGCATATTTACTTCACACTGGGTTTGCTTCTATGTAACGCATATCAGAAATTATGATTATTGTGTTTTCATGTCACGGAAACAGACATTTCTGTTTGCTGTTACAGTATTTTCTCTTTAATATGGACATCTCCTGTTTCCAAAACAATTCTCCATAATGTTGGTCATCCATAATCTTGAATCACTGCCAAGATCACAAAGAATAAACAATGAAGGTGGTATGTTGTTTATTTTTGTCATCTGCAACTGGGAAAGGGAAAGAACTGCAAGTGATTCAGGCTGGAAACCCCTGAAAATTGTAACCATTGAGTCACCATTGTTATATCTGACAATTGTGCGGCTCTGGGTAAATTCCGTAACCGAAAAGCTTTACTATTCTTTTTTGAAAATGATTATGATGATTAAAAAGCGCGACAGGACAACGGACACAGAAGGAGACACAGACACAGTGCTGTGTCTCCTTCTGTGTCCGTTGTCCTGTCGCGCTTTTTAATCATTATGAGTCACCAACTCGCCCAACTTTCTACCCTCGTCGTACTTTTTTGCCTCACTAATATATTTCCCCCCCATTTTTTTGTGTTTGTCTTTACAAAGACCACTGTAAAAAGATTAAAAAAAACATGTATTTATCAATTTCGCTCCCAAGCTAGCTGTCCATAGTACGTACTTCGGGTTTCTTTATTTAACGTGACGAGTTAAAATTATATGGGGACACATATCAGTCCCCGAAAGTGACATTTATAGCGGCGTGACCGAAACGATCGACCATGTTAGCGAGACATGACTAGTGTGTTTTTCAATCGCGAAGACCGATATTCTCGCGCCATAGTTGCGTCTGAGGTTTACGAAACTATAAGCAGTCACTTGGCGAACTAAGGCAGTAATAGTTGGTGCGCGCCGTTAGCCTTTCAAAGTGAAAAAGCTATGTCATGTTCGCGCTAACAGTGCCGCACATTGTATCTTCACTGTAGCACCTCTTGCTAACGTAGATACTGCGCTCATTATTAATTTTTTTTCCGCATAGCAACGCTTGTATAAAGTGACAGTGTAAATTGTTTTTCCTTGTCATGCAAATGACTGAATAAATGCGTCAACGAGTGCGAAAAATGCTGCATCTGTTTCGATTCCCTGAAAGACGCTGACGACAAGTAACGGACTGTCAACTGCTGGACACAAGGTAGGCAAGCAGAACTTACAATTCTTTGCCATAACACGTGGTATGGCACGCGCGAACCGTAAATTTCCAAACAAAACCTACCGCGGTACCGGCGGTACCACGGTAGGGAGCAGCGGCAGGGCACGGTGGAAGGGCTGCGCCATGTTGGATTTTGAGCGGCTTTGTCTTCGCGAACGGCTAGGAAGCCGCTCCAGCTAGCTCGACGGCGTCAAAAGTAATTATTAATACATTAGCGCTTCATTTTATGAACATCATTATCGCTGTTTATTTTAGTTTCGCAATCTACTAATAGAGCAATGAGGCTTCGATTCGTTGCAGTAATGAGCGCCTCCGACCACGGAAGCGCTGCTGAGCGCCCAGTTTTCCCAGAAATCGACTCCATTGGGTCTATGTCAGTGTCCGGGCACTGCTTCTACTGTTCAGCGTTCCAACATGACCATCCGCACGCTGATCGATTGCACGTAATCCCTCAAGTGGTATCGAACTTTTTAATGTAAAGCGGAATGTCAACCTGCGACGCCCCGCCCCCTCCGATCACGGCCCGACCAACGGCACCAATGCCCGACAGTTTACGATCTCATCTTGTTGATACACCACTGATATGCGAACACACCGTCACATCGGCGATAATTCCAGTCTTCTGTTCACAACCCACAACACTGCCATCACGATGTTGCAGCTATGTTGCTGACACGCACAAATACAGTACCACGTTGAACGCCGGTTGCACTCGGCATCGGAAAACAGAACCGAACTCAGAACGGAGGGCACCCAGGCAGCCGGCAGCAAAACCTGCCTGTCTCGGACGCAGTTCCTGTGGTTTCCATAACGTCGAAAACGTCGACACAGTTCCGAGTGGTTTTGCTACTGTGGTGACTACTGTAGTTCCGCGCCGCGCGAGTCCCGCAATCCGGAGACGGCCATCCCCCAGTGTACGTGTCGCTGCTGGCACTGCTCCGGAACTTCGCTGTTTCTAGCGGCTTCGTTTGCTTGTTTGATAAAATTAGTGATAAAAACGTCAATGCGACCGAAATGTTCTGCACATTTAGACCAAACGACGGAATTACAGGCGGCCTCCGCTGCCGCTGAAGCTCAATCAACTCAACAGCTATTTATTAAACAACGTGCACGACCTGCTCGAAAAACGAAACCGAAAGAATATGAGTCGGAAGGGCGAAAGCTTTCTCCCGTCTGCCTGGAGAAGGAAAAAAACGTCTCATTCCTCCCTTCTTCTCGTGTCCGCTTGGGGGCGCGTCAGTAGAAGGGAGGAAAACGCGCCGTTGCTACTTTTTTCCTCCATTTTTTCTTAGAGTGCACTCTGTCCGAGCAAAACAGAGTTCGAGCGGCAGGTTCGTTTCTTATATCTTTCCAGATGATCATAATCAAAACCTCACGTGCAGTCTGTTTTCAACCATGAAGGATCGAACGCACGTGGAGGAAACACTTAACTCTTACGCGCTTATTGAAACCATATACCTATGATTAAAACTGTTTCTCACTACCACCGCGGGGGGTTCTTTTCGCCTTCCGATTGGTCAAGAGACCACGTCAAGCCCCTCTTGCTGAGTCTGGTGCACGCCCTGGCTCTGCCAGCGCCTCCCATTGACCAAACTCTATCTATACACGGGTCTGGAGGAGCGGCGCAAGTCTTGCCCTTTATTTGGTATGCTGAGAGCAAGTCGTCTGCTTTTTGCGCACGAATTGCGGTGACGTCAAAACAATACCGAGCTCTGATTGGTTTTGACTGAAAGGATAGTGGGTAGACCTTAATGCTAGCTGCCTTCAGGTCTACCCACTACTCTTTTTTTTCTCAATCATCCAATAAAAGCTCGGCGTGCCGAAGTCATCGCAAGCCCTGTACAAGAAGCAGATGAACTTGCGCTCTAGATTGGCAGAAGCTCCTACAGCTTCTGCTACACTCTCACCTAAAATGTGAGACGGAGTATCACATAGAGTGGTATGTATGTCAGCGCTTTCGCCACGTTCCTCCAGCATATACGCCTAATTCGACCTTCATGGCTCGTGTTTCTAGGAAAAGATTTATCGCGTGGGTGTGGCTCCATTACCTATGTGTACCGAAAGCAGGATTTTTTTTTTTCGTTCCGTTTCATCGTTTCGTATTCAAATATGTAGACAAGGGTCATATATAGAAAGGAAGACCGGCGCGACCGCGACATTGAGCCTTGGAAGCGGGGTTACTTAGCATACACATGACAGTCGTACTCGCATAAGCAAACACGCGAAAGGACCGCGACTGTGTCCGGACAGCATTTCCTGGCAACTTCGCTTTCGTTGCTAAAGTCTCTTTTTTTATTATTATTATGTTAATATTTGTGTATTTCCGTAATGTATGTTCGGTTATTTTGTTGCTCTGAGAGCGATTGGGGCCACTTCTGTATCCTCTAAGCCTGGTTTTCCAATAACCTTCGGGCAGCAGGGAAGCAAACACAGATATAGTATAAATATATATATATCAATTCGCTCAACGTATATATACCCAAGCAGGATGGAACGAAGAACAGTTTCGCCTCAAAGAAGTGATCACTCGGCATTCCTCGAAACCATATTGGAATTGCGGTAAGGCGGCGATTTCGATTTCGTGTTTGCACGTGGAGGAAACATTAGCCGGCGCCCACGTATATTCGAAGCCACCAAGTGGCTATACTAGGAAAAGTTTCTGATTGGTCGCATGGAGGAAATAAAAACATGTTCTACCGAGCGAAAAAAGAAAAAAAAAACAAGAGAGGTCACGAAAGAAAATTTAGATAAGCTCACATTCTTATTTTATTGATCACTTTTTTTATTGATTCTGAAAATCGGACCTTAAAACACTGAGTCTATAGTTCGCATTTCTAAATGCTCAGCGTTTCTGATTGGCTGTAAGGATATTACAACGTTAGGTGCCCATATTAAAGCAGCGGACGGCAACCTACGACTTCAGAAACGTAAGGATGTGGCCTCTCAGTGTTATATGACGCTACTTGCTTTGTGATTGTCTCTTCGGTGTTCTTGTTGGCTCATGCTGCAATCTGATACGCTAAGGAGAGATAAATAGATGCGGGTGACTCACCACGCCCGACGTTTCTTAAACTCTCGGTGACTATAAATGTAAACACCACGAAACAATGTGGTACGCTCTAATCTCCATTGTGTATACTGCACCCGCACACACAGTAGACACGACACTCGTTAGATGCAACCTTCTGATACGGTCTGTAGCTGCAGAGAACGAGCTCCCGCCTATGTTTCCGGAAGAAAAAAATACATTAACTCCGGCACATATACATATTCGTTATTGTTTATACTCTGTTTTACATTAGGCTTCTCCGCAGCCAACGCTAGATGGAGCACAAATTCGTCTGCCTTTTGTACAGTATGTTGCGACGACGTCAGAACGCCGAGCTGTCATTGGGCGATTGAAACAAAAAATATAGTGGGTAGACCTTAAGGCATCTATACTAGCATTGAGGTCTATCCACAATCTTTTCAATCAAAGCCAATCAAAGCTCAGCATCGTTCTGACGTCACTACAACTCCAGCGGAACAAGCAGACGAAATTGCGGTCCGCGTAGCAAACGCGCAAACACACCGAGCACCACGACGAAACCTTTTTTTCTCGACAGGTGAAGCGTCCACGGGTGAGACGTGCCGACAGCAGCGACACTCCTGCGGTCGCGACGTTAAAATCGGGCATTGGTATATCAGTGGTGGCAAGAGACGCGCACAAATATGGCGTCCGGGGAACTGCCTTCTTTTGCGAGGCTGCAGCCCGTTGGGTTCGCTTCTAGTCCTTCCGCCGACAACCCCCGAGGCTGCGGTGGACAAACGACGCGAGGCAATCACTCAAGTCGCCACCAAATAATTGCATTCGAGCCGATAATTGCGCTTTCGGTGACCGCAACTATTAAATCAAGTTCGGAAAGCCGCGCGCGGACGACGTTGCGAACTGCGTAATTCGAAGCCTGGGGCTACTCGAGTATATAGTCGTATACGCTGGCGTCATGATTATCACTTTCGTCGTGTGAAGCCGCGCTACACATTTAACGAATGTCGATAAACATTTCATTAACGTGGATCATTTATTTTTGCCTTTTAATTCTAGCGAAAGCGACGGGACCGGCCTGCTTGAAGGGAACTTTAGTCGGCCTTATACAAGGTAGCTCCAGATAAAAACACTGTCAAAATGTAGCGTGTACGTGCGCACGAGACGCAATCTTCACGTCCCGTGATCTTCTCCCGCTTACTGCGTCACGCACAGTACAAGAAACCAAACAACGGCATCTATACACCGACACGCGGGCTTGACGTCACGGAGCTGCGGCGGCGCTGCGATCGCGCCGGAGCCGGGGGGTGTGGGCAAAAGCGCGCACGTTTCGCATGGGCGTCATAGCATTTCAGCATGCCGCGAAGCTGTGTTGCCGTTAATTGCACCGAAATGTACAAGAAAAGCAGCGGAGTCAGTTATTTCCACAAGTTCCCGGCAGACTCTGAAAGGCATAGAAGGTGGATAATATCCGTGGATCGAAAAGAATGGTCGCCTCGCGCGAACGCCCGTTTGTGCGGCAAACACTTTCTTGGAGGCAAGTGCGGCTTCCATTTCAGTCTCCGTCCCGAGGCTTGCATATGTGCAGGGAAACCGTTGTCTGATCGAGACCACCTGGAATTTGTTTCCACGGTGTTCGCGCACAACGCACCCGGGCACCCCCCAAGCGCTCGTCGGAGGCTCGCTACGCCCGTGCTACCGAGCAGAAGGGGATCGACGACAGAACGGCAGTGTTGTACGCGTTACCAAAGAAAAAGAAAAACAAGTAACGAAATACGTTACTCGTTACTTGCAAATAAAAGGTACGCGTTACTGAGCTACGTTATCTAAAAATAAAAGGACGCGTTGCCGCTACCGATAAAAAGTAAGGCACGTTACTTCTGCGTTACTTTGTTAAATTATGATTTAACACATTTTGCGGTTCTGACGATGCAGGTCATATATCAAGAAAGATTATGTTCATGCAGAAACTGAACATAATTACTTTATCTCTTTTTACGGTTTCGCCTAAATACTTACGAGAAAAAACGCAAAGAAAAACATGGCTTGACGCCTTAAACACGGAAATAATTGAAGTGTAATTTCTTTAAGACTTGGGAAGTAGTAACAACTAACGTAACTACGTTACCCGTTACTGTGTCGAAAACGTAACGAGTAGGTTACTATGTTACTGAAAAAAGTAACGCGTTCCTGGTAACGCCGTTACTTGTAACCTGTTACCGCCAAGACTGCAGCACGGACAAACCTTTACTGGTTGTAATGCCTTGTGGTCATGAGGGTATGAAAAATATCATACCTTGACTTGAAGACGCTCTGTGTATTTAATCAATTAATGAATACACACACTTCCGCAGACCCACAGTCTGCTGATCCCGCCGGCAGTGCGGAAACCGACTCGAAGTAATCGCAGACCTCGAGAGACTTGTACGCCTGCACCGTGTCGGCCATGATCTGGCTTGGCGAAAAAAACAAAATAAACGACGACCTGAGCCGTCGACTTCCGTGGCAGCAACTTTACGTCGGAAGTCCAGCAGGCCTTGTTTACGGCGTACGGATCCTCGTAGGCAACGCCGTCCACGCACAGTTTGTTTCGATACCGCTACCGTTCAGGCTTGGGCAACGAGCTCAAATAGTCGGGCATAGCATACGACATACGTTATGAGGAAATACGACGCACAAATAAAGATACAAGCGTCCCTACAACGTCAACAACGAGCGCACGCCATAGAGCGCAATGGCGAAAACACGGACAGCCGGGTTGCTTTGCCCACATAGCTACCGCGCATGCGCGGCCTTCCGGCCGTGTTGGTAAACAAAGCCGCTCCGCGTGTCGGTCTATAAAAATACGCAATGTGGGAACAGCCTTCCTTCGCATGACTATATCGAGCTCAAGTTCGTCTGATGCGTGCACAGGGGTTGCAATGATGTCAGAATGACGACCTCTTGTTGGCTGATTGAAGGCATCTAGCACTAAGGTCTAGCCACAATCCTGCCAACCAAAGCCAATCAGAAGTCAGCGTCGTTCTGACGTCACCGGAACCCTTGTGCAAGAAGCAGACGAACTTGCGCTCCGCATACACCAACTCGACCCTATGACGTCACGATCCCTGCGGTGGCGCTGCTGTCGGCACTGCGCATGCGCAAAAAGCTTCGCCTCACGCGAACCCGAAACGTGAGCGGGGCGGGGCGGGGCGGATTCCTTGCATTTCATTAACGCTTCGCAGCCAATCAGAGTGCGGCATTAGCAGACGAGAACGCCGAAAAGCGGTATCACGAGTCAAGAAACCCATTAAGCCATACACTTCGTTCCTTGGGCTTTCAGTGACCACAGCGGCTGTCCTCGAGTTCACGTAAAAACGAAGCACACAAGCACATCCCCCCCCCCCCGCGATGAAGGCAAAGTAGGGCATTACGTTGGAAAACAGCTGAGCCGATTGAAACTAAACCCGAAGCTAACTCAGATACTCCTCAAACGAAAAAAAAGAAAGATAAATAAAATAGCGAGGTACGCATAAGATGCTTTGTCAAAACCCTTCCGCTCCGGTAATGATGTCTTTGTTCGGAAAGAAATTCCATTTTCGCAACTATTCGTCCGAAAACAGGGCGTCCGCAACGCACAAAAAAAAAACGTTCTCCTGCCCTCTTGAGATAGCTTTTTTGGGGAGTGGGGAAGAGTTTAAAAAAGAATGTGAGGGAATTACGTAGCCAGGTTACTATATCCTTAACGAATGAGTTGGAAGAGCTAAGAAGATTCGTGAGGAGAACGATCCCTGTCATTGTGCTTCAACAATTTTTGTTTTTCGTTTTATAGTAAATTTTAAATCCGTCTGCTTTGCATACCTCGATGCGCCTGATGACGTAGCTTCGTAGAACGAATAAAAAGTAATTAATTCGGTGTCTCGTTTATTTTAGTACGAATATCCCATTGGGAAAGGGGGGGATTTCAGAAATGCCATATAAAAATTCCATGTTTTGTTTGATAAGAATAAAAGAGTATACGCCATTGAACTTTAGGTTTTCTTTAAGGATCGCTACAAGTCGCGAACCTGCTCTCTACACAGTCACCAACAACTCAGAGCCGCATTTCCCACTGCTGGTATATATCATACAAAACGCACACTGGTTCGGAACATCCGTGAGAATAATTATCGGGCTGAATAATTCTCGTCACACGAACGGACAACTTAAACAGAACGCGGGGCTAGGCTTATTATCTCCATGCTTTTTTCGTTCGTTATTTGTTCTTTTGTATTTTTATCACCCGATGCCGCCCCCGCCCCTCTCACGGATTTTCACGGGCCAAGCCTTGTCGGGCTTTGCCCCGTGAGAATCCAAAGAAACTTCAATTTAATTCAGTTTAGTTCATTGGTCTGCGGAGCTATACTAGGATATTTGGGAACTTACACCACGTCCTAACTTTTTTTTTAGGTGTTTAGTGACGACTTTGCGAGCTGCAGATTGACCTCAAATAATCACCCTTAAGTCTGACGCTGTTCTATACAGCATGTGAACTAACGCTTCAAACCCACCTTAGGCGGTCGGCAAATATCTGTTCCTCAACGCATCGCGCTGCTATTTACTGCAGAGGTGCGGCTAGGTGGTGGAAGCGTGGACTAAAAATATCAACGGATGAGCTTACCTCGTTTAAAGAAGATAAAAGACAAATTCTTTTTCGGGTTATCTGCCGTGGCATTCGCAGACGACGACGTGACCGGGCTTGTCTAGTTGTATGTGCTGCCGAAAGATGGCGCAACACGAAACACGACAGTAAAAATGCAGCGCCTCTAGCGATCATCCCCGCGCCAGACATAGGAACCCATGAGGCATTTAAATCCCTGTTTTCTTATTAATATCGAGTATTTTGATTAATGAATTTTTGCACAATTAAAATGTAACGTTAGCCTCAAAGAGGCGCGCGCCGGCATAGTGAAAAAGCTTTGGAAGAAGCTCGGCTCCGGCGCAATCGACGCTTCTGACATCTATCGACGGCAGATTTAACCGGGCGAGCCCGGTCATGACGTCGTCTGCGAATGCCATGGCAGAAAGCCTGAAACAGGGTTTTTATTTTTTTTTTCTTAGTTGAACAAGGTAACCTCATCCGTTCATATTCTTATTTCATGCTTCCACCACCTGATTGCAGCTTTGTAGCAAATAGCAGCGCGATACGTTCGGAAACCGATTGTTTCGGTTCGTCTATCTTAAAAGCGTTAGTTCACATGCTGTAGTTTTGTAGATCAAGTCAGCGTAAAAGCATAAGTGACAGTCGAACTCCTGAATGCATCCCTTATCTAGGAGGAACAATGTATTTGATTTTATTGGATCTAAAGGTATGGTGTCGACCAACATTCGGCAAACCTACGTATAGCTATGCACCAAGTCATCAAAAAAACGCAGTAGCGCGGAACCACACTGGGACCACGCACCACCTGCTTAAAACGAACCAAATGTTCAATTCAAAGAGTGGTAATCCAAACGGTAAAATTATTATTAAAGCTAAAAATTAATTTATTTCAATTCAAATCTTTGCAGCAATATTTACATATTACCGTCAGCGAGGAGGCTCAAAAAGCATCAGGCCTCGAGCTAACGGTGAACGACAAGCAAATGATCGAAGCAAAGATGACGGGAGACAAAATGCTTAAATTAAATCAGAAGCAATACCGCGACAAAAACTAAGCATAAAAAAATGAAAGCCGTGTACAATCCCCTGTAACGCCGAATTAGAGCGCAGCTCTTGAGGAGGAGGAGGGGAAGGTACGGAGAGGAGGCTGTGACTCTCCTCCTCTCCTGCTCACCTCTCATTTAGGGGAAAATTTTCCACTAAAGTTAGCGGGAAAAGTTTTCCGCTAGAATTAACGGAGAAATTTTTCCGCAAGATTTAGCGGGGGAATTTCCCGCTAAATCTAGAAGGAAAATTCTTTCCGCAAAATCTAGCGGAGAAATTTTTCCACTAGATTTAACAGGAAATTTTTTCCGCTAGATTTAGCGGGAAATATTCCCGATAAATTTAGCGGGGAAACTTTCTCTGCTAGATTTAGCGGGGAAATTTTTCCGCTAGATTTAGCGGGGAAATTTTTCCGCTAGCGGGAAAATTTTCCGCTAAATTTAGCGGGGAAATTTACCCATAATGCACCGCGCGGTTACGCCGACGGCGACGCCGCTCAGGCCGGAAACGGGTGCCTAAGAGCTGTGCTCTAAAAAGCCCAGTGGAGCACTTCAACCCCCCCCCCTTCCCTCCCCCGGGCCACCAAAAAAAAATTGTATACGTTTTCAAAAAGCAAAATAATTAAACAAATATATAATAGAGACATTCCTTTCGGAAAAGGGGAACTTGTAAGAAAGACGATTGATTACGTATGCCTCGGTTCATTGGCTTCAAATTAAAAAAAAAATGGCGTTTCAGAGTTTCATATTTATCACTGTTATGACTGTGTGGCGAACTCGAATTTTATCGAGTTCTGTGCGTTATTGCACGACCTGATATTGATTTTTGTTTGCTAATGTAAACGCCTAGAAAACACGGCCCGCAAACCCGTCAGAAATATATATCCTCTCAGCAAAACTTTTTTTGTGCCTAAAAAAGAGTACCTGCCCCCCCCCCCCCCCCCCCCCCCCCCCCAAAAAAAAAAAAATCATTTTCATGAACGAGCTTTTTCGAAAAATATTGACCGACTCGCCATCCACGGTCATGCTGTTAATACTTATACAAAGGGCAGTCTGTAGAAACTGTCTTGAGGCGTGTTTTCTCCTCGTATGACCGTCCAGCCATGTTGGTCATACAAAACATTCGGCAGACATGTTCTAAGCACATATCTTAGGGGTGATTCAAGGAGACGGCAGGCTCTTTAAATCGACCGGAAAGTTCGGTTTCTTAATCTATCGCGCTACGAGTTTGTGCAGCGTTGCTCACAGATGGTGCATTTTTTTTCTTGTTGTAAAATTTGCAAAGAGAGAACTTACCTGAGGAAAAAGTAAAGAAAGAAAAAGGATTAGCTCCTATGGAAACGCAGCGACGCCACCGGTCTTCAAACAACACGGCGCCGTTTCGCACGGGACACAAGAAATGGCGCAAGCGGTCGCGACGCCAACTGCCGCCAACGAACGAGCAGACGACGCCGAGAGCCGGCGTATTTAGCAGACAAGGAACTGCACTTCCTTGCTGTTACCGCGCCTGTTTTTGTTTCTGCGACTGTCGCCGCCCGCAGAACGCGCTCCGCTTTTGAGTCGAAAAGATTGTCTGCTAAAGACGCTGGCTCTCGGCGCCGTATGCTCGTTCGTTGGCGTAAGGCCCCTTACGTTGGCGGCGTTCGTTGCGCCATCTCTTGTGTCCCGTGCGAAACGGCGCCGTGTTGTTTGCAGACCGGTGGCGTCGCTGCGTTTCCATAGGAGCTAAGCCTTTTTCTTTCTTAACTTTTTCCTCAGGTAAGTTCGCTCTTTGCAAATTTTACAAAAAAAAGTGCACCATGTGTGGGCAACGCTGCACAAAGTCGTAGCGCGATAGGTTAGGAAACCGAATTTTCCGGTCGATTTAAAGAGCCTGCCGTCTCCTTGAATCACCCGGTATATCTATGAAGCAAACATGCATAAAACGTGATTGAGGTCTGTCCGCAAAAAATTACGTCATCATGTCATCAGAGAACGCCGTGTCTCTTGAATGATGTATAAGTAGTGTAAAAGTGACTTCTAAGGTACTTTAACATTCTTTCGGCCAACGAACTTCGTTTTTTTTTCCTTTATTTATTTTTTTTTTCTACCAAGACTACGTTACGGAACTTCGCATGAACACTAAAGTCGGTAGCGCTCACAAGAGAAGAGCACAGCATCCCGAAACCGCCGAGAGACTACCAACCAATCAATGAGACAATAACGCAAGACCTCCAGACTGTAGGAAGAAAAAAAAAAGAAAAAAGAACCGTCGCCCGGCCACTTGTATTATTCACGACGCATTCTCCCGTGAGCGTGTCTCGAGAACGAAAGCCCACTCTCCCCAAGGTTCAATCTATCTTTCTGTGTGTCCAGAAAGTTCCGCGCGTCGGAACCGTGGTTCTGTGTCCGCACTTGGATATGTAGATTACGTACTACGTCCCGTATAGAGCCCGCCGGAGACCGTATACACTTTGGCCACCGACACCGCGATCAAACAACCGAATCCGTCGCGGAATTGGCCAAAGACAAAAGGCTCCCGAATGACTACTCGAAACACGGCGTTTTCTTGAGGGCAGCCCTCACGTGGGCATAATTAACTTATATAGGGCGTATACTTTCCAGTTTTAACCGGAAAACACCGATAAACATTCGTCGGTGTCAACGTCAAATGTGGGCGTCAAATGTGGGCATCTGGCGAGTGCCAGCGAAGGACTGCGGGTTCATTTCGGCCACCTGGGGTACTTTTGGCGTGCAACCAAAATATCGGTTACGTGGCCCTTTTCTCCGCAATAAGCCGCTTGAGCTTCGATTTGCGTCCCGAAAGGGGAGTTGCACTACCTCTTCAGATTCGTCCGCGACTCGGATGAGTGGCGGAGGCGGCAGGAGAGGCAGCGCAGTTCACGGCCGGACGCCAAGCGTATATAGTTCGAGCCTTCGCCGCTTGGTATCGTCTTTATGTGCACAATTTTTCATTGTAGTGTAACTCATAAAACAGGTGCCAGTTAAGAACGCTCAAATGTAGTAGAAGCTTGCTGTTTGGCAAGTCTGGAAGCACTGCTCTTTATTAACTAGCCTAATGTATAGAGTTACTACAATTACGCTAGACGTTCAGCTGGCGCTAGTGTGCTGTTGCAAATTGAAGCAGACAACAATTAGCCAAAAACAGACTTCCGGTAATGCATTTTTATGGGAAAACGCGGGTGCATTTCTTCTCTGCGTTTGATGATTAGAGGAAGCATTACAAACTATCCTTACGTATTAAATAGCTTGAATACTTCTTAGGTCAAGTAGACGAAAATATGTTTCAGGTAGAAAGTATTTTTTTAATTCATGGCATTATTCACAGTGCTAAAACAGCTTCTTAGATGCATCTATACGAACTGCTTGAAAGTGTTAGCGCGAACACGGCGTCGACCATTTTTCTTAGGGGAAGGGGGGGGGGGGGGGGGGGGGCAATCCAAGAAAGACGGCACGACCTAAGCAGTAACACTGGATCAATAACTCTACCTGTGCATGTAGACGGCCAAAGTTAAGTAAAGACCAAGCAATTATAGACCGATTTGCAATAAATAACTTTCGATTCTCTGTCCATGGATATGGGCGAAGGTGCGTATTCTAGAGTTCAAAACATCATCCGCAAGTTCAAAGTTTATGAAAATAGAGGAAAGACCAGAAAGCAAATGCCTCATAAAAGCTGCTCGGCAGATGAAATTACAGAAAGAACCAGATACATGGTTCACGTACTTTTTAATAATTGTTTTTAAGCACTTGCAAAGTTGCATGACGGGGTCATTTTTATGTAGTGGCAGGGCTGGCGTATCAGCAATATATTAGCGTCCTCAGAATGTTAGCGCACTTGGAACACACTCTGCCTTTTTTTTTTTTTTTTCAATTGTTATTTTCCTTAGATTCGTCCCTTATCTTTACACACCCGCTTTGGAACACGAGTTTGGTCCTGAAATATATAACGAAGTTTCAAATCGTTCACCGATTAAGAAAAATGCTTTAACTAAACAAAAATTACACTTATACGATGTTAATAAAGGTACATGCTACTCGCTACGTCCGAAATAAAGCTGAATCCTAGTTAATCTCGTCGAAGTGACAAAATGCACGCGCGTTTTCCCATAGAATGCGCAGGAACGCCGCGAAAAGTGGACAGGTTGCTGTCTGCTTCAATTTGCATCCCCGAAATCGCGTAGAAACTAGCGCCAGTTGAACCTCCAGCGTACGCACCTTATAATACCTCTATGGTCGGTTGGAACGATCGACGTACTGAAAAACAGAAACGCGGTGTCATGCCGTTGAGCGACGCGAACTACCTTGCACAGTGCCCTCTTTTGTCGAGCAGTCCGAACTAGGCCTAGCTGCCTTGACCGTCTCGCACGCCATCTATAATACGTGGTAAAGGTACACCGGCTCGCTACACAATCACCGGTCAATATATCCACTCTAAAAGAGAACGCGACAGCCAAACCTCCCGTTTCTTCCCCCTCTTTCTCTCTCTCCCTCTCTGTGCTTCTTTCTTTCTGGTTCATTACTCTTTCCCACATATAGGTTCACGACACAAACCTCCTTTCCAACCTCCCCTCCCCTTACGGCTGAATGATGCAGCCTGAGCACGCCACTGGAAACGTGGCCGACGGGGCAATACTGCCCGGAGAACGTCTAGCCGACATTGCACGGACGTAAACACGATGCTTTCCCGTTAAGAAAAGAGAAAGGGAGACTTCGTTTAATTCGGTTGATGGGACCGGTGAACTGTCTTTAATATTTCGGAATAAGTTTATTTTATTTTCCTTTTTTTTTTTCTTCTCGGGGGAAGGTGCTTTAATGTTTTTGGTTTGTTTTTTTGTCAGTATATTCTGTAAAGAGGATCGACCGCGTGACTTCCGATACTTATCAGACTCTTTCAAAGTTACTCTTTTGTTGAAGGAAACATACTATTATGTTTTCTACACTGACATCTATGCAGGGTGTGGCCGGTCTCGACCATCCAATGCGGAGTGCAAAGTTCGCCTGCTTCTTGCGCAGTGGAGGCGGTGACGTCAGAACGTCGAGCTCTGATTGGCTATGATCAACAAAATAGTGGGTAGAGCTCAAGGCAGCTAGCATCGAGGTGTACCCACTATCCTTCCAATCAGAGCCAATTGGAGCTCGGCGTTTTGACGTCACTGCAACCCCTGAGCAAGAAGCAGACGAACTTTCCGCTCCACAGCCCACGACATTGAGGCGTTAGCGAAAAACAACGCCAAAGAACGAATCACGAAGCGAGGCGCGTTATCATAATAAGCCACGCCCCATGTTGTTGTTGTTGTTTTGTTTTTTTTTGTTTTTTAAGCTCTGACGTCACGCCCTTGCGGTGGCGCTGCTGTCGCTACGGCGCATGCGCAGTAGCTACACGTCACGCAAATCTCGTTTCTGAGCACTCACAATGTCCACAGCTGTTGCGGGCAAACGCGGGCTTGTATGTAAACGGCGCGTTGGCCTATAAACAGCTTCTTTGAGAAGCATACTTTCTGCGTCATTGAAAGGCGAGAACAATATGTGTGAGGCGGTCACCTATCCGTCGAGAGGAAGTTATTCCGCGACACCAATGGCACGCAATATATAGAGATTTCTCGAAAAAGGAGAACCGTGTTTTTTGTCATGGGTAAATAAAATTGGCGTCGCAGAAAGCTCAAACTCCTTGAGAATGTGACGCTAGTGGTTGGGATAGCGCGAGAACATTTGAGAACATGACGTTACCTATATAAAAATATTATAAAAACAAAGTTTCTCTATGAGCCGACGTCCACCTAAGCCTAATATCGTCAAAACGAGAAATTACATGCATTGAAGGCAACTGTAGCGTTTCAGTGAAAAAAAAAAAACTTCTCAACAAAAACAAAACATTTTCCTTCTTGTTCACAACTCTTCTTCACTGCTATAAATCCCACAGGCGTCCCCAACGTCAGTTATTGTTTTGACGATATTAGGCTTAGGTGCAATATTAGGCTTAGGAAAATTTTATATTAGGCTTAGGAAAATTTTATTTTCTCAATTATATTTTGATCTAAGTAACGTCATATTCTCAAACTTCCGCGCTTTGTTCCAACCGTTAGCGTCCCATTCCTATGGAGTTCGAGCTTTCTGGGATGCATAGTTTACATAACCGGGCCAAAGAACACGGTTCTCTTTTCTCAGAAACTTCCTGTATTTCCGTTTCTCTGCTCCCCATTTGCGCCGCCAGACCGCGCCAGTTCTCTCTTCACGCTGCGACAGGAGGAAACTACACGCTTCTTTCCTTCACTTTCTCCCCGATAGGGGACGCCGCTTCGTCTGAAGTTGCGAACGCTGAAAGAGCCTGCCTGACTCATTCACGTGGGCTTGTGCCTTGCCTAGAAGCGACTTCGCTACAACACAAATTAGAACTTTGCCCTATCGAGAGACGATTCCGGTTCGTTAAGCGTCAAAAACACAAAATGGCAAGAGGAAACATACCATTTCCCGGTTGCCTACTATCCAGACCGTGGTTGCTAGACTGTCAACGTTTTAAGTCTAGACGCAGCCAGCGCTACGAAGTAATAGGACCAATCAAGTAGTGGCAAAAGTGCAAGTCACTCGGCCTTTTTTTGTTTATAAATGGTTCAACGATAATAGGATAAGTTACATGAACATGACGAACACCATAATGGTGCACTTTTGACGCTGTCTGATCGGTTTCAAGAGCTCCTAGCGTCCGCTGCGTCTGGACTTAAGCTGTAACGAAATATGTAAGAGATCTATATGTTGGATTGGGGCTACCCCTCCTAGAGCTATAGTGCACCACTCAGTATTAAAAAAACACCAGATAGTCACTCATGTCAAACTTGCCACACTTAAAAAGTAACTCCGGTCAAAAGTCGAACCAAAATAAATGGCCAATGTCGATTTACGGAGCCTGAATATGAGCACGGCAAAAATAGTACACTAACCGGGAACCGCAATCTACTCTAAAACCGTTACTAAGATTGTTACCCTCAGCTTCTCAGCGGGAATTCAGGGGGTTGTATTTTTGTCAAGCAACCTTGTGCCTACATGTCATGTTCGTACTCAAGGAGGTTTCTTGTTCGTACTGCCACTTCTTTCACCTAAAGTGGCTTGGATCCTGGGGAATTAGCGCCATTGCCTTCCCTGCCTGCTAGCCGAAAAAAAAAAAACAGATACACAAATACTAACATACAGACGACCAGAACCTCGCAAGGGGACTGACTGATCGGTGTTCGTTGCCATGGCAATCGCCATTTTGGCCCCTTCATATCTTCGAAGCTTCGAGAGGGTCGTTCTAAACCAGTCGCACCAAGATAGCCCTAGAGCATCGTCGTACTGAAGGCGTTCCTCGCCAATATAAACTTTTTTTGGAATTGTGTGTGCAAGCAACTTATCAATCATGCTCATCTCTACTGATCACTTACAGTGATAATGTTCTTCTCGCGTAGTGGAAGACAAGAAGATTATTTCTCAATGTCTCCAAGCACCGACACGGCATGTGGTGGTGGAACGAAGATGCACGCTTGTTTCGCCGGCGTGTGGATAGCAAAATTCCGACATACAAGGAACGTTTCTAT
Organism: Ixodes scapularis; assembly: GCF_016920785.2. Taxonomy (NCBI): domain Eukaryota; kingdom Metazoa; phylum Arthropoda; class Arachnida; order Ixodida; family Ixodidae; genus Ixodes; species Ixodes scapularis. Next base: position 17,854,456 of record NW_024609838.1, on the reverse strand, counting down.
AAAGCTACCCGTCACCAGCGAACTTAGATTGCCTCATCACGAACAGAGAGCTGAACGACAAATCGCTTATTTCATGAGCCAAAATGGCGACCATACGGGGAACTTGACGCTACTTTCCCGGGATCCAGTTACTTTACTTTCACCGTGTTTCCTTGCCGCGTTTTCAGTCGTCGCAGCGGACGATTTCTGCATGTGATATTATCTCTTAGCGGCTATGTTTGCAAGTGCACCTCAGCGATCGCGGACGAAGATGATTGACTCCCTGCCAACGTTTCTTTGCTCCCTGCTCTTTCAAGGGCGTCGTGGTGCCGAAGGCGGCATTCACTGGCGGCCATAGTTAAGTCCGTTCCTGCTCAGCGTGAGCTTACAATGAGCTTCTACGACGATTCTACAACGTGCATTGCTCACCACCAAGATTATAGTTCATTCTCGGAAGATAAGTGGGGGCTCGTTCTGAACCTGCGCTGAGCCTGCGTTCACTGTGGCGAACTCGCTTTTCGACCGGCAAACTTGGTGAATTTGTATTAATATTTGCTACAGATGTTTAATAGCCACGAAGCAAAGCAGTAAAACAGCCGTAGCATCTTGCCTGACTGATCGGAACTGCTCTTACCATTAGGTCAGTCGCACGTTTTGCGGTACCGCAATGCGAACTTCGTGTCACACGATGACCATGCAGTTGATCACAAGGGTTGCAATCAGGCTTGAGCTGGTGGTTTCCGTTTCGCCGTTGACACCCGAGACGAACCTTTGATATAGGATATCCACAAAACTGGACGAGACATCGAGAAAAACAAACTGACACCTCGTAATAAAGTCCTTTCGAAAGACTGCCGTCTGTTGGCAGCTGTAGAACCCTGGCCAATGGCGGACTAAAACCGCAACGTCATGGCATTCTTTATGCGTTAGATTGAATTAGGATGATATAACACACCCACGGACAAAGATTAGGAGCGCGCAGTGACGTTGCAAATTCGACGCTGTTTGATTGGTTCGACAGCTCGTAGCATTTGCCGCGCTCCGACGTTCGCTATCATACGGAATGACTTGCACGTTTCACAGTGTCAGGGTGTCAGTTGTTCAGCCATTGTGCAGAGGCTCCCACAACTAATAACCGGCACGTGACTTTCGAAAGGGGTCTATTTAGGGACGCTACTTTCGCTAAAAACAGTTGCAACCCTAAAATCGATAAAATGTACCACAGTTACCCTTTAAATGAAAAGGCCATAGAGTCATTAATTCATTAATTCATTAACAAGTCATTAATGGCCAAAAGGCCATTAATGACTTGTTTAAATATTCGTACCCCATTCAGAACACTGAAGACTCGAATTCATTCCGAGAAAAATTCACCAATATACCCAAACACAATTGATCGCGAACTGGCCGACTGATTACTTTCATGATACTAACTGAAAGTGCATTGTCAGCATAAACGCGATATTTTACGCGTTCGAAGCTAGCTGCGCCGCTAAACTTCTCTTAAAGGGACACACCTCCTAGAGGAGTCAACTTTAGAACCCTTGTCTTAAAATTAATGAAAGCTACAGGGTAGGCGGGTGGTCATGCACGTATAACAAATTTTCAGGTTTGTCGGTTAAATTAGAAGGAAATTAGAGTAGCTTCTATCAGCAACACACCTACATTGTTTAGTTAATCTGTTGTCAGAAAACTATCATGATATTCAAGATTTTTATTTGCTAGATATGTAGCAGAACGCCTAGAGGGTGCGACTATGAAACGTTTTTTTTTTCAAAAAAGTCATTTATTTCTACAAATGTTCTTTTTTGAAAAATTGGTGAACTTTTTGGTCTTCTGTGTCTTCGACAAAATGTCAACATTTTTTTTTTATAAAAGACATCTACAAAGTGACAAAAAAGTTTCATAGCCGCATTCCTTATTAAATTTCAGTCAGGAAAAGGGAAGAATGAGCCTTCCTGGTTTTGCCATTATCAGACGACAGATTGACTAAAATTAAATTTATACCAAAAGGTGGAACGGAGAATAATTATAAAAATTAACTATGCAGTGCAAATTCATTAAATCTTTGGGAATACTTTCTAGATGTTGGTGGATGTAACTATGTCATTTTTCTAAATCAACTTTTTTTGCAGAAATTTTTTTTCTGGGCAGTGACTCCCCTTAAATATTGTCGCATATCTGCATCTATTAGAAGTGATACTAGTATTCTTTTAATCACTGTCATATACGGTTTATGCACCTGCAAGTTCTGCGCTATGCTCCTAAGTGTTTTAATTTTTTTATTGGTTTATATGATTATGCACTTACGCATAAGTTGACATAAAACGTTATGTTTGTTTCGGTGCAGTGGTGCTGTATAAATATTTGTGCTTCCTTGGGTAACCTGCTTAAACCTGAAGTAGCTTTTCACCACTTCAGATAAATCAAATAAATAAAAATAAGATAAGGCCGTAGTGCGGAACTTTTGACGTCACGTTCTAGAGGCAAACGCGGGGCTGTTGATTGAACAGAAGTGTAGCGTTCAGCGTTCGGCTGCGACTCGCGTTCACACCAATTGCACACGAGTCTGAGTGCAATAATCCGGTTCCCATATCCCCGGCCGGTCGTTGGCGATAGGGTGTCGGAAAGCTAGGAAAGAGTGCCAACTCTCGCAGTCAGAGTGAATCTATATAGGCGGGACGGGTGTCTCCTTCGCTGTTGCCCTTCCCTCATTCCCCCCTCTTCACCCTGCCCACAAACCGCGTCCTACTTAACAAAGACAGAGTGACCGATACTTCTCTCGTGACCGCGGATGTGGCGGAATCGCGCGTAGCATCAATCTGTCTAGCGTATCTATCGTCGGATTACCCCGAAACCATAGTCATGCGTCTTTGCCGACACGCGATCGGGTGGCATCGTCGACATATCGGCATCTGGAACGTGGCACACAATTTTATTTTTTTGTGTGTGCGTGCTTTTGTTGCTTCTCGTATTGACTTTATTTGGTAAAGATGCGTTCGGGGTTCTCCAAGATTACTACAAAGGCGATTCGACGTGAATAGAAGATAAGGTTGGTTCAGATCTATGAAAACCATAAAGCTGTTCAATTTCTATGGAAGACGATCTTCCAGAGTTCAAAAGTTTTTAGACATGACGGTTATAGATGAAAAAAGAAGAGAAAGAAAAATACAAGTTATGGCTGCGGAGGGATTGGCAGCTGAGTTTAATAAACCTTGTTTTTACCGATTCCATCGAAAAATGTTTTCTACTGCATCCGTATAAAACTTATTTCAAAACTACATGCATGTTACCGGACGTGCAAGAGACCCTTTCCGGAATTCAGTGCCATCTGGTGACTCAAATGGTAGTTGATCTTTTACTATACTAATGGCGGCAATGAGCCTGTGGTTTGCAGTATTTAATGGGGCACCGTCGCTTAAAGGTCAACGGTAAACGAGAATGTTCACTTCACTACAATTTTTCATTCTCTTTTAGTGTCCATGGCGAAACAAATTCAGCCAGTCGGAACGAAGCGCCAACCCACATAGACGCATTGATATACATCAATAGGCTTTGAAGCCGATTGAGTGCTACTAACCCGAAGGAAAAATCCCTCATTGTAACCCTGTTTGGCAGTCAATGTTTTCTAGTGGACCGCTGACTGTGCCTGACTGTACGTCAAGCATGTCTGATTGGCCAACAAGTTACTCTGACCGACAGTCAAACTCCAGTCAGACTCCGCTTGTCGGCTTTCTGATGGTTTCCTGGTGGCAGTCGGCCGCCGCGAAATGCCATCAGGATGTCTTGGTGGCGATTCTGATTGTACATCTACTGTCTCTGACTGTACGTCAAAAAGCTTTGACGTGCAGACAGACGTACGGTCAAAGGACGTAATGTTCGTTCGGATACCACTATTTCGTCAAATCTATGAATACGAAAAGTAATCTATGCACGAGAAAACGATTTCGGGACGTGAACCCATAAAACCGCTGACGTTAGAGATATGACACGCAACCGACCGACAACCTTGATCAGAAACCCGCCGAAGCGCCAAACACGACACTTCGCTTCGCCCATAGAGGCTTCGCCGAGCTTTCATGAACAATTGCTCTCGACTCGTTTTGTTTGCCCGCTTGCTCCAACCTGTTGATCCTGCCCGGGCTCTACAATGTCTTATGTTTTAGTAGAATTTCTACTCGACAAGACCCAGCCTGTTGTGAGTTCCGACGATGTAAGGGACTTTAGCGGTGTAGTTGAAGACGACAAGGTGTACAAGGTCTACTGGGCCGGAGACGCACGAACAAAAGGATCGTTCTACGACGCGAAAGTACTCTTCATGGCAGGTGAGTAGAACTGAAGTACGGCGAGGGATGTACGAGTGCTTTGCATAACATGCTGACGGCTTAACTGCATTTGCAGCCGAAGCATCTCGTATAAAATGAATAGTCAAATCGAGTATTCAAAGCGGTGGCATAGCATAGGGGTTAAGGTGTCCGATTTGTACGCAAGCGGTCGTGGGTTCCGATGCGCGGTGGTCCTGCTTTATTTTTCTTTTTTTTTTTTTCTCGGACATTTTGTTTTATCGCGGCATTTGGCGATATTTATGAGTGCGTATAACTTTACTCTTATATAAATGCTGTCCTTGTTGATGAAATTCCCTTAGCAGTGGCAGTCAGACGTCATCTGATGGACCATCAGATGACGTCTGATGGTCCATCACGTTCCACCAAGGCTGCTGACTGGCAGTCAGTGTCCCAAATTACGTATCTTGATGGAATTTTCAATAGGGAACAGATTGACTGGGACTGAGTTAGAAATGAACGCTTACGCAGCTCTTCCAATTCCTGCTTCACGTCGCGCTAACACCTAGAATGTATAGGCCTCGAATCATCTGCTCAGGAGCACCTTCAACTTCTTTCTTCATCAGTAAACAGAAGGCCGCCATTAGTATAGCACATATGCCGTTTTCAGATGATGATGATAGTGATCAAAGTGGCCCGACTGAATTCCGGAAAGGGTCTATACTTCGTTTCAGCTTCGGTCCGAGCGCGGCCGATGTTATGAGCCGAAGAGCCAATCAAACAGCGAAAGAGGCACAACGTCATGGCGTGCTCTCTGCAGTCGATAGGACCAGCCGGTATTCGCCGTTTCTCTGTGCGTGCTCCTCCGCCGGCTAGCCCTATCAAGTGCAGAGATCACGCCATGACGCGCCGCTTTTCGCGCTGTTTGATTGGCCCTTCGGCTCATAACATCGGCCGCGCTCGGACCGAAGCTGAAACGAAGTATAGTACGACCAAATAAATAAACGCCCTTTCAATTAGAAACACTGTTTCACACGACTGTACAGGGTGGGGCCGTAGAGAGCAGCACGTTTGGAACGCCTTGCAAAATTCGCATTCTAAACGCACATACTTAAAATTTGGCAGGCAAACATCTTTTGCGAATTGTTTTAGGTTTATTTTTTTAGAGCTCAACTAAGGTGTGTTAATTATTTAAAAAAAAAACGGTGGTCGCGTATTTTGTATGTTTTATACTGGATATTCCTCGTCTGCACACTGGGTTTAGAGCTTGCTCCCGGGTGTTCGTCGGTCGTTATTTTGTTGAAAGTACTAATTAACGCGATTATGTTACTTGTCGCCAGACTCTCCTATGGCGATCTAAGCGTATTTCCGTTCAGCAAGTCACCCGGGAGCGAGCTCGTAAACCAGTGTGCAGAAGGCGAACAGGCTGGTATAAAACATAGAAAATGTACGGCTGCCTTTTTTGTTATCTTTTTTTTACTCTGAGTTGAGCTTTAAAAAAGAAGATAAAGATAAAATCTATTGCGAAATGACGTTCACGTGTCCAATTTCAGGTATGTATTTTGGAATTTTTTTTTTTCAAGCGGTGCCAATTGTGATATGGTCCTTACGGCCACTCTTTATATTTGGTCCACCTGTTAAAATATGTTTTCATGGAATAATTTAATAACGCATGAGGTCTTTATATTATCGGGTCTTGGACGCAACAATATCAAACGGTTCTTGCCAGTAAAGCTGTCCAAACTTGCTAAATTTGTTCTTTATCACAAACGATGAATCCATACTAATAAAATCTAAATCTCGAAGTTGCGCTCAAACGTGAAAACGCGTCAAATAACCATTCTATCCCCCTCCCCCCCCCCCCCCCCCCCCCCAAAAAAAAAAAAAAACGAAAAACTGTGCGACTTTTAAATTAAGTTAAACGATTCTTTAGCCGGAACACTCAAAATCAGATTCAAATTACGTAATTTCGGACGCAGTAACATGAGGCAGTGAATTCCAGCTTTAAAACATCTTCCGACACACGAAGGTACGACTGCTGTCTTATAAATAAAGTTTTAAAGAAAGTATGTTCAACATGGCGCAAATCTTCAATTGCGAGTGTTTAGACCTCTCTTCGACTTTGCGATGGGAAAAAGAAATTGAAAGGAGCAAAAAGCTAAATTGTGTATGAAATGTAAGACGATTCCTAATTCGTTTGAATGATAATATTTAGTTTGATGTGTCCCCAAACAGCACTAAGCTTCACACGTACAAAGTAGATTTAAATCGTAATCCCAGGTTTGCGCAGCACGAGCCGTCTTTCCCCAAAACTTACCCTATACGCATAAACATTCACTTCATTCCTAAACAGACTGTACCCTTCCTGAAAAAAAAAGAGGTGACAAAATGCCTCAACTTTTTTTTAAATATTTTTTTATGTTTTTATTTTATCAAAAGAAATTCAATTTCGACAGGTTCAACTTACACATATACGTTCTCCTCTCGAATAAAGTAATACAATTACGTCGCTTTTTTTTTTTTTTTTTTTTATTTTTAAGTATGCTCGACGCCCGCTCGAAGCGAAAACTTTCCGACTACTCCTTTTAAATATAACTGAGAACGAACAGAGGTTATAGGTTCGAAAACTAGCAACTATATAAACTCATCAAACTTGTAAACTTATCGAAAAAAGCAACGCAATACAAGACATCGTTACAATAAAAAAAAAAAAACTTTTTTTTTTTTGTCGATGCGAACATTCCACGTGCGTTCACACTACCGTCCCCTCACCAAACTGGTAATCACATTTTGGCAGAACAATAAAAAAAAAAACAAGGACGTGTATGTCACAGCAAATTTAAAAAGAAAACCTCGAATGCACGAAAAAAAAAAGGGGGGGGGGGGAGACTAAAGGGACATCGCCCCCAAAACAAAACGGACACGAAATGTAGAGAAGAACCGTGTTCTTTTCGAAACGAGGCTACTCTCTGGACAGTTGTGTTTTATTTTAGGTGTCTCCTTATTTTCCGGACCCCCCCTCTCCCTCCCCCTTTTCCCCATTATCGATTTTTGTCCAGGTAGTACATTGGCTGTCACCAGGTTTCGTGCCTCGTCCCCCTCCCCAACATGTTTCCGTTCCCCAAAAAGGGAACCTCGAATTGTCGCTTGTGACCGTTGGCTCCCTGATAAGGACGCCATTATGATTTATAGATCTGCAAAACGCCCGTTCCCGCCCACTAAAAAAAAAATCATATAACTAAATATAGAGTGTAAATTTACCGAAGCTTTATTTCAAACTCAAGAAAGGGCAGTTAATAAAAAGATGTTTATTGCCAAATTAACCATCAAGCGAGTGAGCTTCATGACCCCTGTGAACAAGATCGTTCCTAACCGCCCCGATCCAAAGGCTGAAGTTTCTCGATGTTTGAAAAGAACCTGGGTGTCGGGATTGTCCTACCGACTTTCACGGAAAATTCACAAAACTACTCGCTTAATAATTGTAAGGATGTGTAAGCTAAAATAAAACATTTAAAGAGTAAATGATAATCTTATCATCCCAATTTTCGCATAGTCATGCTTTGCGTCTTTTGCACGAATGCTAACTTAAGCGCTCCACCGCGTTTCGCGCGCTTCAAGTCTTTCGAATATTGATTGATTCGGCGGTTTTAGATGACGCTCAGCAAGTTTCTAATTGAAAACCATACGTTTATTTTATAGTAATTAAAAAAACATCTAACAAGTTTTAGTCAATGATCTGACTTATTATGAAGATTAACTACCTATTTTACGTCTCCCTGGCCGTATAAATCACCTGCAGAGACCGCATTAGTGTAGCTTTCGCAGCTTTGCTGAGAAACACCTGTAAAAGCTGAACACCTCCCTGTATATTAAATTTCACGATTCTTAAAAGTGCGCACATGTTGTCAAGTCCCTTCAAACCTTCACCTCTGCACTTTATCGTTTACGTCTTTTTTCGTAAACGTCGGTTGCATCACCGACGTTAATTACGCTGATAATGACTCTATTGCGGATGACCCTCGACGGACAATAAATGCAACGAGACAAAACAAACGCAACCCAAGCACGCGTACTAAATCGATCGATAATGCAATCGCTCCGAAACCAAAGAATAAAAAAATAACCCATCTGCCAGCCACAACAACGCTCCAGCTTTTGCTCGTGGGACCGGTATGCGCTATAACAAACCTCTTCAGAAACGAAACCGTGTGTTTCGTGTGTTCTTTTTTGTTTTTCTGCTTAGAAACAGTCTTCCCGAAGCAGCAAAGTGACATATTCACGCCATAAGTCGAAAGGAAAACACTACTTCATTAGCCGCGTTAGCGCTGAACCGTTATAAAAAGGAACACACGCCCGAGTACACCCTACTCTGTGCATACGCGGACCATCGAAGCAAGCGCCGTCATTTGGGACTCGGAAATGGGGCCAGTGCGGTGCAATCAAATTCCCAAAGTTGCAAACACAACTCCTCCCTCCACACCCTCTTTTCTTTTCTTTTTTTTTTTCTTTTTATAGCGCAGCTTCCCCACGACGAAACGAAGGTAAAGGTAGTTGCAACGTGGTGACAACAGCACTCACGCCATGCCCTCATTACAACGCCTCGTTATTATTACTTTTTGTCTCTCTTTTTGTCGCGACCAGAGTACCACTTGTCTAATGAGAGCACCGTTAGACATAGGCGGACGAGGAGGGACAAAGGTTGTCCGCACTCTCCTTCTCGTTCTGCCGCAGTAGCGTGAGTAATGCTGTCTCGACATGGGAAAAAAAGTGACTCGACGAACCGGAAGTCGGAATAAAGCATATAGGGCTTTCTTTCACACGAGAAAGTATAGTGCCTGGAATGCGTTTCCGACTGGTTCTGTCTAACGTCCTATTCCGCCCATACATCGAAAGTGGCGACAAATGACGTCACAAAAGTCGAAGCGTCGCGCTGTCGGACGTCGCGATCCTGGCGGTTGGTCGTATAGAAATGCTGGTGAGAAGCACGAGCAGACGCTGGGTGTCGCTGTCGTCGCGGTGACGTATCAACTCCCGGCTGCCAAAGTTTCAGAGTACTGACATGTTAGGAGGAGATCTGCAGTAAAACAGGCGTCACCATTGCTGCTCTGACATCGCTAGGATCGCCCGCCACCGTCGACAGCGTGACAGTTCTGTGACGTCATGGGGCGCAAATCGAGGGACCACTTTTTGGACGCGGTAAACACACCAGTCGGAGACGCCTTCCAGTCACCGTAACCCTGAAACGCGTGTCCAACTGGAGATGATAAGTACGCCGAAGGTACGTAGATCGAATGTAAGTACGCTAAGAATAAGTACGTTAAAAATAAGTTCGCCGAAGGTAGGTACGTCAAAGGTAAGTACGCCGAAAATAAGCACAACGAAGGTAAGCACGCCGAAGGTAAGCACGCCGAAGGTAAGCACGCCAAAGGTAAGTAAGTTCGCCAAAAATAATTGCCACGAAGGTAAGTACGCTAAAAATAAGTACGCCGAAGTTAAGCACGCCGAAAATAAGTACGCCGAAGATAAGCGCGCCACGCCGGGCGTCTCTTAAGTCGTAAGTGGCTATAAAACCTAGAACCAGGTTTAAAGCCTGTAACGTTTTTTTTATTATTATTATTATTATTATTATCGTTTATTTTGAGAAGCCATCTGCAAAAGACGCTAGAGCGTGACGTCATCATTACTGGATTCCCGACCTGCCCCCAAGCGGCCGACGCACTGAAGCTCGACGAGAGTACGCCCCCAAGCGGCCGACGCGGGAATCAATTGGCGTCGCCGCGCGCTGTCATTGCGCTCGTTATGATATGCCGTAAGACACGCTAGTGGTGACGCGAACGCGAGCTGGGTGACACTGCGTGGTTCCACTAGTGATGACGTTAGAGGAAGAAAGCGCGCGGGCGTTTTCTTCTATGTGCTATTCATGTTGCCTCGTGTCGCGGTATTCACACAAACACGTCGCCAAATATGTTTTTTTAAAGAAGATAAACATTTTATATTGTTTTAATAAACAAGAAGCCTTCCTTTACAGCATCATTGGGCGATCCCGAATTTGTTGAGCCCGCCGTGAAATTTCTCTCTGAAAATAAGAAGTGAGAAAAAAAATGGCTGCGTTTAGAATCTAAATGCTTCCACATTCAGGCTGAGCTCGGGCGTTCTTCGCAGTTGCAATCTAAAAAATTTTGTGATCCAAAAACTAAGAGATTTAACTCAAAACTTGTTCGGTTTAAAGCAGTGCAGACCTAAGAACCGTTCACTCAAGTTTACAACATTTTACATACGTTTCTCGTTAATCAGTTATCGCTTTTTATACAACGCAATGCGGCCGTTTACGAAATGTTAGTTCAATACCCCGCTAATGACTGAAATAAATTAATCCTAAAAGCGGGCGTACGTCTGGACATTCTCCTGAAACAAATCGTGACGTCACAGTCCTCTCCCAAAGCTCTTCCACGCCCGCTCTCATGCAACACCTTCTATATAATAAGGCCGTTGTGATGAATGAGATGACGTCATCAGCGAAGGCCAACGCTGGGCACAGATTGGACGCGACGATTGCGTCAACGTTCGGCTCCAACTTGACTCGAAGTCGGGCGCTGACGCAGCACTCGTTTCCAATTTGTGTCCAGCATTGGCCTTCGCATGTTGACGCAAAAATGTCAGCACTAGGCCTTGTCTTCTGGGGGGCGTTGTCTCACGCCTTTCTTGTTCGCGCTGGCCCTTCTACTATGTCTTCTATGTATAACTCTTAATTCTTAATGACAAGTTTCGCTGTGTCCCGTCGTAATTATGTGCTGTCTAGACTAATATTCTGGTATATAAAATAGCCTGGATAAAAAGGACCCTCCATTCAGCTTTAATTCAATATATCATCAATCAGCTTAAGTTTTTTTCGGGAACATGTGATCGGACAGCAACGGTATATCGACCTCGAACGCTACGCTCCCGCCATATCAATGTCACGATATTTTTATTTGTTTTTTGCGTTCGTGAGAGGCTTGAAATCTAGCTGTAAGGATCAGGCGGATTATGACTACACTTTGAAAAGGACCGTGAGTTAACTTTTCAGCAGAAAACGAAGACAGCCAATCGCGGCGTACAATAGAAGAATCCCAGCGAATGACAAAGCGCGCAATCGTAAGAAATTACAGGGGCTCAGTCCTAGGGTGTCCTAAGCAAACGATGGTGTGTGAACGAGAATTAAGTCTACAAAGGAGATTTTTGGGGAACACGATTCCACTGAATCGATGTAAAGTCATATTTCCAAGCACTCACTCGAACGCTCCAAACGACTATGGGCATTGACGCACGAGCAGCGTCTTCTACTTCGTATGCGTGGTGCAAGGTCCCTGTTGCAGACAGTACTTTTATGTAAGGAAGAGAATCTTGGAACGCTCTAGCGATGAGTTTTGCTAATCTCGGAACTTGAGTCGTGCAAACCGGCAAGCGTGCTTTGCCACACACCGATCCTTCATGAGGGAAAGCCCACTCTTTTTAAGCAACGGCAGGTTGGGTACTGGAGCGCGTGCATCCTTCTTCTACGGCAATGAAAATTAAACCAGTCCTTTTGGAACTAAAATAATACATCCCTGTTGCATACCTGTAATATGAAACTTTTGTATTGATAAATCAGTCTTGTGACTTTTTTGTATTAGTCTTACAATCGGCTTAATTTTAATTTAAACATTGCAGTGGCTGAAGTATTGCGAGCACAGAATTAGTGTTTTAGGAGCTATAACGATGTGTCCTTACGATATATAAACCCTCATTTCTATGGGCATTAAACGTTAGTTAAATACACCGCATCTAGTCACAAGGAAGCAAAAAAATAGCAAATGGAGTTATCACGAAGCTAATACAATCAGCGATAAAGCAACTATCTCATAACAAGATCACTGGGCAGAGCCAAAACACCAACACTAGCTAGCATCCTGTGCCATATCTCTCATTGACCTATTTGTTATAGCGGCGATTGGAAAAACACAAATGTTTTCTAGAAAGCCGACACAGCTTTCAATGACGCATGCGCCAGGAAATGTAATTGAGACCGCAAACTTTCTACTGTTCTCTCAATTGTGGACAGCGTGTTCTGAAATAATTCTGTATCTTAGATTGCACGATTCGAACCAATTCGATCGCCCCTTTCGACTATGAAAGGTGCTACGACTAATCATTACACGTCTCTCGATCTATTGCCTTCATAAAACATGCCGAACAAATGCAAAAACAAAGACACGAGAACCAGATCATGTGCATGATATAGCGTGTACCCGGTACAGGTTTAAAGTGTTGTTTACACCGCAAAAAAAAAAAAAAAAAAAAAAAACTACGCTTCGCGGGACGCTTCCCCTCCGACTAAACATGGTGCTAGCGCTTCCGACCACCAGGTGCCGAAGTTTGAAATATCGCCGGCGGCCATTTTATTCAAACGTTATAAGGGGTTTTCTCAACTTTCATCCGAAAAATAAAGCCTAATCCAGGTAGATGACGCCATTTATCTTCATATATCAGTAGGCCTCGTCGGCTGCCATTTCTTCGTTGCAAATATTCGGAAACCGCTCATGAACTTTTGAATCATATGACGGCAAGCTCTAAAACGTTGGTACCTGTTCCGGACTGCTATGGCTACATTTCGGCGGAGATTGAGTGTTTAACAATGCGTAATTTATTTTTCTAGAAAGAAAAATAAATGCGCACGCATGATCGTGTTGACAAAGACAAAGAGGCATAGGATGTGGCGAGAGCGTAAACTATCACTTCAAAGAATCACCCCGCAGAAATTACTGTCACGTGACATGAGGTGACATGATGGTAGTAACACGGCGTAGTCACACAACGTCAATTCCCCGCCTACATTTTCCAGGAGAAATTGAGGTCGCATGACACAACTTTCCGCTCTGACTTCAGAGAGAAAATTCACGTGACGATGTGTGATGTGATAACGTGACGTCGCTTTTCCCACTAAATTTAGCGGGGAAATTGACGTGAGTGTTTTCCGTGATGGTTGATGTCAGTTTTCTTATAAAAATAGCCTAATAAGAACAGTCTGTGCCGAAAAACTTGTTTTCTTTGCTTTGGTTTTTTTTTTTTTTTTTTTGGGGGGGGGGGGGGGGAAACAGTTTGTGTTTTGTTTTAAAATAATAGGCTCTAAAATATTTTTGTCGTACTTACAATATCAACACCTTGCACCGGCAGAACGGCTCCCTGCTCCTTGAGACGTTCCAACATCCTGGACTTGACAGGAGACGAGTCTCCAGCACCGTCCACGCTGCTCCTATCGTCATCAATATCACCAGCAGGATCTTCGTCATCATCATCGATTCGGGTGGCCGTGGACGAAGAACCGCCCACCCTGGAGTCACCCGCGCAGTTGTCCGCGATGGTACAGCTGTCCAGGTCGTCGTCGCTCTCGCCCGCTTCGGGAAGAAGATGCTGCGAGGACTGCTCGGACGGCGACCCCCTGGGAAACTCGCTCCTCGTTTTGAACCAAAGCAGCAGGCATCCCAGGATCAGGGCAAAGCTGAAGGTCGTGACGAAGCCGTACTTCATTATCAGTCCAAGCAGACTGAGCTGTAGAGGACTGCCCGAGGCTGAAAAGACGCGCGGTGTTCAGCAAACCAAAGAACTTCAGGTTTTTCGCCTTGTCTTGCAAATGAACTTCCGCGACTGCCGAGGCCAATGCGCACTTTCATTTTGCTGCACTTAAGCAATCCGGATCGCGAGATGTACGAAGTGGCAATGCTGCGGAAAAGCGTCAAACTCTTTCCCGTGCGTTAGGTTCATGCGCGGCACCAAAACAATGGCCGTTGCGCCGCACGCAACGTGAAATCGCCACTTGGTAAAGTGTATCGCTTTGTTTCTGGCATATTCGCTTCGTAGAGCCCAGTCTTTACTCTGATTTATAATTGCCCTCTTGATTTTCACTACGCGATACGCAACTGGTAAAACTCCTATCAAAGTTGTGCTTTACGAACCCTTTAAGCTATGATTCGATCGTACACAGCTAAAAAAAAACATTTGCCGCCATTCGGCCATCTTTGATGTCTCGCAACCCACTTACGGTGACATTGGTTGCCGACAAAAGCGTTGGGAGGACAAGGGTTGCAGGTCGCCGAACCCGCCTTGATGCTGAACGTGTTCGGAGGACAGGGACGGCAGATGTCCCCGCCGTACGCGCCGGCAGGGCACAATTCTTGCATCGAATAAACGCAAGTTTGAGTGCACCTGATGGAACGCCTACAGCGCTCGAGAAAAAAAGATAGAGAGAAGAGAGACACACTACACGACAGGCACTGTATGTGTCCATTTTGTTGTTGTTTTTTTTAAATCAATTTTTTTAGTTGCAGTCACACTTTTTGTACATCATACAAAAGACAAGGTGTTCTTTGCAGACATGACAGATTTATCGGCGGATAAGTCCGCAGAACACGTCTGTACAGAGTGTTTGTATGACCAGTGCGACAGGGGCACCATACAAGGAAGAAACGTACCTCAGACAATGTTTGCAGACTGCCTTTTGTACGTTGTAGTAAAGTATTAGCAGTGTCATTGAGGCCTCAAATATGCACTTTGGGATATCATGGAAGAAAGCTCACTTTGAGAACCATACGTAGATCAATAATACAGGGTGTCACAAAAAACAATTTACAGGGTCTTTTTCACACCAAACGTAAACTAAACATCGCCGAACGCTCATTCTCCGCTCAAAGGTAGCGCTCCAGATGCCAAAGTTCCGATAGATTATTCAAAGGTTATAACTGATTTTCTGAAAATGGCAATGGGAAAATGAAGCTCCTTTTTGCCCGTTTTCGGTTTCTGGTGCCATAGAGCCCCATGTAATCGAAAACTCCGTCGGCCGCCATTTTCCCATTCAAATTTTCAGAAAATCACATAACTTTTGATTAAGGTATCGGATCGGGCTGACACTTTGGCGTCTGGTTGTGATCTCTAGCGCTACCTTGGGGCAGAGAATGGGCGTTCGGCGATGCCTAGTTAGCTTTTGCAGTAAAAAAAAAAACTGTAATTTTTTTTTTTCGTGACATCCTGTACAGACCACTTCTCTTTCATGAACGATAAACTTGATCATGCAAAAATTTAACTTGGTTTCTTAGAAGATGTTCTCGCCCGTACACATGTGGCCAATGAAGCTCCGCACTCGACTGTTGCAGCCAGCGAATATGGCCGCGACAGTCGAGCCTGAATTGACGTTGTCAGGGACATTTTGATAGATATGCTGCTTGCTGTGCGTGAACCTTCTTCAGCGTACAGTTACCACCACCGAAGCTGTCTTTTTCCGCGAAAACATCTGGAAAACCCCCGGAACGAAGCAATGACGTCACTTGCAATTCATGTGTTTTGAGCATTCACTAGCGACTGCTGAGCACGTGCTAAGAGCAAACTTACAAAGGTTTTTTTTTTTTCTTTCTTTCTTTTTTTGCAACGTGTATTTGACGTGATCATGATTGCCGGTCTTAGTAGCTTATCAAAGTAAGCTCGTTCTAAGCATGCGCACTAGAGTCCTGATATGTGACGTCCAGTGAATACCCTCTCTTAGAGCCACTAAATATGAATAAGCGAATACATGTGAATAACCTCTGTTAGAGTCCCTCGAATTGAATACATTCCGTTGAATCCTCAATAGCAAGAGGAACAAAAAAGACAAAGAAGAATCACACAGCACGTTTTTTTTTTATTCAGGTCATGCAGTCACTTAATGCAGTAGTCGCCATTCAACCATCAAGAGAATCTGTCGGTACTGTCGGTCAGTGTGATTTATTACACTGACAGAAATAAATATCGACGCGCAAAAGGCAGACCTTCATCAAGGACGACGAAAGGACAAATTGTTGAGAACGGATATTCACCGAAATGACATGGACGGACATAGACCGACTTCTTCAAGAACGACAAGCGGTACGCACCGATCTAGGGCTAACTTATTCAAACACAGACAAGATTAAAACGAAGAACAGGAAACTGAAAATGATTTAACCTCCAGTGGCAATCCTTCGCAAAACAAACAAAATCCAGTAACATTGAGTCAATGTAGTTTCTGAGCTCGAGCCCACCTAGACTTGGCAAAGCAGGTATGCATTTCAGATTGTTTGAAACGAGCCGACAAGCCGTGACGAAATCGAAACTTGTAAAAAAGTTGAATTAGGTCCCATTGAATGAAACAACGGTGTACCAAGCAAGTGGAAGACCGATACACATTCTAAAACAATGGCTGACAAGTAAACTACTTTCCTGAACAAGTACCAATTCTCCCCCGACACTTATCCCTTCTTAAATACAGGAAACCCAGAGGATTACAACCAAACAAAAAAAGAAACAAAGCGGAGATTAGAAAGATCAAAGTCGAAGACAACCGCAGGGAGCAACAAAGATTAATCAAACTCGCAGAAAACGCGCAGACCCTGCCGACAGAAAGTGATATTCACAAGTCTATCGAGAACGAAACAAAGTCGACAAAGAAACAAACATGCGTCTAGAAAGAAACCAAATGTGAAACGAATAAGGAAACAACGATTCCATTAAATCGCAAAAAAGAACGAGCAAGAAAGACGAAACGCATAGTGCCCACTCAGAAACACCAACAAGTTCACAGCTCCGAAGATTCACGCAAGACGCATGCCGAACACAGGTACGCTTTATTTCAAGAAACACGGCTGTAGTTTCATGAGCATACTAACGAGATGTTCAGGAAACAGGAAAAAAATAGAATCAGTCACAAAGTAATTTACGAACGTCCGACGACAAATTAAGTTACGACCCCCGGTGGGAAATCGACGAGCATCTGCGCAGCTCGTTGTATTAGGCCGTTGTCTGCGGTACGTAAACCACAAGCTAGGATTGTGTCAAGAACAGTGAAGAACTCTTCCCAGCTTTACCATATCTTTACTAGCAGCTTTACCTACAGCACGCGCTGGTGGGGCAGCCCGTTGAATCTTCAACAGCGAGAGGAAGAAAGAAGAGAAAGAAGAAGCACACAGCAGGTTTTTTGTCATTCCTAATATGGTACAGTAGTCGCCATTAAATCGAGAGAAACAGTGGGTCGGTGTTATTTCTCCATGCCGCGGCGATGAACCCGGATAGGCTTGTTTTTTCTCAGAGCCGTACATGTAAAGAGTTTGGCCATTCGTTGGGAACTATAGGACACAAATGAGGAGGCGCCATTGGCCGAAAGCGGGCTGGACGTGTTCCAGGGCGTCTTCACAAATTCAAAGGTGGCCAACCAGAAGCCGGAAATAGTACCCTGGCGGTGGTCGCGAGAAAAAAACTTGGTAAGTGCGTCGGAGTAGCTCTCGCTGACTGAAAATATGCTGCACGTTATGTTTCAATCACGGTCACCCAAAATCATGGTGAAAGAGTGCAACTAGCCGAACGATCGACATAATCCGTACGCCAAGCGCCGAGGGCCAAAAATCTGCCGTCCGAGCGGTCACACTCTGTCCGAGCAAGACAGAGTTAAGCGGCGCATTCCTTTCTTACATCTTTCTGTATGATCATGATCGAAACATCACGTGCACCCTATTTTCAGCCACAAAGGGTTACTACACTTCACTCTTACGCGCTTATTAAAACACTATACCTTTGACAACACAGTTTCTTGCTACCACCGCTAGGAGATTCTTTTAGGCTTCTGGTTGGGCAAGAGAGCACGCCAAGCCCACTTTCTGCGTCGGGTGCACGCTCTGGCTCTGCCCGCGCCTCCCATTGACCAAACTCTCTGTATACACGGCTCTGGTTTTTCTCGGCCAGGGGGCACCATTCATTGTTGTAGAAATGCTCGAGGCACGTGCCGCGCGCCACTTCTGGGAAATTCATGGCGTCTGAAATCTAGCTCAGTGCTGCGCTGTGCCGCCATAATCTCCCCAAGGGCTGCACGTTGCACGTGCCTCATGCATCGACGCACCTAGCGCTACTTTTGAAACATGAAGGGGCTTTACGGATGAAAGGAGAGCCACGTGACTGGCGCCCCGCTTAGGCGAGACGCGAGGACCCGAAAGTCTGTTTCGGGTCCTCGCCGCTGCAAAAGCTGTGCTCTCACTACAGTACCCCCAAGAAATGCTCTGTGCTGCCAGATCGTCGTGCTCCAAATCTGCGACCGGGCGCTCTATGTCTCCGTCGTAGAACTGCCAGGCTTTGTGAGTATAGAGGAGGCTATGTCAGTGTCTCTCAAAAAGATAAGAATTTTGTTTCTTGTTGCTTTGCTTTCTTGTTGCGAATTGACGCCCAACCGAAACGCGACCGAAGAATATTCGATCTTGCTCGCCAGAGGTGCCGCCCAACGAGAAGTATCTTGCCTTCAACACGTGATCAGCAGCAGCTAGCTCAGCTATGGCAGACAGTAGCTTCGTTCAATTTACCTGCCCCTTCTGCATGCACCAGTGCAGCAAAGTTTTGGGTTGTGTACTTCCGGTCTCACTACACATAACGGAAGTACAGTGCTCTACACTTTGCTGCACCGGTGCAGAAGGTGCCGGCAAATCTAAGGTACCTTTATGTGCGCTTTAAATATGGTGATCTAATCACTTTCTTCGGAACGCTTTTTTTTTTTTTTTTTCTTGTTCCGAAACGCATGAAAGAGCGCGTTCCTGCATGCGCTCGTGGCACTGACTGTGCTACGGCGATATTTCGTTCTCGGCGATTTCTTTGCATTTTCCCTGTGAGCGCGTGCTGCCGGCATCCGGTTATACAAAGGATGGCATCACCCTAAAGGCCTGTTCACACCTGCAGCGGAGCGCTACAAGCATAGCGATGACCTCGCGCTAAGCGCGTGCTGGTGGGAGCGTTCACCAGCTATGTATCGCACCGTCAAAACTGTTGCTCATAGCAGAAGATAAGTATCTGACGGCACGTGAGGAGCGCTACATCAGCGCTTCGCTGCATGTGAGAACCGGCCTTAATGAGGACGACGTTGAGGCACACTAGGTAAATCGACGTGGGTAAATCAAACGAACCACTTCAAATAATCTTACACAGAGATACACTTTAACGCAGGTCACTCTTTATTGGCTTTTCAAAATAGTTAGTTGGCAATTCCGTGCGTAGAACATACGTCGCACTATAAATACTGCAACAAGCTTCAAGACGGACAATTATTTGTGTCTAGTTTCAGTAGCAAAGCGTATATTTAACATACCAAGCGGACCGACCGCACACGTTCTTAAAGTAATCAAGGCAAAAAGTGTAAAACGAATTATTAAGAGCAGAGAGAGTACGAAACCCAAAACGTGGACTTACCGCATGACATTCCTCTTCTGCCGTAACCGGGTGGACACAGAATCTCCATTTTGCGTTGTATTTTTCTTCCTCTGGTAGTAGAAGGGTTCGAACGTCGTTAAATCAAAGTCAGTTGACAAGCTTTCGGAACGCCTTGAGCCTTTTTGTGGCGGGTTCGCTTGGTGGCGCTCGCTGCACTATCAGCCCCCGCCCTATAGCCAGCCGGCAACAGCCAGGTGGCGCCAGCAGAGCGAGAGCCCACGATTATAACCTGTCTCGTTGTAACTTGGCAAAGGGTGAACGATAAGCCCCCTATTGGGGGCTTATCGTTCTTATTGGGCTTATCGAAAACTTTGTGCATGTAAGGTTTTAGTCACGCCAATATTCAAGTGTAGAATAAACGAACGTGCGCTCCAAACCAGGGCCGACTTGCTAGAAACAGCGTCTCAGCCGAGACGGGGAAAGAAAGCAATGCCAAAGCCAGCGCACAAGCCGAGCGGGACTCCGCGTCTCCAGACGCTCGCGCGCCCCACCCTTTGCACCGTTTTCTTTCAGCCAGTCTCAAGACGCTGTTCTAGCAAGCCGGCCCAGAGCACGCGCCTGTGCCTTTGTCTTTACTGCAGACATTTGTGAGATGGAGTAGAGAGATCGAGTTTGAACGCTTCTATTTCACGCTTTAAATGTCGTTTGCAATATTGTGACGTCGCGGTCTCCTGATTGGTCGACGCTGTGTCACAAATTTAGTTTATGCTCTAAGCGTGGGAGGAATATTCGGCACTGGCGGCGGCCTTTGCTCCGCCTATAGACCGTTTTATCGTGGGTAGCGCCATTTTGAGAGCGAGAGAAAAAATGAAAGCCGTTTACAAATCCCCGTAACCCCGAATTGGAGCGCAGCTCTTGCGGAGGAGTAGGGAAGGGTACTGAGGAAGTCACATCACCTGCGGGTAGTCACGTGACCCCGGGGGGGTCATGTGATCTTGGGGTGGATCACGTGACCTCGGGAGAGGGGGGGGGTCACGTGACCCCCCCCCCCCCCCCCCGGTTACGCCTGAGCGGCGCCGACGCCGACGCCGACGCCGCTCAGGCTGGAAACGGGCCCCTAAGAGCTGCGCTCTAAAACGTGGAAAGGGCTACCAGCGCTTTCTTCCTCTCTGGTTGTCTAGAAAGAGTGAAAGTCCCGGGGATGAGAGGTTTGGCCGGTGTTGGGTGTCTGCAGTGCACCAACTTTGTTCGCGCTTTCTTTTTTGTTTCAAACTCACAAACTTAATTAGAGCCATGGTCTTCGATGGCGACCGTCCCCCGGTCATCGGGACACCATTGCTGGGTGATAGGGTGCACGAATTAAAACAGAAAGCGTCGCATACTGTCCGTGGTAGGGTGCCTACATGTTTCCGCTCCGCTTTAGGGTGGCGCCAACTTCTTGTTACCCTCTCCCAGATCCTCTCCCACCACCATTTTTTTCAACTTCTTAGTTTGCTAAACGTACACACCGTTGAGGTTCTCTAGTTTCGACACACCGGCAACACTGTGAGGTCACTTCCATTTTCGTTCATAAGAGGAGGCTCAGCGGGATGGCGGTATTCGTGGCTGTTGCTCTCTTTATTCGGGTGTTTAATATTTTGAAGTTGGTAGCAGGAAGCGTGCGTTGCTTTTATCCAAACGCGAGTTCCCGCGACAAAAGGGAACGCCACAGACCGGCATTTAACGCCGAAACCTCGCCGTCGGAACGAGAGCGGTGAGCGTTCCCTAGCCCTAACGAGGATAAGTGGCGTAGTTTGAGCGCACGACCGACGAGTATGACAAAATGGTCGACGAAAACAGCGGAGGTTGCCATGGTAACAAGGTAGGCAACACTGGTTTGTCGGCAACAGGTACCACAAACGTTGGCGCCACCCTAAACAGCGGAGCGGCGGAAACATGCAGGCACCCTAGTCCGAGGACTTATATGTAGCTTGCAGGGAATCCGGCAAGGGCGAGTGCGGCTGCAATGTTTTTTAACCTTCATCGCTTTCCGCATGACTGGAAAAAGTGAACCATTTATCAATTTTTGCTCGCAATGAGCCTATTTCAACGTAGCCATTTTTAGTAATCAACAAGCGATACACGACACGGGAACGTAACTTATCTTCTGTAAACACCCGGAGCTGCTACTGATCGTTTTGCTGCGCTGCTTTTATCTTCGTGTCCATGTTCTTATATTTCCTTGTAGGTGAACGACGAATACGTGCTAGATGTACTTATATCGAACCGCAGAAAGCCTCAAAGCAGCCACGAATTATTTTACTATTTGATACAATATTTTGAGTACTCACCTCCAATTTTTATCGCTGGCACGTTCGCTGCCGCTGTTCCCCCCGTCGCCGCACTGGCGGATGCCATGACTCGAACAAAGAAACTTGCTCACTGGGCTCGAAAACGCGGATCGCAACACAGGAGACGTACCCTGCAGCGACTATCCAGCGTTTCAAAGCGCCCAATCAACGGAAACAACCCACCAGCGGCACTCCAAGGAGCGCTTTTGCCGGCCCTCTGGTATCACGCAGGAGATCGCGATTCAGGAAAACCGATAGAACTACCATTTCAAAAACTTCCAGCCTCACCCGGTGGCGGAAACGAGCTTTCAACTAAGTGTTGTAGATAATAAAATCGAGCCAGTCGCCACTACAAATTATCAATATAGAGATAAATTCAGTTACAAAATTTTACAAGCTGAAACAGCAGTTATCACGAGAAAACTCGCACGCACCTTGCGAGCGTACTCCATGTTCATCGGCGGTACAGCGTTCGATGCGCGCTCCATTCACGAAATGTTCCGAGCATAGTCGAGAGGATGGCTTCGAGGAAACGCCTTTTCGGTTTACGGACGCAATCCACTGCCGCCGGAGACCGAGGTCTTGTGGAAAGCGAAAAGGGGCCCTGAAATCATACTTAAGCGTCTGCCTTTTTTGCGGTTTCCACGTCTTTTGTGGTTCGCGCAAGCCAGCGGGCACGGAGAGAGTAACTAAATATCAGTGCGTCATATTTTAACCGGACGACGCGGAAACCTCCTCCACCTACTAGGACGACCCGCGTTGCCGAAAGCGTGCAATATGTGACGTCTTTGGTCCTGGGCTTACTACCGGTCAGAGCCGCAAAAAAAGCTTTTTTTTTTTTTAGTCGAGATACAAAATATAAGTGTTGCGAACCGTTTCAATTACGTATGTAAGTAGTTTTTGTTCAGCATTTTAGGTCAGAAAAGAAACAAATGCAGTTTATAAAGTACGGAAACAAAAAAAAGACCCGTCGACTAACCCGGCACCAAGCGGCGGAAAAAACGGCGCATACTAGAAAGGGCTAGTGGGATGAGGCTCCGACGAACGGCGAGCGTAGAAAGGTCCCGGATGTACGCGACGGCGCTGCGGTCGTATACCGGCTCAAGGATCCGACCGGTTTCGAGCGTTCCGAAGGCTTTCGGCGCGGGCTTGGCTGGTGATGGGGCCATTTGGCTTTATAGCAGCGCGAAGTGGATCCCGTTCTGAACTGATCTTTACCCCGTGTTTGCTGTCGTTTGTGGCCAATGAAGTGTTATCCCAGATTAGTCTTTAATCGCGCAGCAAATGCAATGCGAGCCGCCCTGGCCGCCTGCTTCATACAGCCTATCCGACACGTGCTTTAGTGGCGCCCTCTCGAGCCGTCGACACGGAGTGCGGCAGCCGTGAGCGCTCGATGAGCTCACTACTCCTCCTCTAGTTCACGACCACTCAAGCCAGGACCTACGACGTCATGAAGGAGGTTGCTTTTTCCTTGTCTTTGTAATTTGAATTTGCCTATAACTTTTAAAATAAAGCGAAATTTGAGAAAAGAAAAGTTTCATTAAGTTACTACGTTCAGTGTGCTCAGTTTCGGTGCAAATTAAAAACCGGTCAAAAAGTTGTTGCAGGGCGCCTTTAAAGACATTGCAGCCGCTCTCGCCTTGCCGGATTCCTTGCAAGCTACATAGGTCCTCGGACAGTATTCGACGCTTTCTGTTTTTATTCGTGCACCCTATGACCGAGCAATGGTGTCCCAATGACCGGGGGACTGTTGCCATCGAAGCCCGTAGCTGTAATTAAGTTTGTGAGTTTAAAACAGGAAAGAAAGTGCGAACGAAGTTTGGGCGCTGCAGACACCCAACAACGGCCAAGCCTCTCATCCGGGACTTCCACTCTTTCTACACAACCAGAAAGGGGGAAAGCGCCGGTAGCCCTTTCCCCTTTTCTCTCTCGCTCTCTTTCATTAAAACGGACTATTGGCCAGACTCTCCCAATACACGGCTCTGTATAAATATAGGGTGCTTACATGTCTGTCTGTCTGAGGGTGAAGACATCCATTGTTGCCCTGAGTGTGCCAGCGCGTGACGCTCTCGCGCACTCGGTGCGTGACTTGGGCGGTAAAAT
The DNA here is from genome assembly GCF_016920785.2 of Ixodes scapularis. Lineage (NCBI taxonomy): Eukaryota > Metazoa > Arthropoda > Arachnida > Ixodida > Ixodidae > Ixodes > Ixodes scapularis. The sequence goes on along the minus strand of NW_024609838.1, from coordinate 17,830,557 downwards.
GGCGTCTATGCATTAGCCAAAGCTACGCGCTCGAGCTGAGTGACGCCTGATTGCTCGCACTTCAAAACGCTTAAAAAAACGATTGGGCGGGAAAATGGCTGAGATGTCACCACTCAAGCAAAAGCGCGCGTGTGTATGAAGGCGCTCTATATAAACATGGCTGTTATCTGGATGATCGCCGTAGAACAGAAGTAGGAGCTTGGGTCTGCGACACGTAAGTAATTTCACTTTTGTGAAATACGAGCGATAGAAGAGCCTTACCTTATGCTTCCACGTTGGAAAGGTATAAGCGAGCACTTTCATTCTGAAGCCGATTATCCAGGAGCCAGGGAGCTCGATTCTCGCACCGCGGTACCACCATCGCTGAAAGTTGCGAACAACAAACACGACGTCGCCTGCCTCTAAGGCATTTAAAGGCAAAACTAGAACGGTAGCTTCTGTCGTGACCCGAAATCACAACCGACCTGTTGTCCTCCACAAAACTTGGCGAGGGAAACGGTGAACCCCATTTTGCCAAGAGATTTCAAAGGAAACTGGAGAGGCCTCTCTCTCAAGACCACTGATCCTGACCAAGCTTATTTGTAAAACGTCGTGTCCCGTTGTTTTTTTTTTTTTTCGTCATTGTGACATTGAGTGTCGGAATTATTCGAATAAATCCCAAATTCACAAAAATTTTACCGGCGAGTGCTTCTTTTTTCATTCAATTTATTTGAAAACACGGAACCCTGCTTATAGAGTATGGGTATGGTGCCTGAAACGCGCCACCAATGGGTGTGTTCAGCGTTTTATCCCGCCCTAAACGGAGGCGTGCCACTTCAATTATGTCTTTTCAACATGTTACCAGACCATGACATCATTTTGCATTTCTCAGCTCCACCGCAAAAAGGCATAATTTCGAAAGGGGTCTATAAAGGTTCATGCAGTAAATTGTTTCTACCAATTCGCATAAATAAAAAAGGCAATGCTGGGATCCATGCTTCCCCAACCCTCGGGTGTTTTTCTTTTTTGTTTTTTTTTAGATGCGTATATGTTGTTTTTATTTGGTCCTAGGCGAATCATATTTTCGGAGAAAGAGGAACCGTGAAAGCAACCAGAATGCCCCGAGATGACTCAGCAACCTTTCATTAGGCAGGCGACTCGGCAAATCTCGACCCCCGTGGTCGACCCCGTTCCAAGTCTGTGGCCCGCGACGATTTATTTCCGAGTCTGTCCTCCGACAGTACTGTCATTTTTATATGTTCACACACATTTTCATCTTTTGCGCTTTGCTCTTTTTCTAGATTGCGGCGTCCACGATTCTTCGCAGGTGAATGCTCCCATGGTTCTGCTGTTTCTTTTTTTTTTTGTTTTTTTGAAGCGTTCTTTATCGTTTCAGCTTTCTGTTTCCCCTTACTGCTTCTTTGTTGTTCCGTTTCCTTTATAATTCAGGCGATTGCCTGTGGTGAGAATTGCAACAGTGTACTAGACGCGACAAAAGAAGATGCATTTTGTTGGTGTATGTAGTTTGCTTTTATTCTTGATTTTAGGATTTGAGTTGGTTCTGTAGTTTTCGATTTTGTTACACGAAGTCGCCAGGATTGATAGGAAAAAAAAAAAAAGGTGCTTCATGTTAATTAAAAGAGTTTGCTCCTTGCAGGATCAAACCCGCTTTGAACCTAGACTTTTAATACTTCGAGTCGCCGAACCATTTGTGCTTCGTGTAAAGCGTGACAACCAATAGACCGGTCTTATTAAGCGTTCCACGCATGCGTGAAGCCGCCATAACTGTAGTTCATAGCAGCATAGCCTCCTATATACTGACAAAGACTGGCAGGTCACCACGAGACGCGGCCGCCGAAATGGAAAAGGTGGAGCGGCAAATAGCGGATGAGAGGAGAGCCACATGACTGGCGCCCCGCTGCGGCGAGACGCCGAAACACACTTCTCCCGAACGAACAAGTGTGTTTCAAGTCCTCGCCGCTCTACAGTTTGTACGCTGACGTCCAGGTTCTCCGAGAAATGGCTCTTTGATTCTCTGTACTACCAGATCCTCGAGCTCCAATTCTGCAACCGGGCACTCTGTGGCTCCGTCGTCGAACTGCCAGTTTTTATGAGTATAGGGAGTATTCACTGGCGGCCATATCCGTGTGCGCTGCTGCTAAGCGCGTGCTGACGGCGAGCTTCCGCAGTCCTTTTGGATCGTGCATTTAGCACCATCAAGGTTGCCCGTCTTAGCAGGCTATTAATGTCAGCTCGTTCTGAGCATGCGCTCTAAACATCGCCCTCAAATATGGCGTCCAGTGAATGTCCTCTATAGGAAGTATTCACTGGCGGCCATAGTTGTGTGCGCGACTGCCGAGCGCGTACTGATGGCGAGCTTCCACAGTTCTTTTGTAACGTGCAATCCGCACCCTCAAGATTGCCGGTCTTAGCAGCCTATTAATGTGGGCTCCTTCTAAGCATGCGCTCTAGACAGCACCCACAAATATGAAGCCCAGTGAATAGTCCTTATAGAGGAGGCTATGCTGTAGTTCATCGGAGACAGGCGCCAGTCCGCGAGACGGCTAATGCCGCTTCTTGTTTTGCACGGGCAGACCCACAACGGGGCCATCGCTCGTGCAGAAAAACTACAGCTCCCACGATGCATGGCGGCAGCAGTGGCGTATTCAACATGGCTGTGGGATAGAACTATTCAGGGGGCAGCTTTGTGACATAAAAAGCGCGGATTATCCCGCGATTTACGGTCGTAGGGGCCCGTTTATACTCCATTTTACCTTTAAGGGGTACAGAAACGAAATGACGTGGCCGCGAGGTCCCTATCCCTCGCTTTCAAGCTCTGCCAGCGAGAAGCGCAATGCTTATCGCGCTCTTCACGTCAAGAGCTCCTGCACGGCCGAGGGTACTATAGTTGTTAGCGTTGCCACTTGGTGGCGTCAACGCGTGATAATTTCGCCTAGTAGTAATATCTGAGGACTGCACGCCCTGCTGCTTATGCTGCCTGTACATAGCTTGCCCGTAACGCTATTCTCGGCCATGCCGGTATTTTATGTTCGGGCATATCCTTTTGGGGGCGGTCGGACCCAAAAAGATATGCCTAAACACTTCACACATTCCTTGCAAAATATTCGGAGGGAGGGTAGAACAATCCCCCTTTCCAATTTCCCGAACAATTCCGACGCGACCGCTGAAGCAAAAAAAAATAAAATAAATAAACCGCCAATGGAAATTAAAAAATTAATAATAAACCCCGTTCAGCACTCGGGTATTTTCTCTGCATGTCGCCTGCTTCCAAAACGGGAAAATGCCAACTTATGCGCAAGCTTTCCCGCCATATATGCTTGTCCTCCTGTCACGTGGTTTTCCGCTGCGCTGCGAATGGCCAGCGAAGATGTTGCCGCCGCTATGCCGTCGCGAAAAAATGCTAACCTTGTGGAATCGCGCGGCTCTGGGAATCGCGCCGCTCTATTAGCGGCGAGATGTTTCGGTGGCGCCCTCGTTCGGTTACCTTTCGTGACGTCATTACCTTGTGGACAACAAGTTCAATGGTGTTTGTAATGGGCATGGTGGAAGCCTGAAATGATAGCGCTCTCAAAGCAACACTGCCAACACCGTCGAAATTAAAGTTCTTACATTCCTCTTATTTCCGTCGATGAGGAATCCTTTGCTGACGTCATTGTCAGCATTCGGCCAATCGTGGCAGGCCGACCACAGCGACGCTTTCGATCGCTCACGTTGCCAATAATAGGAGCAAACAATCGACGCATGTGAAACGCGCATTACGTGGTCTTACGGCGTTGAATTTAGGCAATATTAAACGTCAAAACGTTTCTTTTTTCTTCAGCACTACACGGAAAGCAGAAAAAAACAGACACTTAAGACTGCTTACGTGTAGGAATGCGAAAGCATTGCTACACGCAGCGCATTCCTACGAGCAGCGTGCCACGTCGCCTTTTTTCACACGGCGCTCCGGCGGTAACGTCACGCTCCCCCACTGCGCAGGCGCAGTTACTGCCGGCTCCACGGCGGCTTCCCTGACGAAGCATCCGCGTTGCTGCGCTTTTCTTTGTGTTTTACTTCTGGGGCGCAAGCTTGATGACGTATTGGTGTGACCATCTTTCGGGCACAACGCCGCCGCTTTTTCGCATAATGGGACAAGTAAGGCTTTCGCCTTAAAAAAAAAAGAAAAAAAAAAAAAAAAGCGTAGCGAAGACGCCTCAAATATGCGAGCTCAGTTAGGTGAGCTTCGGCTCAGAAACGTATAAAGCCAATCCACCACAACGCCAAAAAAAAAAAAAATTGTTGCGGAATTTTTTTGTTTTTTGGAGGGGAGGGGGGGGGGGGGGTCGGAGGGGGTTGTTGTCATTGGTTAAACCAATCATTGTCTGGTTGGTTCAGTCGGTGGAATCAATTGTAGCGTCGGCAGCGTTCGGAACTGTCCTTGATCTCGTGATGAGTTATCTGAAACTGGCGGAGAACTTTCGTTGTCGATTGGGACCCCAGCCCTTTCGGAGACGTGTGTGTGTCTATGTCCTCCTTTTAGTGTGTGTCTCCATTTTTCCTTCACAGATTTGAGTTCTAGGCATTAGAAATGTTTTCAAAACATTGACTGGCGAAGCGACGTTGACCACGCGAGACACCATAAATAAATCCCACCTCCATCAAACTCGAGGAGTGAACAAGCCCCGTGGAAATTAAAACAAAACAAAAACGTCCTTCAATTTATAGCTACTACGGACTTGATCCCCCAGAGCACACGCATCTACAAAAGGAATACACAAATGAACACCGATTTTTCAGCTTCTACTCAACCCCAGATGTTTCTAAGAGCCTCCTTCTTTCTCGAAACCGATAACTCGAATGATGATAAATCGCTTATACTAGCTGAATTAGAAAAACGAAAATAAGCTGTTTGATGGCACTAAACTTTGGTTGGATCTAGTTTGTTCGGATCATTTGAAACATTAAAAAGCGAGAACTAAAACTCGCTATTGGAAAGTTCTAAAGAACCATTTTAGAATTTCTGATCAGTCGCCGCGTCGCCAAACACTATCGATAACGCGTAAAAAAAAAAATCATTTCTTTTTTTTATTAAAAGAGACTTAGGCAAGGAGACCCCAATGCTTCAGGTACCCCAAGCAGCTTGGACGCCTCAGGCTGCTCGGGGACTAAATGCGATGGGGTCCACTATTCTAATACTCTCTAATAGATAGCTTAAACATTTTCAGGGGTTTCGAGAGTTTTCAATGAAAAAATGGAGTTCATTTCTGGTAGCCAACGCCATTCATCTCCGCATATTCGTGGGCTTCATCAGCCGTCTTGCTCTAATTGGAAATGTCCAAAAATAGCTTATACCTATTGAATCACATAATGGCAAGCCGCTGAAACGTCCGCGTCCGCTCTGAACTGCTAGCGTCACATTTGGGCGAACCCTGTGCAATCGGCGATGCGTGGCTCATTATTGCACTGAAAAATACACTGTCAGTAGTTTTCCCGGACTTCCAACCCCGTACAAGAAAGGAAGAAAAAAACAACAAGTATGCAAGTGTGCGCATACTTGCTCTTTTCTAATGATCATCTCATTTATTTGTGTTTTTCTATAAACTTTTCCATCGTAGTACTCGTCTGCGCTACGAAACTCGAACGAAACAAGACGGCAGCGCAACACTCTCTCGCAGCAGCCCCCTTACATAGAACACAAGGAGGTCGCGACGCACCACTTGAGCGGTGTCTCCGTTTAACCTTACGGGGGCCCAACAACTTTCTAGCGAGAGAGCATCGCTCTGACTGGCGCAACCCGCATCCGTAACAAACCGGAGTCGTTGTTTACGAGAGGGTGAAGCCTTCAAAGTACGCGAACACGAGAGGCCCTCCAACTTTTCCCGAGTAGTTTCCGAGGCCCCCGCAGCGCGCCACTCGAGCGCGCGCAGCGGTGTGCCTAAATTTGAGAGTATTTCCAATGTCTGAGCCTTTCCGCCCGCTTTGTTCTTGGCCACGTGACGACGCAACGCATGCGCACTTAAAACCAATTTGTGCAGGAGGCGCCTGCTGCCTTCAAATTGCAGACTACGCTCTCCGTGATTTCAGTTGCGTTCTCTCTCATATTTAGGCTCTCTAGCGCGCAGCACTTGGAAGCGATGTCGATGGGGCATCGCAAAACGCCTGAGCCCTAATTGGGAACAAAAAGGGACCCTCTAACATCGACCTCGAACTCCTTTGAGAATTTATGTTGTTTCTATACGCACTTATTAGGGTCGTTTCGTTGTTTTTGTTGGTTCACGTCGTCTGTTATGGGCCGTGCGTGGCGGCATAAGGTGCACCCAAGTTGCGCGTTCACTTATTCGCACACTACGACGTTTTCGGTGTTCCGAGCGACTTTTGGAACACGTTTTCGATGAGGAACTTGGAATCCGCTAAAGTGACAGCTGCTAAAGCTTAGAGTGTGCCTCGTTCTCATTTCGTAGTGCACGACATCATATAACACTTACAACGCGCACAGGAGCACACACTCAATAAATGTGTCTAGTTGTTTCAATCTCAAACCCAACCTCTTCACGTATCAATCAATGCAATCAAGATTTAAAAAAAACAGCCTTGGGCAGATTAGTACGGCGCTCATTACATGTGATCGAATTACTTGTAATCGATAAATTTTTTTAGTAATTGTAATGTCATTTGATTACATTTTGAAGATTTCATCACAAGAATAACCTGATTTCCTTTGAAAATACTAAAATTACTTGTAGCCGTTACTGTGTATCACATCTCCTTCGGTAGATGTGATACGAGGGGGTACATAATGTTTTTATAAGGGTATACATTTCTAGTCACTTTATGCACACGGAAACAAGACAATCAATCTCATCATTATGCAGTGTCAAATAAAAAAATTAAGCAAAAAAAAAACTACAAGAAATATTGTCAATCGTAGAAGTTAGAGCCACTAAATGAGCGTGGCTTATTTAGTGGCACAAGTATGAGTTATTGCGGAGGTTAGCAATGAGTGATGACTCAGATAAAGCATTTATTATATGACTGCAGGTAGGACATTCCAATCAGATCCAAAACTCCTTCCTTCTTATGAACCGGGGGGTCCACCAATGGCAAATTGCCCCCCAAGAAGGGGAGATGACGGGGGTCTACTTTGTTTCGGGGGGCGGCCACCCTCGTCGCCCCCCCCCCTTGGATCCGCCACTGCCTACAGCTATATTCTTCTAATGATCAACAATGAAAACTTCGCGTGGGGTAATTATCAAAAGCGAGTCAAATATATGTAGAGGCGTCAATATTAAATCGGTTATTTAGTAGGCCGAGCAAAACTTTTAATCTGTGAAACATGCGTCTACGGGTTAATGAGCAAATCCTGGAACACACATATAATTCTGAAACCGGGTATTGTCTCTGAAATTTGCTGTATATGAAATTCGTTGTATATGGGACTCAGCAGGCCGGAACTCTACTACCCACTAAGTCTAGCCATGTCCTAACGACCGCTGGAGGTCCGTGTTTCATCGGGGGCGCTCTCGCGAAGAGGAATGGGTGCAATGCAAGGGAGCGCTGACTTTGTTTTGATTCAGTGCTGAGATGCCCTACTTCGTCGTCGAAATTGATCGAAATCAACATCTTGCCACACCTCTCTATGGACCGAGACGTCCTATAATGCAACGCGCGCAGAGTAGCATGCTGGGATTTTCGCAAGTAGCCTATTGGATACTTTTTTTTAACCAAGAGTAATTGTAGTTGTATAATCGCTTATATATATATATATATATTTAACGTGTAAAAGTACGGCCTTAGGTTGAGTAGAGCCAGTATATAAGCTGCGCTTAGGGTACCGGCCCTCCATGCCTTGATTTTCTTATGGACTCCGCAATTTTTTGTTACCACTGTTACGAATCTTACGATTCGAAAATGCGACTTGTTGAGATTCGAGTACGGTGTCCGAAAGTTCAAGATCGTATTGCTTTGTCACCGGCAGGTGGCGCAAGATAGCGCCCCTTATGAAAGGATACAGCCATTAACATCCATCCATCCATTTATCCATCCAGGACGGAAGTGTCGTTCTGTTCTTCTAAAGCGTACCTTATTCCGTGGCTCTACTCGAGAGGGGATCCTTTTTTTTTTTCTTATCCTACAGGTCGATATGGCAATGAGGGGTCTGAGTCTCACTAGAGAGACAAACAGAAACAGCCGACACCCTATCACGTGCAGTGTATAGGGAGTATTCACTGGCGGCCATAGCTGTGTGCGCGAATGCTGAGCGCGTGCTGATGGCGAGTTTCCACAGTTCTTTTGCAACGTGCATTCCGCACCATCAAGAGTGCCGGTCTGAGCAGCCTATTGATGTGAGCTCGTTCTGAGCATGCGCTCTAAACAGCACCCACAAATATGGCGTCCAGTGAATACTCCCTATACACGCGGAGCTGTCTCAGGCAGCCTTGCAATCACTGGTGCACCTAGGGGCCGCAAGCCTGCCAAAGGTACTACACTCGGGTGCATGGGTGCACGGGCTTGGGGCTCATCGGTGTCGGTTGTTTCTGTTGGTCGTTCTAGTGGGACTCGGGCATTACCCGATGGCTGCGTGGGTGAGACTATTCGGTGCCGGTGCGCACTGCTATCGCATACCGGTGTCCCGTCCTCGTTGCTACGTCTACGACGAAATATTTTGAATCCTATTTGATGTCCATATTGCACTTTCAGCACAAACGACTAAAGCCTTGTTTACGAAGAGGAATGCTCTTTCCTTGTTATCGAAGAGTGCATCCAGGACCGTCCTTTCGGAATCGACCGCTCTACAGCCGACGTATGGAAATATTGACACAGAATCTTCCGCTCCAGAAGATATCTATTCTTCGAGATTTGCGAAGGGAATCCAAGTCCCTTCTGTGCAGCCGAGAACGATGTTCGTCAACCGTCAAAACAAAGGCAGTTTTTCTGGATCGACAAAGGAAATGATTCGTAGAGCCGATCATATCTAGTAAATACAGCAGTTTGTTTTCTAACAAAACCAATAACGACGTCATCTATATGCTACAGGCCCATAAAGGTGGTAAAATATAACCGATTCAAGCAATTTCATTTTACAAGATTGACACGTAGCGAGACGACGATTTGAGCCCGACGTTCCACTAGTAACTCCTCTGTGTTAAATATAACGTTCTGAGGTTTGTTATGACCTAGGCATCTTACGGACTGTTGTCGGAAGTTCTTAGCGCTGCAGTCGGGGATGCGTACTGTTAAGCGAGAGATAACCGGTCGACATCTCTATTTCTATCGTTGCGTTGCTTCGTCTATTTCTATTTCTATCGTTACGTTGCTTCGTTACAAAAAAATTGTTACGAAAAAAGAAAAAAAGAAACTTGGAGAAAGTTTTATGTTGTGGCACTTCCGCTGATTCATGCTATACCATTTTGAACTTAATTATGCTTTATCTATCAAATCAATCCAACTAATCAGGTACCACGAGTAAGCCACGTGATACTAAGCTTCGCGTTTAGGATCTATCAAATGTCCCCTAAAGAATTTGGACTTTTTTCAAATATCAGAAAAATAATTTGCGCATTGACGAACACTCATTATCCACCCCAATGTAGAACCAGCGGTCCTAACCAAACGCCAAAGTTCAAAACTAAACGTTATCGTATGCAAAAGTTATTAGTGATTTTCTTAAAATTTCAATGAAAAAAATGGCTGCTAAAGCTGAATGACGCCAGTTACCGAAAACGGGCCCCTTTTTCTCATTAAAATTTTCAAAAATATCTTATACGTTTTCCTTGAGATAACCGTTAACTCTGAAGTTTTCGAATCCGCTTTGGACCGTTAGCGCTGCATTAGGGCGGCGAATGAACGTTTGGCTCTACGTAATTTAATTTTGCGGTGAAAAGAAACTCTTTATGGGCGGGAATGCACCCTGTTGCTCCTTTTTTTCTCACCTTATTTTCGTGCTTTATTTAAGTGTGGTTAAAACTGCATATAGATGTCTGCTTATAGCCTCTTGAAATCTGAAATGAAGAATAGCTTTGTGGTTGTATCTTTTTTATCGTATCCAGAACTTAACTGCGCGAGTTTATGCTCCAACCACCAAGAAACATTTGCAGAAATTTGTGAATTCACTTCCGCGTCCCTTTGAACGTATTTATCTCAATAAATATTAAAATAGTTCCGCATTATTTTCGACGTACTTTCAGATAGCACAAACACGTGACAATTCAATTCCCGGCAATCCTATAGCTAGCTACACCCGTTCCGAAGCCAAAACCTCCTTACAAGAAAGAACCATCCCTTCGCCTCATAGAAGAAAGAGCACGTCTCTGTAGAACGGGTCTATGCGGCACTGCCGGGAACGATATGCACCGCAAATGGGGTCCTCGCTTAAACGCTCTTTAGCGAGACGACGGCCCGGAAAAGACCCGCGCGTGCTCCTCGACGTGGTGGCGTGATCGGGCGGTGGGGGGGACGGACCACGCCCTGGAGTCAGGAACCGCGGCGCCCGAAAGCTAAAGCGAAGCCGCGACCCCGACGAAATGGCGCCGAGAGTTAAGCCTCGCGGAGACGGGGGCAAATAGCACCACGGCCCTAAGATAAACTGCTTAGTGGTCTAGAAAGTTCGGCGACTTCCGCCCTAGTACGTTTTATCACCGCAGACGGCGCTGATTTGTGTAGGAGTAAAAAAGAGAAGAAGAATGAAATCCAATTAGGAAGTTTAACGAAGAAGACGTTATGAAACATGTTGATATATTTTTAAGCAGACGCAGCACGTCCTCCCTCCTGGGTCGCTAAACTCGTCAAACACAAAGTTGGGGCCGGAGTTCGCGGAGCGTGCCGATTGGATTCTCGCGACAATGACGTCACGCGGGACGAGATGTCAATCATCCAAATTCTCTCGTTGCTCAAATTCAAGCGAGATTGTAAAACAAAGTCGTAACGAGCTTCATCGGAGCGCGCGCGAGCAACACCGTGAAGCCAGCCGATTGAACGGCTGCATTGATGACATCGCGACCGCGTGTCCCTACGTCCCTACGTCCCTACGTCGCATTAGAGTCAAATAGAGAGTTCGTTTCACACGCACTGGCACCGTTCGAGTTCTCTCCCAGAATGCATCGCACTCACAGAGTGTTGCACGGAAAACTGGACTCAAACGAACTCGCCAAATGCACCGAGTGCAGAAGACTGATGCTGCCGCCATCTATGTTGTAGAAAAGGCACCGACTTCAAACCGAAACTAGCGCCTTTCTGTTCGGAGTGATGCGTGGGAATGCGCGAATGCAGTCACTACCAACGTTTATCTACGAACGTTGGTCGCTGCAACCTGTAGTAGTTGCGATGACTTCAAGCAGCTCGGCTGCCGTAGAGGTAGTTACAGACGGCGCAAATTTCCGCAACCAGCTGTCTACAAAGCAGCTGGTTATTCTTATAACCGTTTACACTGAAGAAAACTGATGATGCTGTCCGAGCAGAAGCTTGATCCGTTTGAGCGTGGTATTATGCGTGAACCACTGAAAGGGTACGGCTTAAAACTAGCCTGTTGGAATATCCAGCAAAACTGGGACTTTCGATTTGGATCGTCATTATAGGTGGATCAGATATTAGCCTTGGTGAGGGCGTCGAGAACGAGAGCTTTCTCGAACAAAATACGACGGGGCAAGTTATCTGACGTAGGTAAATGTTAAACATGATGATGTTGCCCAATCCTCGGGTAAAGTTACCATCTTTAGCTTTCTCTGATGCTTATTGGGTAGTCAGAGGTTTCTGCTGGGGGAGTTGTGTCGACAAATGTTAAATTTTTCACCCGCACACGGATGGTGATAGACATCTAGGGGGCCGCTGTTACGTTTGTTTTGAGCATTTCTTTACACGCTGGTATATTTCAGCGTTTGTACGGCAACATAGCGATTTAAAACCTGCAAATAAATCACGGGTTGTCAATTGCCTTCTTCGGGAAATAGCATACGCTCACAATTCAAGCTCGCGTTTGATTTCGTGGCCCGCGGCACCCGATTTTTATCAGAAAATCTACTTTTTTTCCCGTTCGGTTCCGCGACACATCGTAGCAGACGAACCCTCGTCGTCTGCTCCCGCTCCTCGCCGGCCCCGCCGGAGCGAGGCATGACGGGATTGCATTTTGGCGCACTCCCGATTTTCTCGGTGCAGCGAGTGCATGCACGCGTGGGGTGTCAGCGCTGAAACGAACTCGGAGAGTGCAACCACTCGTGGAGTGCCGGCCGAAACGAACCCGTTCCACGCTGCGAGTGGGCACGCGTGGGCACGAGTGCCGTGAAACGAACTCGCTAAAAGCTGTCAAGATTGTCCCTAGGCGGGCTGTGAATACTCTGAACTTTCTCGTCGCAAGATCGTCGTTTGTAGAAGTCATTGGTGACGACGAAGTGGCGTTTCACAACTTTCGGAAGGAGTTATTTGAGGCCAAAACTTTTGCTTCGGAATCGAGGCGAAGATTGAACTTTGTGATATTGTCGATTCGTGCGCGATGCACGCTGCTTGAAGGCCTCTACGCACACTTGCTTTTGAGAGCGTTTGAGTGCGTTTGACACGAAAGCGAGTAACCGGCGCATCTGTGCTCGTATGAAGCATGGAATCCAATTCAAGGAATAGCTTGGCACGCAACATAAGGAGCAGACATGGGCGTACCAACCGGGGGAAGGGGGGGGGGGGGGGGGCAAGGGGGCGCTTGTTTTCCCAGTTTTCAGAGGGGGGGGGGGGGAGGCATGTGTATACCCTCCCCCCCCCCCCCCCCCCCCCCCCCCCCGAAACAGCCGCCACTGGGCAGGGATACCGAGGGCACCACCTTCCGGCGCTGAGGAGGGGGGGGGGGGGGGGGGGGGGGTTATGGTTTGCCCCCATACTCAAAAACAAGTTGATACGCCAATGGAAGCAGGGATGTCCTGGTTTATTGCAGCCGCATGGCGGTCAAACGCACTCAAACGCTCTTAAACGCAACTGTGCGTAGGGGCCTTTAGAGTTCATCTTCCACCACTGTCAACAACGCTACCGAAGTCACCGAGGGAGGGTGTGGGTACTGACGTTGGTAGTGTTTGAGAGATGAAAGAGCGACGGGGAATGGCGAGAAGAAAACCCGGAGGAGGGAAATTAAGAGGGGTTCGACCAAACAAACAAACAAAACGAAAATCAGGGGTCATGAAGTGCCGAAGAAAATTTTCGGGAGAGAGCGGGGGGGGGGGGGGGGGGGGGGAGGGTGATGGTAGCAAATACTGGTGGTGGAGCTGGGTATATTCTTTCCCCCGAACCTTTTATTAAACCTTTCTGAAATGTCTGTGTACGGGGCTGGGCCGGTCGCCTCCCCCTCTTACACCATTTATGTCCTTTGCCCCCTCTTTCCACGCCACATGGGAAAGGGGGCTGGGGGTGCATCCATAGGTCGGCATTTTAGAGCCCCTTCATTCACCATCACATCACGAACAAAATCACGTCTCCAAATTCATTCGCATTCACGTCACATGGTACTCCGACCTCCCAAATTCGTAGCCCTTCACATCGCGGCGTTCAACCGCGCCAAAACTTCATCCCCTTCACATCACGGATTTCAAACTCCGCCGAGAATTCATCCCCTTCACATCATGTCGTTCAACCGCGCCAAGAATTCATCCGCATCACATCACCGCCGCCTCCAAGTTCACGAAGTCATTCATCATCACATAACGAATTCACTCAAATTCACAAAGTCATTCACCCTTACATCATGATTTTTTTTTAAATTTCAAGAATTCATTCAGGGCCATTCAGATTCACGCCGTGAATGTGAATGAAGGCGAATGAGCGTGTTCATGAATGAATTTGCCGAGGTATGGGTGCATCGCCCCTACCTTCCGTCCCCTTGTTTCGACGCCCCTGCTAAGAGACGTTCAAACTAAGCGAGGACGAGGAACAGAACAACGTGCAATTTTCGAAATGATGATTCTATAGAGGTTCTGGAATTAAAAGGGTTTGCGTTTCATGAACTCACGAGCGGCGATGACAGACTTCCAGGCAAGAGGCACGAGCCAGGGCTCGTAGTGTTCAGGTGCGTTCAGTGACATCTTTTTTAGAGTTCATAACTTTGACGTCAAGGTCAAGATAATCAGTTGTGAACGGCGAATTCGACGGTGCGTGTTCGAATCGACGGTCACAAGTTTGATTGTGAACACCGTGATTGTGTACGACGGAAGCTTGAAATCATAGCGTTCACAAAACATCACCAACAAAATTGGCAACTTGACATTTCTTTTATTTCCGTTGATGAAAGCAGAATGAATCCCAGTTTGGCTAATCTTAGAAAGCTTACCACACCGACGCTTTCGGCAGCCTACGAGGACAATGGTTTTATAATTTAATCAGTAAAGTAATTTTATCCCGCCGATAGGGGGAAAACTGCCCGGAGGCGAAACCCCCCCGTACCGCTCATTCACACTGGAAACGGATCCGCGTTCGCAAAGCGATTGCGAACGCGGTTGTATAAAGATCCAGTACTATTGCAAGCGCACCTGATGTCATCGAGTGCGCGTGCAATTTTATACTCAACCGCGTTCGCCACCGCTTTGCGAACGCGGATCCGCACCCAGTGTGAATGAGCGGATAGGCGGACGGCGTTAAGCCTAGTTCACATGCAGCGATTTTGGCCCTGAAGCGGCGCGATTTGTGCCGTCGCGGCGCTCGTGCCACTGAATTGCTGGTGCTGGCCAGAGCGCCGCGACGGCAGAAATCGCGCCGCTCTAGGGCCAGAACCGCTGCATGTGAAACACGCTTTAGGGCCAAAATCGCTGCATGTGAAACCCGCTTTACTCGGCTGGTTCTGACCTGCATTTTGATCATATCCAAAAGGCCGAGAGAAAGAAAAGGAACGGCACGGATGTTTCTCAGTAATTCTTTTTTATAGGAAGTAATAAGAACGATATCCGACTTTCAACCTTGGCGGTGCTGATTTTGAAATGCAATTACCCCAAGCCTACTTCGCGCTTTTTAGAGACCATCAAACATGTCGGTCGTGGCTTGTAAACTTTGTTCTGACGTCACAGGTATGAACCACGGTCGTCTCCGCGTGCTCTCCCGTGATGATCTTGTTCAGTGCCTCGGAAGTGGTAGGGATTTTTCGCCCCTTTAGGGAAAAACGTCACGAAAATAAACAGATCTGCGGGTTTTTGAAAAAAGAAAACTTCGCAACTTTCTTTCGGCCACTCCCCCCCCCCCCCCCCCCCCCCCCCACGTGTCATTATGCATAGAATATCTGTGTTCCACGAGTTTAGCGACCCTGACTGTAGTACACCATTTGGAAGGGCGTACTACAGCCATTATGCCCTTCTAAAAAGATATATTTTGAAATCAGACCAATTTTAAGGTTGCGAGGAATTACGTCTTTTTTTTCTATGGCGTTTTTCTAAACCAATCAGAGTGTTAGTTATAAGACAAGACACTTGCACCAAAAAAAGTGTGAAAGTGTTTTCTGTGTATAGATGGCGCTTCCAATCATCCGTCTTGTCAACGAGTTTCTGGGGTTTATGAAATACTCCTTCGGTGACTCTATTCACTGTTGATTCTCCGGACCTACGTCCATCTGGTACATTCTCCGAGCGTTCAGACCGCTTGGCCCCTAACGTCCGCAGCGCACCTCTGGTGGTCACATCTGCCCCTAGAAAGCTTCCTCATACCTCTGCATTCCTTAACCTGTCATCGACTGTGAAAAGATAAATAAGTTGATTTGTTTTATTGTTTTAGGAGTACAGGAGAAACCTTTTGTATTTTCAGATGATTGTTATACCATGACAATTCGAAAACGAAAACTCTCTCTTCTTTCGTTTCTTCGTTTTTTTTTTTTTTTAATCATATCTCCCTCTTAAGTGACAAACTAATCACCCAGCCAGTTAACGTTTCCTTTTCTCTAGATTATCAACATACGATGGACATACCAAATTCTATCACGACAACGTTTCATTCCTCTTTCGTCCCTCCTACACGTCCCAGGAAGGGAACCCCCTTCCCGGGTCAATCACCATCCTTGCGGACTTTTTTAAAAATGCCTTTACTGACCAAACTTGTTGAGTGTTTCTATTATGCAAATTTTATTTTGTTTACTGCTTCACCTTCTTGCTTGCTCTTCCCCTCTGTAATGCATTCTGGCACTGAGGGCACGATAAATGAAACAAAGTGTTCGAAGCCTGCTTATTCCCTACGTAGGCATATGCTTGGACCACGTCTGCAGATCGGTTTCTGTACGACTACGACCGATGTGACAGAAACCGTCGTGCAAGGAAGAGACGCACCTCAGACTCTACAGAGTTTTAGAAAACCGTTTTTGCAGATACGATACGGTACGATGGGCCCTCCGGTACGAACTGCGCATGCGCACTCCGCAAAAGACTCGCGCATGCGCGGTTCGTACCGGACGGCCCATCGTACCGTATCGGATGGGCAAAAACGGTTCCCTAAAACTTCCCAGTGTCAGCATACTGTTTTAGGTATGATGTATTAGTCACTATGATCGCAGCTTTATAGCTTTCAACTACGCAGCAACGCTACAAATGATATGGGTGTCTTACGTTCCCACTTCTATGCTTCCCGACTCGATAATGGGCGTTATTGTCGGCTCACGCGGCCATCTCATTGGCTGCGGAAAGATAAGATGCTTGGAAGCCACCGCGCTCCGCGTTTAAGCTGTCAGTAGAGACAAAAAAGCCATACCAATTACACAACATAGGAGATAGCTGGCGGGGTTACATTAAACTTCACTTTGATAAGCGTTACCCGTGCTGCTTTTTTTATGACGCTCGCTATTCGAGTCGTTAATCTCAAGAAGCTTATCAGTGTGTCTCTCCAACTGCATCCTATAGGGAGCAAAAGTTTGTCTGCATCTTGCACATCGGTTGTGACGATCTCAGAACGCCGAGCTCTTATTGGCTGATTGAACAAAAAAATAGTGGGTAGACCTCAAGGCATCTAGCATTGAGGTCTACCCACTTTCCTGTCAGCCAAAGCCAATCAGAGCTCGGCATCGTTCTGACGTCACTGCAACCCCTGCGCAAGAAGCAAACGACTTACTCTCCGCGTATAAGTAAATCATTCGCAATTCACGCGTCAAGGGTTATCAGACACGAGTGTCAAAATGTGGGCGAGAGCAGTAACGATAACATACAAAACAATTTACAAAAAAAACAAAACGAAAAAAAAATCTAAAAGCCAATTTCTCAGCTTCAGGTGCGCGCGGCATACTATAGGACAAAGAAGCAGCAGGATTATTTTTTCTTAAGCAAAGATGTTAGTAACCATGCACACCCAAAACAATTCCTACCAGAAAAAAAAAAATACACATATTAATCAGCACCACCAAGTTAAAAATAAATCTTGGAAACTGTCGCCGTATGCAAATCGCCGGCTTCCAATTCAGCCTAGCCGGGGCGGCGAAGGAGATACGTTTTGCATAAACGCTCAGATGACTCTCTTTCTCTTCATTTCTCTTTTTTTTTTGTGTGTGTGTGTCTATCTTTCTTCCTGATGGCGGAAACGGTAGACCCTAACAACACCAATTTATCGTTCCTTGTAAACCGATACCGTACAAAGAGACAGACTGGCATTCATCGTCTTGCGGGAGGAGACAGTACAATATGTCTTCTGCAAAACACGAGCCAGCGAATACCGAGTAAAGGCCGGTTCACACGTACAGCGGAGCGCTACGTTTGAGCGCTGCAAGCAGCACTCATAGGGCACTGACTTGCGCGTAACGTACGTAGCGCTCGGTCGGCAAGAAAAAGAAAAAAAAAATTGTGTTGTGTGTATGTTTATACAGCCTAGAACTTGGTCTGCCTCAACGGGCGACAAGTCTCCCAGCTGTAGATGAGGAATTTAGCCAGTGCAGTACAACCGCTAGCCTGGGGTCTTTAACGTGCACCACGCAGTAGTGATACACGACCGCACGCCGGTATACGATGCTCATCCAGATCGAAACGGGCAGGGGTGGGGATTGAACCCAATGCTCGGTAAGCACTTCAGCAGCGCAGTGTAAGCGCTCTCACGCCTCACGCTGCTTGTGCCGAGCTTGCTGCTGCGGAACAGCGCGTCCACGGCGATTTCATTGTTGCTGTTTCCTTTTTGTGGTGAAAGAAGAGGAAGTAGAAGAGCCGCTCTCCAAGCAAACGGTCGGGCAGACGATCCAGAGTCATGATCTTTGAGCGACTACACTCTCAGAAATAGGGGGTGTAGAGGGGCCCTTGTCCCATATGTAACACCCCAAGACTACATTTCGACGTTCAGTCCACTGACGTCGAGCTGGCGATACCAACTTTTACAAGCGGCTTGATAGCTGTTGGATATAACGTACTAAATAGCTAATGTGCTCACAATGTTGGACCAATATTCGAATTACACCGGCTAAATATGGACCAATGATAGTCCAGTGGAGCCAACCTCTGACCAATGTTGGCTGTGTCATTGTATAAGTTTTTCAATAATGGCCAGCTCCTCCATTACTAAGAAACCAAAATTAGAAGAACACTGGTATAAACTTGGTAACGTTGGCTTATCAACTTCCTTAGCTTGCCAATATTGGATGAACAATGGCATAAAATGGGCAATGTTGTCCTGTCAGTTTGAGCGGCTTGCCAATGTTGTAAGAACACTATAGCATAACATGGTAAATGTTGATTTGTCACAACTACTGGCTTGTCAACATTTAAAAAATATTGGCATAAAATGGCCGATGTTGGCCTGTAAGTACCACTAACCATAGTCAAAATGAGAAGGACACTGGCACAAAATGGCCAATGTTTGACCGTCAGTGTCATTGGCTTGTGAACATTCGTGAAACACTGCCATCAAACGGGTGAATGTTATTTGGCCTTACAATATCATCGGCTTGTCAACATTTTATGTAAGTTGTAACACAAACGTTGATCAATAATGGCCTGTCATGTTACTATTGCCATGTCCTGAAATTGCGTGTGCTGGGCGCAATTTCACGCATGACGCGTGTAACTTCCACAAATGCTGAGTCACTGAGCTGCGGAGACATGCGCAGCGTCTTATCTACCACACAGCAGAGCAACAGCGCAGGCTCAGAAGGCGTTCCACAGCCCAGCAAACAAAAATGGCAGCGGGCAAAAGACGATTTTGGAAGAGGTCTATACTGCGCCCGTACGTCACTCGGCAGTGTTAGCAAGGTTGGAATTTTTTATTCTACTCTATGGAATTCCCTGAGCGTTAGTCGAACGTTAGGTTACAGTCTGAGTAACAACGCTTAGTAAGGGTTGTGTATGATCAATACCTACATACCAAGGCCTCTTCATGACGTCATTGACGATAAACCCCCGACCCGCCCCCAAGCGGCAAACAGGCAGAAGCACGACGAGAGTTGACGCAAAGCGGCAGACGCGTCCGTCTTGGTGCACCACGTACTAGTGTCACGCTACTTGTGAGACGATGCTAGACGCGTTGGCGGCGACGCTGACGCAAACTAGGAGGCCAACAGGAATCCAATGTGGAGCGCAAGGTCGTCTGCTTCTTTTGCAAGGGTTGTGGTGACGTCAGAACACCGAGCTCTGATTGGCGTTGATTGGAAGGATAGTGGGTATACACCTCAAAGCAAGCTGTCTCGGCGTCTACGCACTATCCTTCAATTAGAACCTATCAGATCCCGGCGTTCTGACGTCACCACAACCCCTGCAAAAGAAGCAGACAAAGTTGCGCTCCGCATATATAGGTCTGCTGCTGCAGCGACACCGCGCTGTTGCACAATGAAATGCGCTCGTTCAGAGAGGGAAGCACGGCGACCAGCTTGCGACAAACGGTGTATTTCGACTCACTGAAATCCGCTCTCTTCAAAAGATATAACACAACAGTTCTCTTACATCTGATATAAAGAATAAAACACAAAAGGGCACGCTACACGGGTGTGCACATTCTTTCAACTCGCAATATCGTTCATTTCCAGGGCGTATACGATCACCGGTTCCCGACGCTTTTTATGGAAAGGGGAGAAAAACGAATTGTAGCGGAACGTGCAAGTGGTCTAGTTGGAGCATAAATATTTTACTGAACAGCGCAAAAACGAAATGAGGAAAAAGACGTAGCAGTGAACACACCGAGCGCTTTGGCGATTGAAGTTTATTTGGAAAACACGACACACTTGATTGTGCCTCACTTCAAATGAATCGGAATTCCTTATCGTATATAAAAAAGGGACAACGCACTGATGCAGCCGTCATCCCCCTTTACTCAGATTTTGAACGCGTCAAACATTTTCCTCTCTGTTTTGGTTTTATAGTTGCCGGAAATGTGTGTTTTATCTATCAAAGCATCACTTGGACACGTATCACATTAGACTGCCAAGTTCCCCGAAGAAGACCTCTTTACAGACAGTTGATGCCCCATGTACGATCGGACGGTGCATGGGTGCACCCGATGTCAAAAGCCCCATGTCAAAAGCCCCATGTCAAGCCCCATCACCAGCACCCCCTTTTTTTCATTTTTTTCTTATTTTTTTTTTTTTTTGCCTTGTTTTTCAAATTCTTGGTTTCAGAAGCCCGTGACGCAAATCCCCGTGTCAGGTGGCAGGGTCCTCAACGTGACGGCGGGGAATTCTGCTTTTAGCTAAAAGACAGCAAGTGTACACGCGAGCTTGTGTAACGTAATTACGCCGTACGCTGGACTGAGGTAAGGAGTAACCGGGTAAGCCTTTGCGTTTCTCAAGCGTGCGCTATACACACTCACATCTTGAGGCGTTAGAAGTCAAAACAAACATAAAATATCAGTCACTGGCAAAACATTTAAAATTGCAGGTTTTATAGACAAACATGAAACCAAAGCTTTCGTTGGCTCTGAGGCACGCGCGGATTCACAGTTCCGACGAAACGGGTTCAGTCATGCCGCCATACTTATGACAGCACCAAACACCAGTTCCATCCTTAGATCGGTTTAAAAATATGTGTAGTCATCTAAGGAGACAAAGCCTATAATTCTGCGTCTGGGTTTTCTCCATGACGGCGGAGTGCTTTGCTGGTGATGCGAAGGCCCGAGTCTCTAAACACAGCTAGATGACTGGTGCGTGACCGAAAAAATCCGCCTGGTCGTGGTATCGAACCAGGGACCTCTCCATTTCAAGGGGAGCGCTCTACCAACTGAGTTAACCAGGAGTTAGACGTCAGTAGAGGAAACGGGTTTTATCAGCTGCCACCAGTCTAACAACAGCAACGGTGAACGGCTTGCATTTTTAAGGTTACAATGATAAAACAATTAAATGCAAAGGTGCAAGCGAGCTGGACAACAATAGTGAAAATAATCCCTGGAAAAGGGGAACAAGGGGTCCAAAACACAAGCTCAAAACTGCAAACACAGCTGGGTGACTGGTGCGCGACCGAAAAATCCGCCTGGTTCGACACCTTTGCATTTGCAAGTTCAAGAAGAAACTCGGCACACAGCATTCGAACCACGGATGTTGCGGTGACTCGTGTTTGGAGACTGTCCTTTGTACAGTGAATGAGAATTGTGAGCCCGGCTTAAGAGTATTTGCCAGAAATGGTCTTTGCTCGACGAACCTTTTATGTGCTTGACTTATTTTAAATTGTTGATTGATTCAACTGTTTTGATTTTTTATTACTACTGTCATGTTACTTTCGTACACGAATGTTATCTATAGGACTGTTAACTTAATAGGTATACATGTGACACTGGCGACCTAAAGAAAGGCCAGCTCTTTGATTTCTAACTTGCAAATTAATATGGAACCAAAAGGGGGCGCAATTTTAACTAGATATTTCTGTGCCACAAATGCGGAAGATTTTAAAACAAGTTTTGCAAATCAATGTAGAAATATAGGTCCGAACTGAAATAGCGAGATTCTAATTAACGTGTCTTAAGGCTAGATGAACGGTAGAAGGACCCCGTATTGTTGCAACAGTAGGGCTAGGCCACTGATGAATTAACCTTCCGACTATTTCATTAATCTTTTCGAATTATGCTGTTAGATGATGTTGTTCTTCATACTAAAATAAAATAGCTAAATTTATAATAAAAATTTAATAATATATGTTTTTTTAGCCATGTTGGTACTAGGTTTCCTATCTTATATAAACACCCAATGGCCTAGGAGAGCTCAGAGCTTAATCTGAATTCCAGTTAAGCTCCTGGTTAAACCAGACCCCCAGATATTTCTGCTCTTTCTTTACTTTTATAATTTCATTTTTGAAATGTATAACTATATCTGTATTATCGCTTTTATTTATTTGGCGCGAATATTATATAATTTTTTTTTTTCAGTGTTTAATAGCACTTTATTTTTTTGGAGCCATGCGACTAGGTCGGTAAGATAGGTATTTGTTGCCAATTCTAACAATGCTTTAAAAGACGCTTAAAAAAAACGTTCTCATTATTTGCATACATGATAAGCTTGGGAGATGTCGGAATTGCTGTAATGCCATTTCCATACGATACGAACTTTGTTTTTCATTACAAATACATGTGGTGAATGGGAGGTCGGAGAAAAAGCTGCAGAAATGCAGCTTGACGAGGCTCCGGGCCCCCCATTCAGCAGCTACGACTGAGTACATATAATACTATGGTCAAACAAAAAAGAGAAAATCAAATGAACAAATTGATTTTTTGGTTGTTTGACAATTGTACAATATCTATATTTTTAACAAAATATTCGTTCAGTAAAAACGGTAATGCATAACTATTTTTTTTCGTAGTTGGTCCTACATTTCAGAATTCGCCAAGGCTGGTGATTTCTTCATGAATAATAACCGCTTTTTTTCCTTAAAATCAGACAGTTGAAGGATTATATTTAAACGTCCTAATGCCCGCATATTTATACAACATCGTTAAACGATAGTTATATATTTGGTGTATATTGATAATATTGTATGATTTGAACACTGAATGCATACGATGAATGTAAGAAACGTTGCCTATTATTCTTTGCACTTTTCTTTTTGCAATGTAAGTTTGAAAAAGACGTATTCCCCAGATAAGGGTACAGTAACATAAATGAGAATTAAATAAGGAATTGTATAAAACTTTTTTACGCTGGTTGGAAGGACGTGCCTATGCTTATCTGTAATTCCTGCGGATTTGCCTAATTTAGAGCCGGGATATTTCACGTGATTAGTACAAAGCATGGCATCGGAATGGATACAAAGAAAAAGAAATAAAGTAAGAAAACTAGAAGTCCTAAGATAAAGCCTTTCGGGATGCCATATTTTATTGGCAATGAACACGAAACGATGTTGTTTATTTTAACAAATTGAAAGCGATTATCAAGGTGATTTTCTATCAAAGCCAAAGCTATCCCACGTATATCGAATGCTTTTCTGGAATCTAGAAGAAGTCCTAATGTATATATTTTTGTTTTCAATATTGTATGGCATTTTGTCTTTTTCTTGTACAAGTGCCTGCTCCGTAGATTTCCCTTTTTGAAACCGATACTGAGATTTGTTAATCATATCAAATTTTGTAAGAAATTGATGTATTCTGCGCTGCATGACACCCTCAAATAATTTAGAAAATATGGGCAAAACGGAAATCGGTTTAAAATTTTGTAAATATTCTCCACTCCCTTTTTACACTGGAGTAACTTTGGCAATTTCGAGGTTAGGTGGGAATATTCCAGTTTCTAACATATACTAACATATGCGATAGGACGTTGCTGATATAGTGCCACGCATATTTAACAGAAACTAGTTTAATATCATTTACGCCAGCCACTAAATTGTTTTTTTTATATTTTTTTATTAATTCTTCTATTTCTTGGTGGTAGCTAGCGACAACATTATCGAGTTTGGTTGAGAGCTATGTGTAGACGTGGCGAAGCATGCTGGTGCATCTGTCCCAATTCACTCGCCAACATGTACAAAGTGCTCGTTCATTGTGTCAGATAGTTCTGAACCGCTTACACGCTTGGCATTGCTAATTACGCTTGGTATTTCTGCAGCTTAACTCTTCTAGCAGAATGAACAATTGGGCGAGTTGGTAAGAGTTCATTATGGCTTAGAGCGCGAGTAGGACAAAGACAGACAGAGGAGAAAACACAGGACTAGCGCTGAACTAGCAACTGATTCTATTGGAAGGAAAATACATATGATGCTGCTGCTGCTCGTGCAGGCATGCCCCTCCGTGGCCCTGGCGCTTCTTCTTTCACTCAACACGATACCGGCCAAGTTATCCGAGATCCAAAAAGCCGATCTTGCTTTTCATCAAAGTCACTGTGGGCTGGCTCACACACAAGGATCCGTTTTGTGTTATGTGGTACGTCTCCATCATTTCTCGGGGTAGTTTGTGGTTGTGTCGGAACATCACTGTCGTGTTGTTAAAAAGGGGTTGGCATCCGCAATCCCGGCAATGCATCGTGAGATGTGTGTGAGCGGTTCCTTTCATGGAACTGTGGTGTTCTCGTAGTCTTATGTTGAGGCAACGCCCAGTTTGTCCTATGTAGGCACGCCCGCAGAAAAACTGAATCTTGTAGACCACACCTTCTGTGCAGGCGACAAACTGCATTCCGTGTTTGATGCTGGAGCGGCTGTGAGACGTAGGATCGTCATTTCTCGCGCGTTTGTTGACTGCGGAGCACACAGAGCTGAGCTTGTGGCTCAGCTCTGTGCCGGGTGCCTTATAAATAACACAAACAACAGCGCTTCCAGCGTCCACAACAAGGGATTCTACATCTGTCGTAATAGCAGAAAGCTCATTTTACACGTAAAAAGGGATATTTTGCCTTGGGTAAATGGCTACACCACCCCCTCTTTTAGTTTTCCTACCCAGGTTCGTGCCTTTATATCCACCAAGGGAATGGGGTTCATACTTTTCTGAGACCCAAGTCTAAGTACACAGCAAGTCAGTAAAATCTGGTCCTATTGATTCAAGAAACCGATTTAGGCCATTCTGTTTGTTGTTTATGCTTCCAGTGCTGAAATGTATCAAGAAAAAGGAAGGATCAGAACCTTGTAATGTTTGGTTAAACAATGAGTTATCGTAGTACCCACAATCTGCTGGAAATGTGGCAGTCATCAATGAGCAACGTTACTGCAAAAATGAATTCCGTGGCCGTAATGATTACGCGACCATTTTCTGGACATGCTGCAGTGTATGGTATATTTATGTACATAAGCACTCCACCGCCTCTCTTTGAAGTTCCACATAAAGTATAGTTTATATTGTCGCTTAAATATTGAACAATATCATCTTTGGTATACCATGTTCCCGTCAACGTGATAAAGAGAAAAGTTTAAATTCTAAAAAGGTGTCCAACTGATCAAATTTATTATGGAGGGTCTGTGCATTGAAATTAAATAACGAAGATGCAGCGTTTGGTTAGAATCTAAAGAGGTTCCCAACTTGATTTGGTAAGAAACTAATCCTGTTAGCGATTTCCGAAAGAAGAAATAAAAAAGAAAGGCAAATCTGTTAGTTTCTGCAGCAAATCCTCTTCGTTTCCAACTGCGTGTACTCGCCTGCGTCTGCTTTCCTCATAAGCACCTTGCCATTACTGTACCAGGCATACTAGTAAGCGCATACCCTTGCCCATATTCCTTTGCAATCCAAAGAAACGATCATACATGCCCTGTGAAATTTTCCAAAAGGAAAATGTTTGTTTCCTCTTTTTTTAGGTTCAAACATTTGTACCACACGTCCCCAGTTGTCTGGTTCGCCAAACAAACTATAAATCCCTGGACCTTCTCAGGCTTCGAGACAAGTTTGCACTGGTGCCACATCACTAGTGGTCAACTCTGCCACATTTAGTATTCTTGCTACACTGTTTACCTTTGCCATTGCTCTCTCCTAAGCCATCGCGATGCTGTGAACTTCCAAGCGTTTATTGTCGGCGACAGGTCTAGAACGAAGTGAAAGCTCCTCCCACCTCTTTCCACTTGAGCAAAGTGACCGCTGGAGAGGAGGTGGCTTCCTCTCCAGCGTTCGCTCTTCTAAAGTGGAAAGAAGTAGAAGGAGCTTCCCTCTCAAATGACGCCGTGTGCTAACTACAGGGGACGCTTCTCTAGCTATCATCATCATCGTTTGTGACGCCAAGGGTAGGAGAGACGGGGACAGACGGACCAGATCTCGGATCTCTCTGCTCGTCAGCTCGCTTCATGCGCTGTTTGGGTAGCACGCGGCAAAGCCAGCTACACGCGTTGGGTTTATTTGATGAAGTGATACTTGTATTTATTATTTTTATTATTTTTATTAATGATATTGAAAATAGTGTACCACAGGCAAACCTTGTTTCTTATGCTGACGACACAACTATTTTTATTAAGGGCCACACAGCGGATGAAATAGAGAGCACGGCAATAAGAGTCCTTTCAAACATCGATTTGTGGACGAAAGTAAACGGGCTAAAAATAAACGCGGAAAAAACTAAATGTGTGTTATTTCGACCACGAAATAGACAAGCACCTAATTTGCTTCAAATAACTTTAGGGTCTTCAACACTTCAAGTGGTAAAGTCGGTAAAAATATTGGGCGTTTATTTCACTGAATCGTTGTCATGGAATGAGCACGTTGATTATATACATCAAAAAGCTCGTAAATCTATTGGTCTCCTTTGTAAGAATCGGGGTGTCTTTCCAGCAGGTGTTAAATTACTTTTATATTATTCTTTGATTTACACTCATTACGTGTATTGCCATTTAGTTTGGGGCCAAACAACGATACAAAATATAACAAAACTACTGCTAACCCAAAAGAGGGTTCTTCGAATTATCGCAAATGTACCCTTCTCGGGAGCTTTTTCTTAAACATAACGTCATTCCTATTGACCACTTGTACCAATTTCGCCTGCTGGTGATGTATAATATGGCATTAAAACATAATATTTCTTTCCTTTTCGCACTGTCGGGCTTAGCAAAACTAGACCATAAATATGTCACACGTCATGGCGAAATTTGGAGCGTTTCAATACCTCGTACGAATTACGGCTTTACATCATTAAAATACGCATTACCATCTTTACTTAATAAACTCGAAGCCAATGGTATCAGCATCTATGGGACATCAAATCGGATGTTGGCAAAAATCATATTACAGAGAGCATAATTTTTACCTCTTGTGCCTGGAGTTTTTGTATCTGTGGTGAAACTTTATTCAACTTTAAAAATATTTGTTTTGATGCATTCAAGCTGAGTGCAACAATGTGAATAGTCGTTACTGTGTTTTAGTGTCCATTTTTGTGTTTTCGTTGTGTTTCCAATGCTGCTTTCTCGCCAAAGTGTGTTAGGGCGCCAGGACCTCGTCAAGCTGCAACCGCAGCTTTTTGTCCTGACGTCCTCCCTTTTTGTACCAACCAGAATGGGAAATAAAATACATTATTATTATTATTATTATTATTATTATTATTATTATTATTATTATTATTATTATTATTATTATTATTATTATTATTATTATTATTATTGTACTTACCGAGACTAATGTGTCTGAGGATTGGTGGGATCTGTTTAAATTAGCTGGCTATAATTCCTTCTGGTTCTCGCGGTCAAATGTGGGGGGTGGGGGGATCGCGGTTTTCATTAAGGACAAATGGCTGGTTTCTAAACTCGACATCTCTTTTTCTCATGCAGAAACGATTGCGCTTAAAATTGAGAATTCCAATTTTATTATTTTTATTTTAGCATGTTATAGGCCTGCCTTCACAAAGCGTTAGAAGTTTTCTAGAAGAATTGAAAAAAACACTGAATGAAATGCATAACAGGGGTTTATTCTGCTTGGTTGGCGATATTAACATCGATGTAGCGAAACAGGAACGATCTGATGTGTGTGATTATTTAAACATTCTTGCAAACGAGGGTATTGAAAGCACTATTAAAGCTCCTACAAGAGAAGAGATAATATCAGGTAAACTAGTCACGTCCTGCATCGATCATATCTGTGTTCGAGCTGAGAATACCGTTACAATGTCATCGGTTATCACGGAAAAAATGGCCGATCATTATTTTGTAGGATGTCAGTTTGTAAACTCTGGGGAGACAAAGCCTGAAGCCGAAACAAAGCAAATAGAAATTATCAATAATGTAAAACTAGATCGCCTCATTTCGACATTTGATTGGATCTCATTTCGTAAGTCCACATCCCAATCCGACCTGTACACAAAGTTCACACAGATCATTAATTCTTTCACAGAGAAATGTAAACGAACAGTTAGAATAAAAAAACGAAGACCGGATCACGCATGGTTGAACACGGAGGTACTTACCGCCATAAAAGCAAAAGAACTCGCTTGGGCACGGAGTCGGCGGGCACCAGAGAATAATAAACTTCGTTCTGAATTTAGGATCGCGAGGAACAGAGCTAATGCTATGCTTCGACTGGCGAAAAGAAAGCACTTCAAGAACAAGTTTGAAAAGGCGCGCTTTAGCTCTTCAGAGACATGGTCACTTGTTAATACTGTTCGTGGTCATCAGCGAAAGCCATCCGTGGATGACGTTGTAAAAAAACATTTCGGTAACAAATTGAGAGATATTGTTGAACGATTCAATTCCTACTTTGTTAGATCCACTTCTGCTCCAGAAAGAGTTGGTATTTCGGAAGCAGTAATAGAGATGAACGCAACCTCCGCTTTTCTTTATCCCATGAGCTTGGACGATTTACGTTCGATTCTCTTCAGCATTAAGCCCACTAGGTCTCCAGGCGTAGATGGTATAACTCTTGGTTGTCTTCAAAGAAACTTCAGATATCTGCAGGATACACTTCTTTTCATGTTAAACGGATTTAGCGAATTGGGCGTGATCCCTAATGAGCTTAAGACTGCTATAGTGCGACCGATTTTCAAAGGCGGGGATCCTAAAAAGGTAGAAAACTACCGCCCGATTTCGATTTTGCCCGTGCTAGAACATTTGTTTGAGAAACACATTTTCCATATAATGACCAGTTTCATTGATCAGTGTTCGCTGTTTTCTTCTAGGCAATATGGGTTTATTTCTGGGAGTGGTACGCAGTTACTTTTAGAGGACGTAGCTGACAAAATTTACTCTGGTTTTGAGGGCAACATGTTTTCATGTGCCGTTTTTCTAGACGTCAGCAAGGCCTTCGACACGGTAAATCATGAGATATTATTAGAGAAGCTTTGGAGGTTCGGTTTCCGTGGACCTTTTCACTCGCTCTTGAAAAATCTGTTAGAAGGTAGGGCCCAGGTGGTTTCTATAGATAAAGTTAATAGCTCAACCCAGTTGCTCGAAACCGGCGTCCCTCAGGGTTCGGTGCTATCCCCATTACTTTTTAATGTTTATGTAAATGACCTAGAAACTGTTATTTCTGGATGTGATATTTTTCAGTATGCCGACGACACCTTGCTTGTTTCACGACACATCAATTTCGAAAAGGCGGTTCACGCTCTGCAGTTAAATGTGCTTAAAGTTATGGACTGGTATGCGGCCAACCGTATAAGAGTTAACCCATTAAAAACTAAACTCGTCTGTTTCCGTAATCCCCTGAAACCCGGATTCTCTAATGCCCCTTTTCTTCTACACAGTTCTGGTTGCAAACTTTGTTGTTGTAAGCCTGTTCCCTGGGTGGACTATACAAGATATATGGGTCTGATTTTTGAATATGATATGTCGTGGAACAAACAAATGGCACATCTGTGTTGTGTGCTAAGGAGAGTTGCATGTATGTTGTATAATATGAGATTGTTTGTTCCTTTTAAGGTTAGAAAAATGATTGTCCACGCGCTTGCGTACAGTGTACTGCGATATGGGGTGACGCTACATGCCTATTGCACAACATCTTGGCACTCTAAAATTGACAGCATTTTGAAAGGAATTTTGCGAAGTGTAGCGTATAACTCATGTTTTTCATCCAGTGAGGATTTTTTTAGAGATTTGCAGATGCCAAGATTACGTAGTTTGTATACTGAAACTGTTGTGCTACGCCATTTTTGGAGTGAAAGTTTTAAAACAGTTCATACACCATCGCGCCTCCTCAGAACGTCTCCTCGGTATGAAGTGCAAAGATGTGTCACCAGATATGGAAAACGAATGCGGTCGTTTTACGTGTCAGACATTTTTAATACCCTTCCTGAAGATATTTTCAGTGTTACTGGCAAAGGAGAGTTGAAGAAGTGGCTTCATCATTATGCTTGTGAAAGCTAATTATTGTGCTGTTGTCGTTTTGAGTTGAATTGGGATGCTGGTTAGTTGAAGCTCATGATCGTGTGTTTGCTTCTATGTGCGTTCTTCATTATTTTCTCGCTTATGTATATTTGTTTTGTGTTTTTTTTTTGTTTTTTTTTTGGGATTTGACTTGGGAAGCTGGTTAGCCGAAGCCTTGTGTACGTGTTTGTTTATTCAAGTGTTCTTTTTTTCGCCTATGCGAATTTGCTGGGTCCAGTCCTACAAGCCATTGTCGGCTTAGACGGACCCGTCATTTGACATACCGAAAGCGTTGTGTGAATAAAAAGATTATTATTATTATTATTATTATGCTAGGCCTAATGGCGATAGCCAGGCCGGCCTCGACGAAGCATCGCTCAGCCACCACTCCTCACCGCCCTCCCCGACCACTTCCAACCGTCCGGAGGGGCCAGCTTCCTCCTCCCCCGGCGGTCCCAACGCAGACATGGAATCCTTACGGGCCCTCCTCCTCGACTCCCTCAAGGGGATCTCCTTCCTCACGGACGAGGTTGCTGCTCTTCGGGACGAGAACGCGCAGCTTCGCCGCGAGTACAGGCAGTCTTCCCAGCTGCAGGCGAGTGCCATGCAGTCTTTGCGGACGGAACTCAGAGCTGTGCGCGAGACTCGGAGCCAAATGGGGCCGGCCGGCGGAGGACGGCTGCCATTTTCCTACGCCGCGGTGACGAGCCCCCATCATCCGCTATCTCCGGCGCGAGGGGGAGGAGGCACCCCTCTTCTCGCAGGGGGGGCCTCTTCGAGCGCGCCGGTCGACGGTCTCTCTGCGACCTTGAACGGGTCGCGCACCGACCTCGCTGAACCTGTCCAGCCTTCGGGGCACCCACGCCGTCGGGACTCATCCAACTTTAACGGGGCTGGGTTCCGCGGGGCGGGACACAAGTTCCCCACGGCAAGGCGTCCGTTGTTGAGGGGAGGTGCGGCAGCCAGCTGTATACCTGTGGCACTGCCACCCCCTCGTCCACGTCACCAACGCGCTGTGTTCGTGACGCGTCTCGGCTCATCTTGTGATCCTGCAGGCCTTCAGGCTCACATCCAAGGGCGGGGCCCTGTTCGTGAGCTCGTATGCACCCGGCTCAAGACACGGTATGAGGGCTACTCGTCCTTCCACGTGACGGCTGCGGAAGACGAAATGGAGAAACTTTTCGATCCCCTCCTCTGGCCAGAGGGAAGCCTCTTCAAGGAGTTCACAGGCCAGCTGACTGACAGCCGTACCTATCAAGCGGTATCTCCAACACCTTTCTCCAATAATGCCGAAACAGATACCTAAACTAGACATTTATTATCAAAATGTCCGAGGTCTCCGCACAAAAGCTAATGAATTTTTTTCTAACGTAACCCTAACTCATGCATCTATTATTGTACTAACCGAGACCTGGCTCTGTTCGAATATTTCTTCATCTGATCTCTTCCCACCAAATTTCACAGTATTTCGACGCGATCGCGCATTCTCTACATTGAAAAAGACAGGGGGTGGGGTACTGATAGCAATTGATACGTCGTTACAATGCGTTAGGCGTCCAGATCTCGAGACATCATTTGAGTCAGTGTGGGTAGAGCTACAATGTGCTAATGGCGAGCGTATCCTTCTGGGCTCTTACTACTTGCCCCCTGACACCTCTCCTGATGATTTTAGCCAATGTCTACTAGGCATTGAGCGCACAACCAACGCCCTTGAAAAATTTAAATTTATGGTTCTTGGCGATTTTAATGTCCCCAACATATGTTGGGAAACAGCCTCTGCGTCCTCAAAACATTACTATATTATTCAAAAATCTCATCTCTTGCTTAATTTCGCATCGTTTACGAACTTAAGACAATATAACTGTATCCCGAACACTCAGGGCAACATGCTTGATCTTTGCTTCTCGGATCTTGACTGCATAGATGTAACTGAGGGTGCGTCAGGCTTGGTTCCCCCCGACGGATATCACCCCCCTTTGGAGATTAGTATACCTGTACGACAGGGCATGAGACGTTGTTCACGGAGACATCCTGAACGGAATAGACATAATTTTTGCGCTGGAGATTATGTTAGTTTGTACGATCATTTCTCCAATTACGACTGGTCCTCAATTATCCTGTGCTCTGACGTTGATCAACAGGTTCGCGATTTCACTCGAATCGTCCGAGAGGGAATGGATCAATTCATCCCGTTGCGTAAAACATCAGGCTCAAAGTTTCCCTTCTGGTTCTCGCACGAATTACGTACTTTAATGAATAAGAAATTGCGCGCTCATCGAAAGTTTAAAAAGAACGATACCCCCGAATTAAAATCAGAATTTGGGCGCTTTAGGTCTCTCTGCAAGGAAGTTTTTAAACGTGATCGTCAGGCGTACACTGATTCCGTCGAGTTGCAGCTAACTAAAAATCCCAAAGAATTCTGGAAGTATGTTCGCTCTCGGTCCCAGACAAAAGGTAGAGGAGAGATTACCCTGCTGGACTCACAGGGAAACTCGACGACAGATGTTTGTGAAATTTTTGCACGCCACTTCCAGTCTGTTTTTAAGCATCATCCAACCCCTTCATCTACTGCCGCGCCAGCTGTCTCTGGGAAGGCATCCTGTATTGCACTCTTTGACGAGGAGCTACTGCATGAGTGTGTAAAAAAAATGAAACCATCATTGTCTTCTGGCCATGATGGTATTCCGTCAGTCCTCTTGAAGGCATACAGTGCCATATTTATTCCTGTTCTAGTACAGATTTTTAACAACTGCATAAAGAATGAGGTCTTTCCCGCCATGTGGAAAACGGCACTTGTTGTACCTGTGCATAAGTCCGGTCCAAAAACAAATGTGTCGAACTACAGACCTATATCTCTTCTTTGCACATTTTCGAAGCTCCTCGAAGTGGCACTACACAAAATATTGTCATTCAATCTCAAGCGTTATCTTATCCCTAACCAACATGGATTTATGGCGGGTCGCTCGACCACAACTAATCTCGCCTGTTTTATGTCAACCGCTGCTCACGCCGTCGCTAACAGAGGCCAGCTTGATGTGATTTACTTTGACTTGAGTAAAGCGTTTGACATTGTTAATCATGAGATGTTACTGGCTAAACTGTCAAAGCTAGATATTCACAACTCATTGCTTTCATTGCTCGAAAGTTATTTGCGTGACCGGAAGTGCTTTGTTAGCTCGAATAATAATTTTTCTGCTACTTATGAGGCGACAACGGGTGTGCCTCAGGGCTCCGTTCTCGGACCTCTTCTGTTTTCAGTATTTGTTAATGATGTTTCGACTGTGATTCGTCACTCCTCATTTCTTCAGTACGCAGATGATATTAAGATGTTCATGGAGGTACGAGAAGACCGAGACTGTGTTTTGCTGCAGAGAGATGTTGATGCTTTTGAAGAATGGTGCCGGGAGAATGACCTGAAGATAAATAGCTCTAAAACGAAAGTCGTGTCGTACACTCGTAAGACACATAACATTGTATTCCCATATGTTATTCAGACAGACCTTTTGGAACGTATGAACAGAATCAAAGATCTTGGCGTGGTGTTTGACAGCACCTTACACTTCTCCAGTCATGTGGATCACATCGTGAACGCAGCTCTACGCACGCTCGGGAGTGCGTGCCGCATCACTAAAGAATTTATTAACCCCTGCACATTTCTTATACTCTACAGTGCATTGTGTCGACCACAGCTTGAATACGCTTCTGTTGTATGGAATGGAATTTGTGCCACAAATTCCTCGAAAATAGAACGGGTTCAGAACAAGTTTCTTTCCATCTATAGACATCGTTGCTCAGCGCGCATTGTGCCCACCACTACTGATGTCCCTGTCCCTGTTCAGCGTAGCGTGGCACTACCTACCCTGCTTCGTAGGAGAGAACTTGCCGATATCTTATTTTTATACAAACTTGTCCACGCCATCACTGATTGCACGGTATTGACGTCAAGAGTACTCTTAAAAATTCCTCTAAAAACAACAAGGCAAAATGCGTCCTTCTGCAACAGGCGTCTACTCAACCTCCACGATCCTGTGTCCAGACTTGGGCATACTTATAATTCTTCTTTTTCTGAAACACTCGACATATTTAACAATAACACGCTGCAGTTTGTAAAAACGTTAAAGGCCATCACTTAAATTTGAACTGTATGCACTAACTTGCGGCGTTTACGCCGAAATTCCCCACTTTGAATGCATTTTTTTTTCTTTCTAGCAATTGGTGGTGGCGGTAGTACCATTAAGCTTATCGTGTGTTGTGACTTTGTGTTTACTTTTTATAATTTTTAAGTGTATTTTTCTAGGGCTTGTCCGTTGCGTGTGTTGTCCGTACTATTGCTTTATGCCCTGTTCTGCCTTACATGTTAACACAGTGCACCTGTACCAAGACCGCAAGGTTGTTCCTGGGCACGAATAAAAACATTGATTGATTGATTGATTGATTGATTGATTGATTGATTATTATTATTATACCTCCACGATCCTCCACGAACCTGTGTCCAGACTTGGGCATACTTATAATTCTTCTTTTTCTGAAACACTCGACATATTTAACAATAACACGCTGCAGTTTGTAAAAACGTTAAAGGCCATCACTTAAATTTGAACTGTATGCACTAACTTGCGGCGTTTACGCCGAAATTCCCCACTTTGAATGCATTTTTTTTTCTTTCTAGCAATTGGTGGTGGCGGTAGTACCATTAAGCTTATCGTGTGTTGTGACTTTGTGTTTACTTTTTATAATTTTTAAGTGTATTTTTCTAGGGCTTGTCCGTTGCGTGTGTTGTCCGTACTATTGCTTTATGCCCTGTTCTGCCTTACATGTTAACACAGTGCACCTGTACCAAGACCGCAAGGTTGTTCCTGGGCACGAATAAAAACATTGATTGATTGATTGATTGATTGATTGATTATTATTAGTCCTCTTGAAGGCATACAGTGCCATATTTATTCCTGTTCTAGTACAGATTTTTAACAACTGCCTAAAGAATGAGGTCTTTCCCGCCATGTGGAAAACGGCACTTGTTGTACCTGTGCATAAGTCCGGTCCAAAAACAAATGTGTCGAACTACAGACCTATATCTCTTCTTTGCACATTTTCGAAGCTCCTCGAAGTGGCACTACACAAAATATTGTCATTCAATCTCAAGCGTTATCTTATCCCTAACCAACATGGATTTATGGCGGGTCGCTCGACCACAACTAATCTCGCCTGTTTTATGTCAACCGCTGCTCACGCCGTCGCTAACAGAGGCCAGCTTGATGTGATTTACTTTGACTTGAGTAAAGCGTTTGACATTGTTAATCATGAAATGTTACTGGCTAAACTGTCAAAGCTAGATATTCACAACTCATTGCTTTCATTGCTCGAAAGTTATTTGCGTGACCGGAAGTGCTTTGTTAGCTCGAATAATAATTTTTCTGCTACTTATGAGGCGACAACGGGTGTGCCTCAGGGCTCCGTTCTCGGACCTCTTCTGTTTTCAGTTTTTGTTAATGATGTTTCGACTGTGATTCGTCACTCTTCATTTCTTCAGTACGCAGATGATATTAAGATGTTTATGGAGGTACGAGAAGACCGAGACTGTGTTTTGCTACAGAGAGATGTTGATGCTTTTGAAGAATGGTGCCGGGGGAATGACCTAAAGATAAATAGCTCTAAAACGAAAGTCGTGTCGTACACTCGTAAGACACATAACATTGTATTCCCATATGTTATTCAGACAGACCTTTTGGAACGTATGAACAGAATCAAAGATCTTGGCGTAGTGTTTGACAGCACCTTAATCTTCTCCAGTCATGTGGATCACATCGTGAACGCAGCTCTACGCACGCTCGGGAGTGCGTGCCGCATCACTAAAGAGTTTATTAACCCCTGCACATTTCTTATACTCTACAGTGCATTGTGTCGACCACAGCTTGAATACGCTTCTGTTGTATGGAATGGAATTTGTGCCACAAATTCCTCGAAAATAGAACGGGTTCAGAACAAGTTTCTTTCCATCTATAGACATCGTTGCTCAGCGCGCATTGTGCCCACCACTACTGATGTCCCTGTCCCTGTTCAGCGTAGCGTGGCACTACCTACCCTGCTTCGTAGGAGAGAACTTGCCGATATCTTATTTTTATACAAACTTGTCCACGCCGTCACTGATTGCACGGTATTGACGTCAAGAGTACTCTTAAAAATTCCTCTAAAAACAACAAGGCAAAATGCGTCCTTCTGCAACAGGCGTCTACTCAACCTCCACGATCCTGTGTCCAGACTTGGGCATACTTATAATTCTTCTTTTTCTGAAACACTCGACATATTTCACAATAACACGCTGCAGTTTGTAAAAACGTTAAAGGCCATCACTTAAATTTGAACTGTATGCACTAACTTGCGGCGTTCACGCCGAAATTCCCCACTTTGAATGCATTTTTTTTTTTCTTTCTTTCTAGCAATTGGTGTTGGCGGTAGTACCATTAAGCTTATCGTGTGTTGTGACTTTGTGTTTACTTTTTATAATTTTTAAGTGTATTTTTTTAGGGCTTGTCCGTTGTTTGTGTTGTCCGTACTATTGCTTTATACCCTGTTCTGCCTTACATGTTAACACAGTGCACCTGTACCAAGACCGCAAGGTTGTTCCCGGGCACGAATAAAAACATTGATTGATTGATTGATTGATTGATTGATTGATTGATTGATTGATTGATTATTATTATTATTATTATTATTATTATTATTATTATTATTATTATTATTATTATTATTATTATTATTATTATTATTATTATTATTATTATTATTATTATTTGATTCGTCACTCCTCATTTCTTCAGTACGCAGATGATATTAAGATGTTCATGGAGGTACGAGAAGACCGAGACTGTGTTTTGCTACAGAGAGATGTTGATGCTTTTGAAGAATGGTGCCGGGAGAATGACCTGAAGATAAATAGCTCTAAAACGAAAGTCGTGTCGTACACTCGTAAGACACATAACATTGTATTCCCATATGTTATTCAGACAGACCTTTTGGAACGTATGAACAGAATCAAAGATCTTGGCGTGGTGTTTGACAGCACCTTACACTTCTCCAGTCATGTGGATCACATCGTGAACGCAGCTCTACGCACGCTCGGGAGTGCGTGCCGCATCACTAAAGAGTTTATTAACCCCTGCACATTTCTTATACTCTACAGTGCATTGTGTCGACCACAGCTTGAATACGCTTCTGTTGTATGGAATGGAATTTGTGCCACAAATTCCTCGAAAATAGAACGGGTTCAGAACAAGTTTCTTTCCATCTATAGACATCGTTGCTCAGCGCCCATTGTGCCCACCACTACTGATGTCCCTGTCCCTGTTCAGCGTAGCGTGGCACTACCTACCCTGCTTCGTAGGAGAGAACTTGCCGATATCTTATTTTTATACAAACTTGTCCACGCCATCACTGATTGCACGGTATTGACGTCAAGAGTACTCTTAAAAATTCCTCTAAAAACAACAAGGCAAAATGCGTCCTTCTGCAACAGGCGTCTACTCAACCTCCACGATCCTGTGTCCAGACTTGGGCATACTTATAATTCTTCTTTTTCTGAAACACTCGACATATTTAACAATAACACGCTGCAGTTTGTAAATACGTTAAAGGCCATCACTTAAATTTGAACTGTATGCACTAACTTGCGGCGTTTACGCCGAAATTCCCCACTTTGAATGCATTTTTTTTTTTTTCTATGGTGGCGGTAGTACCATTAAGCTTATCGTGTGTTGTGACTTTGTGTTTACTTTTTATAATTTTTAGGTGTATTTTTCTAGGGCTTGTCCGTTGTGTGTGTTGTCCGTACTATTGCTTTATGCCCTGTTCTGCCTTACATGTTAACACAGTGCACCTGTACCAAGACCGCAAGGTTGTTCCTGGGCACGAATAAAAACATTGATTGATTGATTGATTGATTGATTGATTGATTGATTGATTGATTGATTGATTGATTATTATTATTATTATTATTATTATTATTATTATTATTATTATTATTATTATTATTATTATTATTATTATTATTATTATTATTATTATTATTATTATTATTATTATTATTATTATTATTATTATTATTATTATTATTATTATTATAGTAGGGCATTTACCGAATCTTGAAACTGTAGCACGCGTAGTCGCGCTAACAAACAGTTTGGGCGCTGAGGTGTCGAAGCGCTGGGACGGTGGTGTTCCACCGTCCCTCTACTCCAGTACTCTACTCAGTACAAAAAGCTGGATGATGAAAATAGAATATCCAGCGCTTTACGCCACTACAACGTCTACCACGGCGAATAGGGTGTATCTTTGATTATGATTCGAACAAAATAAAACTGCGAAAGGAATGCCTCATCAAATTGAAAATATGAAAGCGAAATTCGAGAACCTCTCGCGTGCGTAGTAAACACTTCAGTGAAAGCGACTTCGTGTGTCCTGTTGGTTCCAATGTGTCTTGTGAGTGCTGGTCTCTCGTTAATTCCAAGTTGATTCCTTTTTCTCTTTTTCGTAGGCCAATAAACATTTTTTTTTAATAATTGGCAGGAAGAAGCGGTGGCTGGCTTCCGAAGTCATTTCAATTATCCCTGGTTATTCACCCGTTCGGCTCGAAGCATGCTAAACCCCCTTGCGATCGAAGTCTTAAATCTAGTAAGTCGGTGGCACTTCGGCGTCCCCTCACAAAAAAAAATAGGTATACACATTCTACGAATTAATATCATTTGTATGTATAAAGATGCGGACCTAAATACGCATAATACCTGATGCGCTTCTCAGCGAGCGATATTAAATTTGTAAACAATACTTAGTAAAAATTGGATAAAAAACAAAGTAATCAATCGCCTGAATTTGCCCCGGCCTGTCCGACAATTCAGTAATTTATGATTTATCAAATCATTAAATTAAATTTATTAAAAGGCTGCGAGCCGAGGTATGGAAGAAAGAGTGAGCGGCGCCCGAAAGAGAAAGCAGCGGCGGGGGGGGGGGGGGGGGGGGGGGGGTAAATTTTGGAGGGTGTTTTGACATAAGAACCCCCCCCTTCCCCTTTCCTGGCTACGCACCTGTTCAGTAACATGCCCGCAAAAAATGGCTGCCGAAAATAAAACAGAACAGCCAGCGGTTAAGTTCGGATGCCGAAAATGAAATAGCCAGTGGATAAGGTTGGCTTGGGAGCCAATATTGGATAAGAAATTTGGATGGCAATATTTGTTGTGCAACCCCCAACCAACGGTGGTCCAACGATGGCTTAGGTAGTGGTTGAACAGTGGTCCAACATTGACTTAAATGTTGGTTAAAAGGTGGCCCAACGATGGCACGAATCAGCGTCCAACGTTGGCTTAAATAATGGTGGAGTCATAGTAAGGCATCGACGTTAGTGAATGGTCCAACATCGAAAAGGGTAGCGCTTTCGCGAAATCCAAAGTTAGGCCATTCAGAGTAGAACGCGAAAGCGCTTTCGGGCCCCGTTCTCATCGCCTTCTCATTCTTTTTCTGCCAGTGAGCAGGAAGTGCGGCGGACATGGAGTCAGTAGCGTGTCTGGCTCGAAACTGAAGGGTCGTGGGTTCCAATCCCACCTAAAATACGTTACAAAATGAAATCCTTTCAGACATTCGGCGACCTTTAATTCGCATTACAAGTCATGTTTTTAACCACTTTCATTTCACGCGCGTGAGCGTTATGTGAAACTCCCGCGCGAGGTCATGTGGCTGTGACGTCTTGGCTCTATCGACCAATCAGGATTTTCACGTCACGCCACCGACGCCGGCCTTTCTGTGACACGACCTCCTTAACGCTGTCACGTTAATATCGGAGGCAATATTTGCCAGTGCTGGGTCGATGTCGGTACAACAATGGTGTGCTGCTCGGGGCGGAACTCGTTTCTAAAAAATGAATAGAGAGATAAAACTGTATATGACGAATTGGAATATAACGTACAGTGCAATTCAAACCCGAAACGTATCGGGCGTTCCCAGTTTCTCCGTCTCTCTGGCTCCCGACTGGAGGACTCCATGCGCAGGTTTCTGTTTCTCTCTTCGTTTTATTTCTATTTTGACGAAAGACAGTCGACAAGCCCAGAACCTTTTTTTTTCTCCGGACTTCAATCACACTTCCCATCGAACGCCAGTCGTAATCTTTAGCCTACCTGCCGGAGAAACTTTACGACCTTACGTAAATTCGCCCGACTGGCAAAAAATAAAATAAAATAAATAACTCATATTACTTACAATCGTATTTCCATAGCGACGCCCAGCGGCAACTCCATCCACCTGCAAATTCGCATCAATAAAAAAAAACGAACGGTTTACGGGAGTTTGTTGAGAACGACGCCGAAGCTCGTAGAGTGGGAATCTTAAAAGTTTTATTATAATTTTATTAGTCGCAAGTTGTTCGTTGCTTTCATGTTCGTTTCTTTCGCAGTCGAGACGCGTACAGATCCCACCGCATTTGGACGGCGCCACTATCGGCGGCATGCAGGCGTGGCACAAAATCCTTTTGCCTCCAATGTAGCAGAAAACGGAGAGGCAATTGTAGACGTTACCGATGCGCCATTAAACCGCTAGTTCCGCCTCCGAGCCGAACGACCTTATCGCTTCGGAGCCGCGTGCACAAGGATACGAAACGACGAGAGCGTCTTGTTGCCGAATTAGTGTCCGATTCGTCAGCTCTTGGGTCGTTTCTGAAGAACTCCGGTATATAGAATAAATAGATCGCCGACAGGGACAGCATGGCGTCGAGTCACGACGCGTCTGCTATTTCCATGCAACGGTGTAACTATACTCCATTTACCCTTAAGCTGACAGCGCGGTGGAAGTCCCGTGATACACCACCAGCATCCTATTGACGCAAAAAAAAAAAAATCGTTGCGTTTATAAAGAACACACGAAGAGTTATAGCGGAGAAACCTTTATTGTGAATCGATCGAAAACAACAGCGTTACACCAGAAAAAAAAAAGTGTTTTACCCTTCTCGTTAATTGACAGCGACGAAAACAGTTTGATGCTCGTTATTTGTTTGTCGGCGGCGCGTCTCGTCAGACCCGAACGCACACACGCTGCCTTCCGTCACTAAGGGCACAGTCCCCACCAAAGCGACAAACACCGCCTTTTGTTCGCCAACGACACAAGGTCTGCGTTTTGCCGACCGCCATACAACACCACCTAGAACACAAGTATGGCGCCAACTCAGCATTTCGGGCACGAGGCCGACGCCGAATGTCCTTCAACGCACTGACCGAATATCCTTCAACTCGGTACTCGTGCACAATCTGAGTCGGCGCTCGACCTCCCCGTGAGGACATCGAAATAACATGTTATTCTAAGTGGAAGTCACCCGGACACCCCTTTTGTTCGCTCGCTTGTTCTTTCGTTCGTGGTCAGTTGATGACAATCCAGCATAAAGAAAACTAATAGCAGTGTTTACGTTACATGTCAGCAAGCAATGTTTGTTGTTGTTCTCGAAGCCCCAGACCGAAATAGACCCTTTTTTAAAAGTACATCAAACGATATCGGCCGTCTATAGGCCGCGGTGCGTCGCAAAGCTCTACAGTTTTTATACACGAAACAATCAAGACCGGCCCGTGTACTAAACACTGGGCTACACGCCCACAAATCCGCTGACATTGCCACAAAATACTTTTTTTTTCTAGCCGGTAGAGGTGCGCGGACACTGTCTCGAATCAAGCAGAGCTGCGTCGTTCATAGCCTTCACAAGGCAAGAGACAGCCCACAACATATACCATCACTCTTTGCAGCTTTGAATCTATAAGAAGCGCGTTGCGCTATTATCAGTTCGAAGCGCTGCTCCCGCACCCTTATCTATAGCGGTTATGGACAGCATACAAACAAAGAAAACAAATTGCTCCGAAATTTCGTAATAGCTTCTGAGATGCTGTTGACACTCCTAGGCACACAGACCGCAATGCTATAGGATACGACATGGGCCACAGAGAAGCCGACGTGGAGACAAAGGCAAAGGTAGAAATCGATCACTAGCGAACATTCTGTATATACAAAGTTCCCTATATCGAAGCTTTAAAAAGCGTGATATGTCGACGATGTTTTTCAATCGGCCGTTGTTCCACAATACACAGAAGATCCCTTGACCGTTGCAACGAGCTGTTTTGGTCATGTCTACGAGAGGACTTGGTGAGCTGTTGTCGAAATGCAGCTAAACTACGAGAAGATGTATCCCCACCACTTGTTGGTGGGTACACAGCACGACAGCAGTGGGTACAGTTCAAACAACAAACACAGAACCAAAGTTTATAACACTGTTGGGAATTCCGTGTAAGGCTTGCGGCACACTCACAATCGTCTGCAACATCGTAGCCAAGTCCCAGTAGTGTCTACAAGCTGAGCGTATAGAATGTTCCTATAGTATAGACCTAAGTCATTACAGGATTCAAGCGCACCAGAACACCGACATATAATCACATGGTCCCAAACGTTCATGGCATAGCAAGCATACAAACAACATTAGAAGAATGGGCTTTCGTAAACAGTCGAAGAACTACGTAAAGCCCAAAAAAAAACATCCAATAAAAAAAATTGTGCGATGCTTTTTGTCAGGTCACAGAATCTGCTCAATACTTTGCAGACTCAACATAATAAAATAAACAAACATGTTAATACAGAACCCAGCCGAAAAGACGCATACAGCTCCCCTGGTATTAATTACGTCGACTGACAAAAGCCGTGACGACACAAAGTGTATCCGTCATAACTCTTGTGTCACTCCTCTCTGTTGGCGGACTTTCGGTTCGCCTTGCGAGCCACGGTAAGGGTGTCGAGAGCCTAAATGCTTCCTAAACAGATGCGAAGGAAAGCAAAACCTCCTAGATAGCAAGGCCATAGTGTAGGATCTGCTACGTCACCAGCGCGGCGCACAGATTGGACACGAGTGGTGACGTCAGCGTTCGGCTGGGACGTCGTGTCCAATCAGCGAGAACACGAGACCCAGCCGAACGCTGAGGCGTCACTCCTGTCCAATCAGTGACCAGCGCTGGCTTCGACAGCTGACATAGCAAACCCTGCACTACGGCCCTGTTATAAAGGAAAGGTTGAGGAAAGGAGAGCTGGACTGCGGGAAAGAGAATGAAGAAATAGAGCATGTGACGTCATAAAGGAATGACGTCATAGAACCTCTCCAGGAAAAAAAGAAAGAGGGGGGGGGGGGGGAGTAAATTAAACCCGGATTTAAAAAAAAAGTATATAGACATCAGGGTCGTTGCGAAAGAGGGTTACAAGATAATAATTATGCACGTAGATTTTCCGGTGTTTATAATTATGAAAAAATCGACAAATGTTTTTCGGTTTTTTTTTTTTCGGATTTCGCTGCACTTTGGTCATCCATCTTGGGTGAACGCTACAAAAGGTAATTAATTATCCATGAAAAACTCTCATAAAAAAGTACTAAGGGGTATGGTGTAAAAGGGAAGGGTTCCAACAAAAAAAAAACAGTCGCAGCTGGAGCACAAATTTCCATAAATCGGTGTTTTTTGTGGTTTTTACTGATCATGTATTTTTTTACATAAGCAGACGTTCACAGATATTTCTCGGTTAAAACCGCAAAGTCTACGGCCTAAAGATGACACGGATCGAGTAAAAACAAAAATCGCTGGTTGATATAAGGTTACGAGATGAGGACTCAGGACGAATAACGAGTTCACACGCGCGGCGCACCGGTGATGTATTCTTCCTTGCATATATCGGTTTCGTGAGAGCTATGAAAGTCGTTTTGCCTCCTGACGCACACATCACCGGTAGAGGAAGCTCACATAACGCGTAGGAGAAGGGATGACAGGAGTATAAGGCAACGAAACAGAAAAAGGTATCATTA
Source organism: Ixodes scapularis (assembly GCF_016920785.2). Taxonomy (NCBI): domain Eukaryota; kingdom Metazoa; phylum Arthropoda; class Arachnida; order Ixodida; family Ixodidae; genus Ixodes; species Ixodes scapularis. Next base: position 17,786,655 of record NW_024609838.1, on the reverse strand, counting down.
CGCATAGGGCTTTCGGTTTGGAAAGTGCACCTATCAAAAGATATCGCCAAATCTGCGGCGTTAAATCTATATGTATATATATTCGCCTAGAGAAATTTAGGGAGAGGAGGACATGAGAGCGCGCTATGACGTCTGATCGACGAGCTATAATTTGATGGATAGCGAGCAGACGCAAAGGCTCCCTGCCTTCGCCTCTACCCCCTGCTTCCCTCCATCCAATCAAAGCGCTGCTCGGGCAGGGCCCGGCGTCCAATCAGAACTCTCTCTCAGCTCACCTCTCCCGCTGTAATTCTCCCCGTACAGGCCCGTATTGCTTTTAGAGTATCACTGCGTTCCATAAGCAGATCAGATTAGTGGTTTGTTATGCATTGGTCGCGTTATTTGAGTTTTTTTTTCGCTGTCTGCCGCTAAACCTTTCGGACATGGTGCGGCCTGTGAACACAATAAGTGTCCCAAAACCGAAAGCCCTTACTATACGGGATGATGTTCAGAGTATACGAGTGAGTTGATGTTATTTCGTGTGTATAGTATAGAAAAGAGTGCGATTCAGGCATAACGAGGTGCAAAAACTAAAGGCTAAAGGTGTGAAAGGGTGAGTACGAGGTGAGGTGTTACAAATACTAGCTAAAGCTCTTGTCTAATTCAACCGAACGTACACATCAAACACAGTTACAAAGGTAGACAACAATGAGAACTAAATAAGAGCACGTCAACCGCATTGATTCGTTCAAAAGGAATCGTCCTGAAAGAGTAGTCGCGAATAAATAACCACGACGACATATTCTACGTTTCCAAGACAAACAAAGATAAACATTGAACGGTAAAATACGCAGGACACATTCGACCCTTTGGATGACTCAAAATAATCTAACGAAGGTTTTTTTTAAAAAGAAAATCTTAAAGAAATACAATGCAACCTCGAGGTTGTTAGAATTTCGCTGTCTAGTGGCATACGATACTTTGCGACGGTACAAGAGAGGTGTCAGACAGAAGACAGAAAAGTATAAGAAAGCTCAGAAAGCAAGAAGTAGGCTCGTGTTTTGTTTTCTGTTAAATGTGCGAGACAGCCGTGTTTGCTACCTGCACAACATACAGCTACGCATACGCCCGTCTGCGGAGCTCCATTTTAAACGGAGCTTCGTTTGCATCATGCAACAGACACTCGTGCTCAATGTCAGCCATCAGGACGAGTCGCCCGCACATAGAGATGAAGCCGCCTGTTGCGCCAGTGGTGCTGAATGCACATACGCGCCTTTGCTCTGATTTGACAACACTAAAGAACATGGACGAAAGACATCGATTTTGCATCGTCAACGCTACGGGCCAACATAACCTTGTGCTTTTAATACGTGTGTTCCCGTTAGAATGCGAAATCATTAACTCCCATGGAGTGAACCGGCGTTATCAGCTTTTGAAGCCGCGCGCCAAACGGCACCTAATTCCCCTGTCCCAATGGAGCGCAGCCTGTCGTATGTACCAGCGATTTGATGGAGAGGCTCCCATTGGCTGTTTGTAGCTTCTATACTTTCAATGCGTTTTGATTTATGGTGAAACGAAGCACATAGCTCGCCTACGACACTGATTCAAACCTTAGAGAACCTTATGAAACTGACTTAACCAGACTGACTCGATGGTAAGAAGAAGATATTAGATTCAAGTTTCGTTGTAATCCGGGAGTGATAAATGGTTTCTAAAATGGCTTATTGCGAAGACCTTTTCCATTCGTGCCAACTGGACCCTCTGATAGCTTCAACTTTCAAAGTCGAAGGCTAGACGTAAAAAATATTTATACGGACTTCGGCGTGCCCGTAGAAAAAAAGAGTAATGCTGGTTGCTTGTTTGTTTGTTTCACGAAGATTTCAACGCAAACTTTACACATTCTCCACACGCAATCGCGATGGAGCGGAGTATTAGGAGTAGATGCGACCGTCGCGCCCCTGGCGGCTAAGCTGAGAGCTAAACTCGTGAAGACAACAACAACATGCTTTTATTTTTTCTGTTCACATTTCAGACGCAGCGTTCGACTGACGTAGACGAACGCTCCTTCAGCGTTCGGCCCTTGTTCAATCAGTGAAGCACCGATCAAACACCATGTCCCAGCCAAATCCCCACGCGCAGCACTCGTGTTCAATCTACGCCCTTCGTCGTTCTATCGAGAAAGGTGTCGTACATAACTGAGTCTATACACGAATGTGCTGGGTAAACACCGAGCCGTGTGGCAACTAAACTGGTCGAAAGCGCCTTCTATAGTTCGACTTCCTCGCCCACAGCGAGTTCGTTTCAAGCGGGTGTCCTTGCAGAGTAAAGGTGCATATACCTCGTCCATCACAATCGGTGCACGTCTGCCCTGACACACCGTCGTGTGCAAGAGTGCCCCCGCCAACTAAAAAAAAAAACACCTGCAGCTACGTGCGAGGAATGCCTCCGCATGCGCGGAACGACGTCACAAAGTACGTGGACGAAACATCACAAGCACGCGATAGCTATCGGAAGGTATTGGTCCCTTGTAATGCTGGTAACGTACACACGCGGTTGTTGGGCTGCAAGACCTTCGACGAAAAACTACGTGCAACACACTCTTTTTTTTTTTTTTGCACATCTATTGAAGAGTCATATACACACGCGGTAAGTAGGAGTTGCCTAACCCTAGAGTGACTATAGGTCACCGTCAGCTGAAAAAATGCATGGCGCGACCAGTCCCGATCACCTTATCACTCCGCAACCAATGAGGTTTCGAACTTAGCTGACAAGAGTGACAAAGAAAGGATCACGTGAACTTAAAACGCCAAGCACTGCGTGTCTAAAGTTCTGAGTGACCATATATAGGATATTCGGCAGACATTAAAACTATAGACATACAATGGCTCATTTTGCATAGCGTAAGATTCATTAATCGGTCAAGAGCGACAAAGCGTTTGCTGTGATACGAAGGGCGATTATGCGCTCGGCTTTCGAGACGTATACAAACAATTTCCATAATATGTTGGGCAAACCGCCGCCATGGCTCGAACTACTTTACGATAAAGTATATGGTCACATCCACTCGAATACGCGGGCAGCCGTGAACGTGTAACGGTGGATAGAAAACACACGTTTAACGCTACGGGGACCCAGAGGCAGCGAACACTTTTTTAAGCTCGGTACACGCAGAAGTTCGGAACTGCGACGTGCTAAGCCCTACAAAAACTTAACAGATTTCCCTTTACGTGACATATAAACGCGTTGTTTACAAACAAGTCCGCTTTGTTCACACGTTCGCGACGCGCTGCGCCAACTGCAGCGGCACCCCGCAGCGGCGCGACGTCGGGTCGAGCGTTGCCTGAATAGAAAGATGTCAAGTTAGATTGCGTTAACAAGTTCTCTGTCTATACGAATTCAGTTCTCTGACCTCCCGATTGATCGACGGCCCATGCCGGGAACACGACGACTATCTAGGCAACACAAGTCGCACTCTGGGGCTTGCCGACTTCAAGGGCGCCAACTCAACCGTCGAGCATTCCGACTCGTCAATAATCTCCCAGAAATCCTAACGCACTGCCGTCTAATCGGACGGTTTTTGCGCCGTCTACGTGGAGAATGCTCCGTTAGAACAACACCAGGAGTGCCGAAAAGTACTCCGGCATATATAAGCTAGAAGCCGCATGGTGCGGCGTTAGTCAGGAATTCGGTCAACGTCGCCGAAATGACGTGACTACGTCCACGCGCCAAACCCTTTAAGTCACGTATAATGTTGTTGAAATAACGTTGGCACATGTTAGCAAACACTCGTAGTGTTAAAGGGAAGCTGAAACACATTTCGAGAAATCCGAGTTAGGAGCGGACTTCTATAGCTTTTTGTCCCGCGAGTGTCTTCGCGGGACAAAAAGTCCCGCGAGCACTTATCTTCGGCAGAAGTAAAGGTAAACAGCATTAGTAACATTTTTTTTTCTTCTCTCAGACATGGACCTTAATTAAAACAAAAGAAAAACTGTGGCTATACAACAAACACTCTATTCTTTTTTGTTTGTGTATACGTGAAAAGCCTCAATTCTAGAGACTTCGATAATACAACAAATCCCATGTCAGTTTGTTCTTTTCTAGCGACAGACAGGTTGCCTTGGCAAGACTGAACACATCCAAAATGTGCGAAGGACATCGAGTGTAAGCTGCGCCATCCACACTCATAAATAGGGGGAGGGGTTATCCGGAAGCAGTCGAATATAGATGCTTGCTCGGTTCGCTGCAGTACACGGCCAACGTCGTCACGTCTCCAGCCGTGACGTCAGTTCCGGAACTCAGTCAATGGCCCTGAGGTAGGGAAAGTCTTCGTTGTCCCGTTCCCTAAAACGAGAAGAGGGGGAAAAAGCGCCAGGCATTTAACACAAATAATAAGCGGTATTTTTTTTAGCAAATATACTTTTTTTTTATTATTATTCCAGAGCGTCTACTTTCCAGCAAAGCTTTTGAGAGTGCTTTGCTGGAAAGCGCTTTGCTGAAACTTTGAGGGTGACAAAAAAAAAAACAGTTTGCGACAGGGAGCATGGCATAAGCATGTGAAACCTATAAATCTCAATATCAGAGCGCAGGCGACCTTTCTTAAGTCGCTAAACCAATTTTTAACCTCACACATATACTGGTACGTGCATAAACTGTCCGCAGTCTTGTTTGGAGCATGCATACATACGAAGAAAGCATGCGTCAAACATCAAGGTATATGTACATATGGTAGCGAAGCTTCCATAGAACCCCACGTGTCGAAAAAATGGCGGCTCATGGGGCTTCGCTAGCGCCATCTATGTGTCGTGATAGCATTTCCGGCGGAACAAAAAATAAACAGGAAATGACGTCACTTCCAAAAAAAAACAAAAAAACGTAACGTCACTTTGATGTATTGTTTGGCGCGAAAATTAAATATAACACGAAACCGAGACTGCAGGCAAAAAGGACGATCGTCCTTTTTGCCTGCAATCCCGATTTCTAAAAAAGTCTCAAACAAAGCTTTCTGGTACTAAAAAATCTAAAACAAAGCTGTGCCAAGCTATGTTTGACTTCGTTTAGTGTGTTGTCCTTCTTGCCTGCAGTCTCGGTTTTTTTTATGTTGAATTTACACCACCCGTTTGGACTCTTAAATCTGCGCGAAAATAATTTAATTTTTGTACGCGGCCGCCTTTTTAGGCAGCTCACTACGAGAATAATTTTTTTTTCATCCCACAGAACTACTTTTTCTTTTTTCTTCAGCTTTTCAGAAATATGGGAGCGGCTTTAAAGTGATTGACCTCACAAACAAAGTGACTAACAATAACGTTTCTCGAGTGTGTTAGCGTTGAAGATACACAACCGTAACTCTAATGCAAGTCCAATGTTGCACTAACATTTTATTCACTTCATTCACTGCATTGTGGCCTAGGTATCCAGGCCGCAGGAAAGCTGACTCCTTGAAATGTAAACAGAAAACAACCATGTTTCGTAGCTGCCATGGAGTCTTCCCCTGTAGGCCCCGGTTGTTGGAGAACCGAACCCATGCTTCACGCCTGCGGATGAAGCGCAGTGCTATCTAAGTGTCTTGCGTACTTGCAAAGAGCAAATGTAGCCAATATGTGCACACACCAAAGCGAATCGGAGCGAGGACATTCACAGATTAGTAAGCAAAACTCTCTGTATGAACCACAAAAAGATAAACATGAACCTTTAGTACAGAGGCTTTTAAATGTATCTATGTCGTGTTGCATCCTTGATTAGAGCGTCGATGAGTATGACCCCATACTCCTGAGGGGCAAACCGGTTCAGGTAAATTCAAATATCCTGGGCGCTTTCGTAATGAGCGCAAACAACGCTGCAAAGTCAGCGAAAACTAACAACAGTTAAGAGAACATTTTACAAAGGGGGCATGGCATCACTTAACACAACACAGCAGGCACCTCACTGACAGGAACAAAATGTCACCTTCGAGTGTCGACAGGAAACCGGTGCAGCGAGACGCCAGCCGTGCGGTTGTCACTTCGGCATTCTTCCACGGAGCAACGCCTCGTTGCATAACGTGTCGAGCTCATTGTCACGAAGGACGTTGAGCCCTCCGGACGCAGCAGCGTCCAACCGCACGAAGGTGACTGTTCCTATATCACGCTGATATTACGCTCCTGCGCACGTAACTTGCGTAATCACGCTGAGCGAACGAAACTTTTCAAACTATTTGAAGTGACGGTAGAACGATTCAAAAAGCACGTGGAGACCTAAAAGAAGCAAGCAGACGGACAACAAAAACCTGCCTCTTGGCGCAGCACGATGCCTCTGCAATTTATCGCTATTAAAAGCCAGCCTTGTTGCTTGTGCAGTACAGAGGGCGCTAAGAGCAAGTTAGAATATTAGTAGTAATAAAAGCTATTTTAGCTTTCTCGAGCGCGATAAACCTTATTTAAGACCACTAATAACAACATACAAAATTTAAAATACAATTCAGTATAATTTAAGTTAAAGTTATTTTATTTGTATATAGTTTGCCATAACGTCTCCTAGTCGCGCTTCAGACGCACCGTAACCACGTGACCCTCCTGGTTGATGTCGCTGGCAATTTGTTTTGTACCGTGTTTTGGCCCAAGTTTCGCTACCATCTGTACATATACCTTGTCAAACATGCTCTGGAGGCATGTCCGCAGACAGAGCGGTCGCCATGTCTACAGCGAAAACATCGTGACTTTCGTACGACACACGAGCAGTGCGACTTTAGACGACGCGACGTGCGCGAGTTACAGGGGGCGCTTCTCTAGCTATCATCATCATCATTTGTGACGTCATGGGTAGGACAGACTGGGACAGACTGCGAAGATCTTGGATCCCTCGGTTCGTCAGCTCGCTTCATACGCTGTTTTGGGTAACGCGCCGCAAAGCCTGTTTCACGCGTTGTGTTCATCTGGTGAAGTGACATTTGTAGTAGGGCATTTTTTTCACCAAAGCTTGAAACCGTGGCACGCGTAGTAGTGCTAGCAAACCCTTTTGACGCTGAGGTATCGAAGCGCTGGGATGGTAGTGTGCTCTTTTCTACCCCAGTAAAAAAAAGCTGGATGATGAAAATAGAATACCCAGCGCTTTACCGCAATACAACATCTACTACGGCGAATAGTTTCTTCTTTTTTTTTTTATCATTACTACGACTTGGATTAATTCAAGCTGAGAAGGGAATGACTGGTCTAATTAAAAATAAGAAAGCGAAATTCACCTCTCGCGTATGTATTAAATACTTCAGTGAAAGCGGCTCCGTCTGTCCTGTTGGTTCGAATGTGTTTTGTGAGCGCTGGTTCCTTACTAGTTTCATTAAGTTGATTCCTTTTCCTAAAAATAACAGGTAGGAAGAAGCGGTGGCTGGCTTATATAGGGAGTCGTTTGAATGAATTAAATCCCTGCTTATTCACCCGGTCGACTAGAAACATGCTAGACCTCCTCGCAATCAAAGTCTTGAATCTAGTAAGTCGGTAACACATCAGCGTCCCACAAAATGAGGTATACACTTGTGTGTTTAATTTTCCCGACCCAAATGCGCACAATGCGCGATGCACTTCTCAGCCGAGCGATTTTAAATCTGTAAACAATCCTTAGTAAAAACTAGATAGAACAAATTATCAGTCGCCTGAATTTGCCGGGCCATAACCGATAATTTAAGAATTTATGAAAAATTCTGCTTTTCTTTCGAGTAGAAGTCGCGATGTTACAAACCTCTTTGCCGCGTATTCGATGCGGCAGGGGCTAAGCGTCAGTTTCTGACGAGCCTTTGCACGTCAGCAATTGTGGAGTCACACTTGGATAAAAGCGTCCGTATCGGCCAGAACCATGTATACAGAAAGTTTGGTCAAAGGGAGGCACGGACAGAGCCAGGGCGTGCACCAGACGCTGAACGAGGGCTTAGTGTGCTCTCTTGGCCAACCAGAAGCCGGAAAGCATCCCCTACCGGTGGTAGCGAGAAACAGTTTTAATTATAGGTATATGAAACGAGGTTGGGTATATGTTATTAATAAGCGCGTAAGAGTTAAATGTAGAAACCCTTATTGGCTAAATATAGGGTGCACGTAATGTTTTGATTATGATCATGCAGAAGGATGTAAGAAACGAATGTGCCACTCGAACTCTGTTTGACTCGGACAGAGTGCGATCGCTCGGACGGCAGATTTTCGGCCCTCGCCGCCTGGCGTACGGATTATGTCGATCGTTCCGCTAGTCGCGCTCTTCCACCATGATTTTGAATGGCCGTGATTGACACATCACGTAACCATATTTTCAGTCACCAAGAGCTACTCCGACGCACTTATTAATTACGTTTCTAGCGACCACCGCCAGGGTATTATTTCCGGCTCCTGGTTGGCCACATTCGAATTTGTGAAGACATCTTGGAACACGCCCAGCCCGCTTTCGGCCAATGGCGGTTTCCCATTTCCGTCCTATACTTCCCAATGAATGGCCAAACTCTCTGTATATACCGCTCCGGTATCGGCAAGTTCAATGTATCTATAACAAGTATGCGGCGATTTGCAACACGACTATGCGCGCGTGCACAGCTAAGACAGCCCGTCATTTACTCTGGTGAATGCAAAAACTGTTTCTACAACAACATCCACAAATTCGAGAAGAAAAAAAAAACACAACTCGGAGAGGGTGTGGATAGTCCTGACACACGCCACGCAAGCTTTAATGGGAAGCTCCAGGCTTGTATTTAAACATTTAAAAGCTTTTGTTTTGTTTTTATATAAAAAATAAACATCGAGGGCGATGTTATTCGTTAGAAAGAACACTCACAAAAACGTCATACACGTTTCTTTAATATATGAACCTTTTTAACTGTCATAGATGTGGACTAACATCGCCACTCCATGCTTCGACATAGCGCACCGTCTGCTCCCATCCTACCAACTCCCTCACAGGAGGGCGCCTGCAAGGTGGCGCCACCGTCTGCTAGGAAATCGTGGGCGGAATCTGAAAAACTAGTTCTCGACGTATGCAGTGATAAACTAGGCATACATATTACCCCTGATACGATTGAAAGGGCCCATCGAATCGGCAGGTTTCGTCCCAATAAAAACCGACCTATTATCGTAAAATTTTCTTTTTTTTAAACACAAAGAAACTGTGCTGAGATCATGCTCCAAGCTAAAAGACACCAACGTGTCGGTTAGCGAAGATCACCCAAAGAATGTTCAATTCGCCAGGAAAATGCTTCTACAGTTCGCCCGAGCCCAGGGAGGCCTCTACAAACTTCGCGTTGACAGATTACATTTGGGGAATAAACTATTTATTTTCAATTACGAGACTAACCAAATCTGTGAGGGCAGCCCAAACGAATTGAACACTGCGTCAACAATTCTGCCACTTTGAAGTTAAAAAATGTCGCGATAAAGAAACCATTTCGTTCCCAATCTTTTTCAAAAAATATTTCCGTTTTGTTTACAAACATAAGAAGTATTGTCCGCAACCGCGATGACTTGTCCTCCGTCATTGACGCGGCGTCGGGTGACGTTGTTATTCTTACAGAAACTTGGCTTTCGAGTGTTATTCGCGATAACGAAATTTTTTATTGTGTTCAGAGTTATAGGTTTTATCGTTGTGACCGAACTGATAGGCGGGGGGGAAGGGGGGGGGGGGGGTCCTAATCGCAGTGATTATAAATCTTGAATGTTACCAAGTAAGCGTTAACACCCAGCTTGAACTGGTGTGCGTGCGTTTAATCTCTGCCCATAGAAATGTTATTTTGTGTGCCTGTTATCGTCCGCCTAATGCGTCCACAAATTTGTGTTCTTCCTTGCATGATGCGTTATGCACAATTACATCTAGGTTTCCTTTTGCACCTTTATTTTTACTTGGCGATTTCAATTTGCCCCTAATCGACTGGTCAGGAGCATTCCCAACTACCACTTGTAATTCTGCAATTTACTCTGAATTCCTCAATCTTGGCTTGGATTTTTCGTTAACACAACTTGTTGCTGAACCTACTCGAGTCACTGTGTCTTCGGCCACTGTACTAAATCTCATATTACCCTCTGACCCTAACCTTGCCTCTTCGATATCCTACTTACCGGGTATCAGCAATCACTCCATTTTACATTTCTCGTTACTTACACCAGTGTCTGATGCTAGTAAGTCAACAAAACATTTCTTTGACTATAGTAAAGCGAATTTTGGGGCTATAAATAACGAATTAGCTGGCTTCCTTGACGAATTCCTTCCTAATTTTTCTGAAAGCTCAGTTGAAAGCAATTGGTCAATATTTAAAAATAAATTAGTATCTCTAATTAACTTATTCATTCCATATAGGTCCATTAAAACAAATTCTTTGTCTCCATGTTTAATGTAACACTTAAGCGCCTTAACAACAAAAAGAAACGTTTGTTTCGTTCTGCAAAGCTTTCTTGTAGTGACGCACGTTGGGAAATCTATCATGCAGCTGAGGATGCTTATAAACTAGCCATCAAGGACGCTAAACTAACATTTTTTTTAATGTGACCTTACCCTCCATGTTACTGACCAGTCCTAAACAGTTTTGGCGTATTATGAATAGAAACAAAACGAACGATATATCGCTCACTAATAATGGTGTTGTTATTCCAAATGACCAGTGTGCCTCCATCTTAAATGACATCTTTGTAAAAGCGTTTTGTGTAGATGATGACTGCTCCCACCCTGTGTACCCTAATTATAACTTTTTGCCCATGGATCCTCTTGTGATTGACTATGGCGGAATTTTAAATTTGATTGATAACTTAAAAACATCTTCGTCTTTTGGAGTAGACAATGTCACCTCCACACTCCTTAAGAATACTAAAAATTATATCGGAATTTACCTTTTTAAGATTTTTGAGCAATCTCTTGCATCTGGTGTATTGCCTGAAGAGTGGAAAATAGGAAAGGTGATTCCCCTCCATAAACAGGGCGATAAACAGAGAGCTCTGAACTATCGCCCCATTTCCTTAATCAACACACCTTGTAAAATTTTAGAGCACATAATTTTCACTCATTTGGTTAACTACTTGGACTCTAATTCCTTCTTTTCTCCATGCCAACATGGTTTTCGTAAATCCCTTTCATGTGAGACCCAACTACTGACCTTCACTAATGATGTACTTTCCATACTTGACCGTGGATCCCAGATTGACTGTGTTTTTTAGATTTCTGCAAAGCTTTCGACAAAGTTCCTCGTTAACGTTTACTCTTTAAACTCAGTCAGCTCAATCTCGATCCTAACGTGCTGTCTTGGATTACATGTTTTTTAGCTAATCGTTCTCAGTTCGTTCATGCTAACAATGTAAATTCTTCTATCAAACCTGTTACTTCTGGTGTACCGCAAGGGTCTGTTTTGGGGCCCCTGTTGTTTTTAATTTACGTAAATGACTTACCACTGTGTGTATCATCATCGATTAGCCTCTCTGCTGATGATTGTGTAATTTATCGAGAAGTCACTAATACTACTGACATCGAACTTCTTCAAAATGACTTACAAGCTGTGGCTGATTGGTGTGATTTGTGGCAAATGTCCCTTAATACTAACAAATGTAAAGCGAGGACTATCTCCCTTCGAATTACTTTATCTCCTACTTACTCAATCGTTGAAATTCCTCTTGAAACTGTACCATGCTATAAGTACCTTGGGGTGCACATCACTTCTAACATGTCATGGAAAACTCATACTGACCACATTATCGCCAACGCTAACACCATGCTTGGTTACCTAAAGAAAAACTTTAGGTTAGCCCCAGTATCCCTAAAACTACTAATGTATAAAACCCTTGTCCGTTCCATACTAGACTATGCAGCAGCAATCTGGGATCCTGGTCTCTCAGCTCTCGTGACTGATCTTGAAGCCCTACAGAATCGCGGTGCCCGTTTTATATTTACTAACTATCATCGCACATCTAGTGTCTCAACTATGAAAACTAATTTATCACTTCCTGCTCTTTCATTACGCCGACAAATATCTCGTTTGTGTCTTTTTTATAAAATTTATCATTCCAATACTTCGCTAAAAAACAAACTAATGTTAAATCCTGTTTCCATCTCGCCGCGCGTAGATCATCAATTTAAAGTCGGAATTCCTCATTGCATTACCTCAGCCTATTATAACTCTTTTATTCCAAGGACATCTTCAGAGTGAAATCGCCTTCCCGCGCAATTACCAAACATACTATCCTTTCAAAAAAAGTCAAATTGGACGTTTAGTGTTTATACAGTGTAAGGTTGGTCTGCCAGGATGAGGCGACACTGGTTTACACTGTAGATGAGCAATTTTGCCAGTGCAGTACGACTGCTAACCTGGGGTCTTTAACGTGCTCACGCAGTAGTGATACACGACCGCACGCCGGTACGATGCTCATCCAGATCGAAACGGGCAGGGGTGGGGCTCGAACCCAGGATCCCTGGGTTCTGCAGCGCGAGCTTTCGCTCCACGCGCGTCGAGCTGGGTGTGCGCTTCAGCCCACTCGGCCACCGATCCCCCCTACTATCCTTTGACTTGTTTAAAAGTATGTTGACTACTTACCTATGTTAATATTTCTCTTTGTTTGTTTGCCTTGTTTTATACATTTCTTAATTTGTTTACACTTTTTTTTTACATTTTTCGTGCTTGGCTTTTAGTGTTTGTATATTGTTTGTGTTCCAAATTTGTCTTGTGCCACTCCCCTCTGTAATGCCCCAGGGCCTTGAAAGTACTTAAATAAATAAATAAATAAATCTCGTCGCCACTAGAGCAAGAAAGACCACATTACCATCTTACTTCCCTACAGGCTTAGCAATAGACGTCACTGCCGACCGCAAGGTGGCGTGCACTTTGCGTCACCTCAGGGCCCACCCACAGGTACCGGAAGTGGCGTGTGGAACATGTCGAGACTAATGTGTCATTCCAATAAACGCGTACGATCAAATAAGTTATAACTGATAAGAAGATTCTCATAACTTCTTATATAATCATGTATTGTTCTTCTAAGGTTCTTGCATGATCTTATGTTGTATCATTTTATCATGCGCGTTTATTGGACCAGAATGTTTCTTATACATAACGGCCCCGCCAGCAATGTAACCGCAAACAAACTCATCAAACATCTGGCGTCACGCCATTATGGTGGCGCTGCTGTCGGTATTGCGCATGCGCAGTGCCCACACCTGCTAATGCCGCACTCCGATTGGTCGCGGAGCGATAATGGAGACTCACCAAGCCATGGCGTTTCTCAAGTTGTCAATGATTATAGGCATTTCTAAAAAATCGTCTTCTGCGCGCTGCCATCTTTTTGTCAGCCGGGCCTTCTGAGCATGCGCTGTAGCCTTGCCCTCCGGCATACCAGACGCTTGCGCATGCGTCCACAGATCAGTGACTCAGCATTATTAACTCGGATTGTGAGCGATGGAAAGGTGTATAGTAAAACACAATTTTAGAGCGGCGTAACTAACCCCTCGTACGACTGTACTAGAGTCACTAAATGAGCTGCGCTTAGAGTATCGGCACTCCGTTCCCCGAACATTCTTGTGAGCGCCGCCATTTTGGTGCTTTTGGAGAGCAGACGCAACTGCTGATCGTCATGATTCCAAAGTGCGACTTCCTCGGCATTAGACTCGGTGTTAGGAAGCTGGGGTAATATTGCTTTGCTTTATCGCGAACTGTTTAAACATTTGTGGAGGACGGAAAAGCGTTTCCTATAATTTCAGATAAAGCTTCAGATAACTGGAAACCATGATTTTACGCCATAATAAGGCAAAGTGTCGTTATTCTGAAGCGTAGCTTATTTAGTGGCACTAGACTGCATTTGCCATTCTGTTCCAGTGCCACAAAAATCTTCTAATCAAGCCTCAGAATTATTTTTTTTTTCAAGCAAATTTCGAGTAATTATTACAAAACTTTATGAAATTACCACACGTCAGCTACACTGCAATATACACTTTCTTTCTATGACCAAACTAAAGTAGATACCTTCCTTTTAGGATGTTCCTTTCTTTCTTTTTTTTTTCAACTGATTATTAAAACAACTTGTTAGCGTTGTAAAGAGAGCGAACAAAATGAATAAAAAGTAAACAAATTTTGGATGGCATTAAACTGGTTAAAGCTACCGCGGATTTCTTTTCTTTTTGTTTATTATTATATTCTTCTATTGCTTTCTGAAGTCTGGATACAAAACTTTTCAATCCTCTCCTCAATTCGAAAGCAGACGAAGCAATAAATAAAAAATATGTCTCCGAGGTCTTAAACTAAACAGAAATGAATTCTTTATTCAAGATAGCACCGAGACGAAACAAACATATCATAGACGAATCGGGTAATACTGAACTAATATACAAAAAAAACGCAAAGGAAAAAAACAAGTAAATCTAGATATACGCAGAAGACAGCGGACCAAACCCAGTCCGCGGTTTCGAGTTAAGTCGATGGGGAAAAAAAATATTTTGGGTCCTTGCCTCTTTTTTTTTTCTCTCTTTTTTTCTCTATGGCTTCTTAGTCTCAAATCGGTTTTCCGCATGATCTGATACTAAGGCCTCTCAAAATACGTAACTTCGTTCATACTAAAGAACTACGATAAACTACTCAAGCTGTTATTTTTTTTGTGTGTATGTGTGTGTGTTTTTTATTTTAATGGCTGTACCGAATGTTGTTTCCCCTGCTGCGGTTCTTCTTTTTTTTTTTTTTTTTTGTCTGAGAAGAAAACGGGACATTCGTAGAATATTTCCCGAGTGAACTTCGTTCACTATATACAAAAAAAGTAAACAAGAACTGCGCGTTTATTTTTCAGCAGAACACGCGAGCAGCCAATCACTGCAAACGACAGAAGAAGAAAAAAACATCTTGACCAATGACGCTGGTGAAAGTACGATGAGACCTGAAAAATGCCATGCGAGCGGAAACAATGAACTTGCTTGCTTTCACTTGCTCACTTTCCCTGCTCGCATCGCATATTTCGGGTCCGGTATTCTGAGATATGTCGTTGGTCAGGATATCTAAGTTGTTCGCAGTGATTGGCTGTTTCCATGCTCTACGAAAAAACGCGTTTTTTTTTTTTTTTTTCTGCGTGTACATATTAGAGGATATGTCCGCGCGTATGTTTTTCTGCAAAGCAACCGAAGAGCCAATCATTGCAACCGACAGAGTCAGACTAAAGACAGACACCGGTGAAGAATGCACCTAGTAAAAACCGCCACGCGCCAAGTCACCGAATCGTGTCGCTCCGCGCGGGTCAAGCAGGTGAGGCACTAGCTCTGACGAGTTGCGTGGCATCAACGTGCGTCTCTATAGCGGACTATTTACGCATCGCGTAGGAACACTGGCCGGCGGTACTGAGGGTTAAAAAAAAACTTCTGGCCGCATAAAAGAAAAAAAGTTAACTTCTAATTTTTTTAATAAGTGCGCGCAGTAACAGCGCACATGATGGGACTGTGTGAAAAAGTTTGCTCAGTGTAATTTCGCAAATTTATCCGGCAAAAGAAATATGCCTCATCAATTACCGAGCTATCTGCGTACCTTGTGATGATGGACTCGCAGAGCGCTGTCAAAGTCGTTTACGTATTTTGTTTTACCTTACGTTCGGGCACAGTCAAAGTAAAGAATGATACATGATAAACCCTGAGTCACAGCATTCTCTCTGCGCCTGACAGGATAAGCGGCAGAAAACCGCGAAAGAAAGACGGTGAACGCATAACGTCGCGCTTTCAATTTATTTGTTCCTCGGCGCGTACTTCGGCTGCACTAAGACCTAAGGTAAAAAACGTTACGCAGTTGGAAAACTGGCGTAGGAGCCTGTTGTGAAAAAGTAGTTCCGATACCTACTCGAGAACCGAACTAGACGCGATCGCAACGCCGCCGTTTCTCCCGCAGCGGCCACTCCGGGAACTGCGCGGCTGCACGTACCGGTATAGTAGAGAGCGCAATTGGGTCGGTGGCGCTAGGGTTCCTGTATACATCTTGCGACTTGAGTGACCCCCATAAGCCAGAAATTTCTGCCACCCGCCTGAGCTGTGGTATTCCGGTTAGCGCGACTCCCCAACCGGTATTGTACATCGGCTAGCTTCTGCCTAGAAACAAAAGATAGGATGATCGTCGACAGCTGCAGCAGCGAGCGGCGATGCGTCGGCGTGACAGCTGGCTGTGAGTCGACAAAACCCGCTCGGTTCCTTATCTACCACACTCAGCATCTCGAGCACTCGAACTAGCATTTTCGTTAGTGAGCTAGGTCGAGACTGAGCAGGCAAGGTCATTATGACATCCTTATATTTTATACGTAAGAGTAGACTCGAATCTTCTAGAGGAACGGGGAAGCGTTCCTTCTGAATCCTGAATCATACACGCCTGGGGTCTTGCTTGAAACTGAAGAATCGGTAGGATTTTTTTTTTCAGTTTGATGATTACAAGGAAAGTACAAAACATACACTCGTATTGCGAGCCTACAAAACGAAGCTTGGGGTTTCCAACCGCTTATGTTAGAGTCAAAATAACATCTATTTCATTACAATGCACGTTAATTGCACAATCAGAAAGAGGGCCCGACGCTGCTTTGATGTCATGTTCTAAAATGATGCTTATCTCGCAGTACTTTGAGCAGATCTCTATGCGTGTGATGATTTTTGTCAGACAGTATCTCGTATCGCACGCAAACACAATTCGTTTTTTTTTTTTATAAACCTGATTAGTTTTCTAAGGCCTGCCATGTTCCAAAAAAACACACAAAATCGAAATCGTATTATTGTGCAAACAATTCAAACTGTTGCAGACGGCATACTTCACAGCCATTCCGTGCGCGTTCATCACGCCTTCGTCGTCTGCTACAGGCATCTTGAGACGTCTCGAGGACCGGAATTTGCCGTCGCAAATATTTCAGAAACAGACAATTCTCGGCAAACTCCTGTTGCGGTTAAGTATGAAATCTAGGCTTCCTTCATCTATTACTTTTAGACGTTTAAATTCCACGTCCGATTTTTGACCGATCATTCTTTCTGAGTCTAATTCAGTCCCGTGTATTCGTCCATAACAACGCCCCTAGCAACGGTTTGTTTGGAGCGGTCACGTCACACTAACGGTGTAAATGCGCAGTAATTTTTGAGCAAATACTAGAGATCAGACAAAAACCAGCGATGAGTAGAACCACAAGTGGCTTCGAACAAAACGACGAACTATTCGCAGGACCAATAATCATACAACATCACAACCTCTAAAGAAATTATAACAAATAACAAATAGACGTTAGCATCCCCAACAAAAAAAAATATTCTATTAATGATCCTCAGATTCGATAACGCGGAAATACTTGCGAAATCAACTAAAAGGAATCCCGTTCACAAAGAAAGAGCATTCCAAGAACTTCCAACAAAGGATCCCCTCGATACCTTCCGATAAAAAGAATTCGTTCCCATGAGACATTCAATGGAAAGTCGGCAACGAATACTGATAGATGGCGGGACAAAATAAAAAAGAAATGCCCTGAATACCTGGAAGATCTCGATTACCAGGCGCCAAACCAAACTACGCACTCTTGTGATACACAGACGTAGATGAAACAGCAAAATAGAAAGGGTCACCCATAAAGGACGGCAAGGAAAACGGCAAGAAAGACAACAACCAATACAGCAACGTAGTATAAATGGCTTCGCAGAAATCTTTCTTCACACACAGGGTCCCTCTATATCATTCTTAGCCAGCTATAGTTCGAACGACAGAGCAGCGGGCGGCGCAAAAGTCCACCAACCGATTCCTTCGAGAAGTCCCGCGAAAATTGGAAACGTTTTGAAAAGCTTTGGCAGATAGGAGTCCACATTCATTCTCGGTCAATATGTCGCGCCAGAGGATCGAGATAGACGGCTTAGGCTCTAGAAAGATGCCGAGGGCCAATATGAACGTCGAAGGTGAAAGCTTGAACGAAATGTTTTTGAAAAAAAAAACCGTTGTTGTCAACCTTATTCCAATATTTAAAAAAGAAATTCTAATTTGTTTTAGAGCCCCGCTTCCTCGGGCCACGGCGAATTTAATTTTATTTCAAAAGCACGACGGGAAAAGGCTTCCGCTATAGTGGTGGAAACACTTCTCAAAGTTATATGGATGGATTTTCAAAGCCTTCGATTATTCGCGTATTGAAAAGATCGCACCGGCGTGCCGTTCGCTTGAGCGTCGAAAATGCAATAGGGGGTATTGGGCGCCATATTTGAGGGCGCTGTTTGGAGCGCATGTTTAGAACGAGCTCAGATTAACAGGCTGCTAAGACCGCGGCAACCTTGATGGTGTGGTTAATGCACGTTGCTAGAGAACTGTGGGGGCTTGCCGTCAGCACGCCCTGAGGCCGCCAGTATACAGCGCAGGCCAACGTTTTTTCTACGTACATTACACCGTATATAAGCTGGTGCAGCATGCTTTGCTCTGGCATGCTGCAGGGTACGACCTACGGTAATCATCATGACCTGCCCACAGAAGAGCAGGCCAGCGCGCACCTTGTAGTACATGTCCGCGGCCGCAGCGTTTCGTCACGCTCTGACTTCGCGGCGCTGGACAAAGATTGTTGATGTGTGTGTATTTCCTAGGGTATCCGCATATTAATCAAAGGCGCAGAAGGCGCGGCGGTGTCAGAGCCATCTATACTGGGAGAGTTTGGCATTCTTTTGAAGATGCTGGCAGTCTAGCAACCACGGCCAGAGATCTGGCAACCAAATGTTTCCCCCGCAATTTTGTGTTACTAATTACTGACCCAGTCTGGATTAGCAACCCCGTGTTCGCAGTGACCCGTCATCGTTATGAAAGTGTTTCTCGTTACTGCAAGCGTCTTTGGCGCTACACGGGCAATCAGCAGCTCAAACTTACTTATCTGCTATCGGATCTCTTAAAATTATATGAACTCAAACTTGTTCTTTTTTGAAAAATGAATTTGGAATACTTTGAATATTATCTCTTAAAACGGACCACCGGTATTTATTATTATTATTAAATTTTGTTTGCTGTTTTAGCCCAGAAGTGTGCGAGAATGTTTGGACGAGACAGCCAACGCGCCAAAGCGCGGACGGCAGAGTTAAGCGGGAAAGAGAAAAATACACATCACGGGCGGGAGACGAAGAAAAGGCACCCTTTGTGGGATTTTTGAGTGACTTCGAGGGAAAGAATTCAACAAAAGCAACTGCTTCTTAAGCTTCCCTTTGTCCTTTTGTTGGGTTCCCGTCAACACGCGCGTTGCAGACTGGGAACCTGTGGGCCAGGGGTGGAGCGCGCGTGGAGTTTTCTTCCTACCGATTCCCACAATGCAATACCAGGCATTACACCGCGATGAGGAGCTTCGAGTTTTAGAATAACTGTATTCTCCAGTGTCCTTCCCCGTCGATGCACAGATGTTACAGAAACGTGACTGTATGCTCCAGAGTAAAAACATAAACGCCATCGGATGGATGCATGACGGATGCTAACGGCTATGCCCTTTATCACGGGCGGTGGCTTGCGCCACCTAGGCTAGATCTTGGTGTTTAAAATCAATGTTGCCAGTTACCCGAAGCTTTACCTGAAATCACAGGAAACGTTTTTTCGGCTTCAAAATATTTAGAGGTCGGCATTTTAGGTCGCCCTCACTCACCCTCACCCTCACAGCCACACTCACCTAAGCCCCTCACCCTCAGCCCCTCACTCACCCTCATCCTCAGTCACACTCTCCTTCAGGCCTTCGCTCACGCTCACTGAACCTCACGGTACTCACGCACTCACGATCCTCAAAGCCCTCACGGCCCTCACACCCCTCGCCGCCCTCACGGGTGGTTCTCATTTGAACCCGTTCGCATTTCTACCTTCTCGTTTTTACCTTCTCATTTCAACCCAGCGCAAAACAACTTTCGCGTTTCTCCCTTTCTCATTTAAACCGTTCTCAAAACAAACTTTCGGGTTTTGACCCTTCTCAAAACGACTTTTCTCATTTTAACCTTCCTCATTTCAAATTTTCTCAAAACATACTTTCTGGTTTTGACCATTGTCAGAAAGACTTTTCTCATTTTAACCTCCCTCATTTCGAACCCAAATTAATCCAATATCATGATCTCGCAATCCTTCTGCGGTATTTATGGCGAATTCGGGTAATTAATTGCCTTCGAGCCCTTGCCTGTGGCACCGGCGACCAAAAACGCGCCAGCGGCGCATCACGTGACCCTCTCCACCCGAATGCAAAGCACAATGAACAGGCGTTTTTATTTGACTGGGTCGCGAGTGAGCTCTGTTAACTACTTCTTCGATCATTCTATGGTACCATGAGCACGCTGCATACGCCAACAACATAAATTACGACTCTTTGAGATGTGTGTAAACAGAAGCGGCTTCACAAAACTTTTCAAAATATTGGCATTACCACAGTCCGTACAGCTGACAGAATATTAAAATATAAAATTAATGAAAGGGCAGATGTATAAATCAGTGCGGTGCAGCCCGCACGCGCGTCAAATTTCAATAAACTTCGTTTGGATTTTCGATTAACTGTTGCCACGGAGGCTTGCCAGCGTCGCTTTCCATATTCTGTTTACTGTTAGTACCTTTTTTGGAACCCTCAGTCTTCTCATTGCACCACCCTCCTTGAAATTGTAATGCGTGTTCAAGTTTCAAACTGCATCACTATGCATACTTTTTTTTCAGCGGTGTAATAACTTTTTATTACAGAGTTGTAAAATAAAGTGATGTATGATGCAGCCCGTGTCTCAGAGCAAACATACCTTGCTCATTCTGGATAAATTCTTCCAAAAATGTTGACTTTCTTTGAAACATAAATTATCTTTCTCTTCGTTGTTTTTGCTATCTTGTCTCAGAGCACAAAAGGGTGCCTGTCTCGATGGCTTCATTTGCCACTCGAACCCGCTATTTGCCGCCTCAGCGAGCATTGTTTCGTTTGGTTCCCTATCCCGATTCGGATGTGACGATACCGGATACAGTCTGGCAGGCAAGCTGCCCGACCTCTTGGAGCTCGGGAAAACTTCTGCTGGTAAATTGCCGGTACACGCCTGAGAAGCGCAACCCGAAAAGCTTGCACCCGCCAGCCTTTGACCACGCGAACGCCCTTGCCGAAGATATGGGAAAACTTTTTTTCAGGGAAAATGACCACCCGAATTGGCCATTACAAGCAATAACACACGACTAGCACAATGATCCATCCGCTCCACACGACGACATCTTAACGACATACAGCGACAGAAGAGAAATGAAGTACCGAATCTGCGCTAGCATTTTTGAAACACGTCACCATGTGACCACGTAGCTACGTCAACAGACGCGGGGTGGCACGCAGGCATAAGGAAAATTGTTTCATGTGCTATGCAACAGATGGTGCCGCTTCGCTTCTTCTTCAACCTTCATCCTTCAACTGTTTTTCCTTCTTTCTATACCTCACTACGGTGTTCAAATGATAACGGGTTCAAATGAGAAAGGGTCGAAACGCGAAAGGTTAAAACGCGAAGGGCGTTTTGCGAATGGGTTCAGACGAGAAGGGTTCAAATGAGAACGGGTTCAAATGAGGCGGGTATAAATAAGAAAGGGTCGAAACGCGAAAGGTTAGAACGAGAAGGGCGTTTTGCGAATGGGTTCAAACGAGAGGGGTTCAAATAAGAATGGGTTGTTTCGAGATACACCCGCCCTCATGCACTCAGGGTCCTCGCAACCCTCATGCCCCTCACCACCCTCACGGCCCTCACTCACTCATACCCCTCACGCACTCCACGGTCCTCACAGCCTTCACGTTCCCTACCGCCCTCACGCACTCATACCCCTCACGCACTCACGATCCTCAAAGCCCTCACGGCCCTCACACCCCTCACCGCCCTCACGGTCCTCGCAACCCTCACGCCCCTCACCGCCCTCACGGCCCTCACGCACTCATACCCCTCACGCACTCGCGATCCTCATAGCCCTCACGCCCCTCACGGTCCTTACAGCCCTTACAGCCCTCACGGCCCTCACACCCCTCACGACCTCACGGCCTTCACTCACCCTCACACTCATTAATTTTCCTAATTCAGAAATTCACTCATCCTCACCTCACTTATGAAGATGAGTGTGAGTAAGGGGGAGTGAGGGCCCTCACAGGAGAGTATGCAAATATTAGGACGGACCGCGACAGATGAAAACGATACCGCCCGAGCTTTGTCATATAGCATCTATAGCTCAGGAACTCGCATTTACTAATTGTAACGATCGCCGAAGGCGACCGCTCTGCAGTAAGCACCAAAACGGTGGCGCCTAAAAGAAAATCGGCGATGGGAGTGCCGATATTCTAGGCATATATGTTGTTCAAGGGCTCTAGAATGGGCCGACGAATCCGGGTGAAGCCGTTAAAATGACCGCATAAATCGGCTTGGTAGCGTCTCGCGCTACGATTTACCACAAAGGTGATCGAAGGTGGTGGAAGCATCGCATCAAGGTTCCAAAAAACACACGAATAAAAAAAAAAAAAAAAAAAAACATGACTATTTTTTTTTTTGTTTTTTTTTTTTATATATATATATAACTTACGGCGCTTGTTTCCTATCTACGCACCCTTTGACTGCCGGAACAACCGACAGATGGCGGCAACGGCCCCGGCGCAAGCTTACCGCCCGGCCCGGTCACGCCAAGAACAGACGATGTTTTTTTTAATCAAAAACGGCGCGCGTTCAATAAATCCCATTAAATGGAAACAAAAAAATATATATATATAACCGATGGTGCGCGTTGAGTAATTTCAGGTACATGTCGTCTGCTTTTGGCGCGACCGGTCAGTAAGCTATCACCGGGGCCGCTGCCGCCATCTGTTGGTTGTTGCGCCAGCCAAAGGGTGCGCGCAGACAGGCGCCGTAAGAAGAGAACATCAGTAATCTTTTCTTTTTTGTTTTATTTTTACTATTTACTAAAGTAAGTTTGTTCTTTTAATTTTTTATGCGATACTTCCACTACCTTCGGGCGCCTCTTTGGTGAATCGTGGCGCGATACATTACCAAGCCAATTTATCCGATCACTTTAAAGGCTTCACCCGAATTCGAGGGCACGCCGTAGTTCAGCCGACGGAGGCAGCTGAACAAGACGAGACAGCCGACTGAAGATCTTGGCCCATAGATGCCAAGAATGCCGCGCGGGGAAAGCGAACAAACATGCTTTTTTGTATACATACTGAATGCTTTGTCTACGAGGAAGGAATTACTCGGTGCTCACTCGAGAACCAGGATGCGTCTCCTTCGCATGCGTCTGTGAGAGCAGCGTCGCACAGCGATCACCACCGTCACGTTGATGATGAGAAAGCCCACAATGCCCGTCAGGGCGCCCAGCAGGACGTTGAAAGAAGGTACGGCCCGGCTGCTGTCTTCGTCGCGGAGGATGGTCTGCTTGTAGACCGAGTGGTACGAGCCCTTGTACGGGTCCTGCTGCTGCCACGAAGACTGGCCGCCACCGCCGCTGCTCTGCCCGGATGCACCGCTGCCGCCTCCAGGACTCCCGCTCCGAGTCGCTATGCAAAAGATGTTGAATCGGTGAAGGTTGGACGTCGGAGAGGTCTTTTGTAGCGGAGACAAGTACGCGGAAACATCTACGCTCAAATCTACTCTCTATAAAAATGACTCTGTTTGACATTTCTTCAAGGCGTTCTAGATGCGTAGCATTTAGAACTCTTCGCGCTTTTCCTCTTGCGGGCACAGTAAGGAGGGCGCTCAAGGGCACGGGGCGGGGGTTTAATTATTATATAACGCCGTCCCAGCGTCACCTTGCATTGTAATGTCACGGTGCGACATGACGTCAAAGTGATGTCAAAGCACGTGACGTCATGATGACACGTGACTCGTGGAATCACGTGACGCCAAAGCATCGGGTGGCGTCATAGTTTCACCTGATGTCACGATGTATCGATTACACTGTGACCTCATAGAGGCTGCACACCCACGGCCACGGAAACCCCGAGGCTAGCCCTATAAACGCTAGGCATTTAAAGAAAAAGCCTGTGAATCCACATTCCTGCGGAGATTACGGATCCTGAGCTCAATCCCGTCCCTGCCCGCTTCGATCTGGATGAGCATCGTATACCGGCGTGCGGTCGTTGTAGCACTGCCACGTGACGAACGGCTTATAGGGGGCGCACTGGTGCCTATCAAAATGGCTGTCATCTCCATGATCGTCGCAGAACAGCGGTACGAGGCTGGGTATGCGAAGCGTAAGTAATTCTACAGGGTGATTCAAGGAGACGCCAGGCTCTTTAAATCGACCGCAAAATTCGGTTTCTTAACCTATCACGCTACGACTTTGTGCAGCGTTGCCCACAGATGGTGCTTTTTTTTTTTTTTTTGTAAAATTTGCAAAGAGCAAACTAAAAGTAAAGTAAAGAAAGAAAAAGGCTTAGCTCCTATGGTAACGCAGCGAAGCCACCGGTCTTCAAACAACACGGCGCCGTTTCGCACGGGAGACAAGAGATGGCGCAAGCGGTCGCGACGCCAACTGCCGCCAACGGACGAGCATACGACGCCGAGAGCCGGCGTCTTTAGCAGACAAGGAACTGCACTTCCTTGTTGTTACCGCGCCTGTTTTTGTTTCTGCGACTGTCGCCGCCTGCGGAACGCGCGCCGCTTTTGAGTTGAAAAGATTGTCTGCTAAAAACGCCGGCTCTCGGCGCCGTATGCTCGTTCGTTGGTGGCGTTTGTTGGGCCATCTCTTGTCTCCCGTGCGAAACGGCGCCGTGTTGTTTGAAGACCGGTGGCGTCGCTGCATTTCCATAGAAGCTAAGCCTTTTTCTTTTTTTACTTTTTCCTCAAGTAAATTCGCTCTTTGCAAATTTTACAAAAAAAAAATACACCATCTGTGGGCAACGCTGCACAAAGTCGTAGCGTGATAGCTTAAGAAACCGAATTTTGCGGTCGATTTAAAGAGCCTGCAGCGTCTTCTTGAATCACCCTGGAGTTTTGCTATATACGAGGTATTAGAACCTCACGCTATTTTTTCTCGCCAGGAAGGTGTAGGCAAGGCAATTTATTATGAGGCCGATCATCCAGGAGCTAGGGAGCGCGATTCTCACACCGCGGTACCACCACCGCTGAAAGTTGCGAATAGCAGTTGTGCTGCACTGGCTAAATTTCTTATCTACAGCGTAAACTAGTGTCGACGTACCTCGAAGGCATACATTAGGGTGAGGAAGATAAATCAATTTAAGATATTATACCGCATCTCGAAGGCAGATTGACCTTACGCTGTATAAACACGAACGTCAAACTTGGTTTGCTTTGGGCTAATTTCTTTTATCATCTACACTGGAGACACCAGGCGCCCGCTGGGGCTGATTAACTTCCAGCTGTCTACACATAATACACGCAACACAATTAATTTTAATCCCGGCGAACGACGGGAGCATCTAAGCTAATGCCGAAGTTCAGACTACGATTAGACCTGAAACATGCGATGAGCTGCAGGTACAACCACCAAGTGAAGCCTACTCCTATAGTCTTCACGCACATCGCATCTTTTAGGTATAATTGTATTTCGAGCTTCGTTACTCGCAGAGATCCATCCGTTGTTTGCAGTGGTTTACTGTCTCCGAGCCCTACAAAAAAGTAAACTATTTTTTTTATATATAATAGAGTTGTAATGCCAGCTTATGTCTGGATGGATTGATGGATGGATGGATGCGGTTGAATTCTTTAAATCGGGCGGCAACTTGCTCCACCTAGCCAGTGTTCTTTTTTTCTTACATTTATTTAACATAGAGATATATCTAGAGATATATTCTTAAAAGCTATCGTACCACGAAGGCGCCTCTATGCAACCGGGTGACCACACCTTCCGCCCTACGGGTCGCCCGGAAGGGAATAAGAAAATATTCATCCATCCTTCGACCTATGCCACCACTTAGATAATCTCTTCGTTGTTATCTCCACCTTCCCCGTGTCTATTTTTCTCTCACTATCCCTAAATCCCAGTGCGTATGTTAAATTAGTCGCATCCTCAGCTACTACAGGGTGAAACCCCCTACAGTAAAATATCAAGTGCTCAAGTGCTCAACCGCCTCCTCCTCCTCCTCTCCACAAGCTCCACACACCGTATTTGCTTCCTGATATCTAGCTTTATATGTCTTAGTCCGCAACACCCCCGTCCTCGCCTCGAACATCAAGGAGCTCCCTCTAGAATCGTTCAAGATGGGTTCCTCAGTAATACCCTTCCTAAAAGATCTCTACATTTCCAAGACCGATTTTGTCTGCATGCCTGCTTCCCATATTTCCCTCTGTTTCTTTAACTATCTTCTGAACCTCTATTTTCTCATCCGCCTCTCTGCTATTGGCCATATATTTAGATCCAAGCTTTCTAGTCCGCTTTTTCCATTTTGTATCGAAGCTCCTCGTGTATAAGTAGCTAAGAACTCTTCGTGCCCATCGTTCTGCATCTATTTCTCTTAGCGTATCCTCAAATTCTATCTTACTGGTAGCTTCCTGCCCTCGAATGAGGTCCCTTCCCATATCACCCTGCATACCTTGGTTCGGTCTTTTACCATGTGCTCCCACGGCCCCCAACCTACCTACTCCTCGCTGCTTTATTTCTAGCCTTGTCTGGACGTCCAGTTTTTTTGCTCAAAAATGCATTTGCAAAAGTAGGGCTCGAAACCATAACTCCTTTCCAGGTTTCCCTAAAACACCTCATACCTGTTATAGTTCCACAGTGTTCTATTTTTCATTACAGCTGCATATCTCTGTTGCCCTTACCAGTTACATATTTTGCATGTTCATTGTGGTATTCTGTACCCCCCTTATTTTATACTCCTAAATACTAGTATTTATTGACTCGCTCAGCCTGTAATCCTTGAATCTTTAGCTCTGCAATTCCGTCATTACTGAACATCATGTCCGCTGATTTGTCACTACTGAATTCTAAGCTTAACGTGTGGCCCTCTGCGCCACATAGATTCATTAAGGGCTGAAGCTCTAAGTTGCTATGTCATCAGCATACATCAGACCTGGTAATGAGGGTTTGATCTTTTGACCTTGCCTGTCGTATGAAAGGTCCAACCCCCAAGATTGTTTTTTTCCAACTTTTCCTCGAATCCTTAGAGATACAAGATGAACTTATTTTTAAATACATCTGACCGCTTTTTCCGCCATTACAATAGCCTTTTATTTTAATTTCAACGGCGGGTTAATCATTGAAGTCCATACCTCTTCTAAAACATCTGCTTGATTCCTTTTAAATAACTACTTGGGTAAATTATTATTTAGATAAGAAAGAAAAACACGCACACGCTACTGGCCGCGCATTCTAGAATGAAAACAACCTCTCTTGTCTTATTGCCCGCACAAACTTGGCCACCGAACCGACCCGCCACCTTCCCCTGCTAGAATGGCGAGTGCACCGGCTCCTCGCGGATTGCATGATATATGTTGGGTATTCCGGCCATCGCCTCAAAAACGACGAAGGAAGGGGCACACGCGCAGATACAGTCGGTCGCCGACGCAGCGAGTAACAGCCGCCCAAGTCTCGCTCTCGCCAAACCCACCCCCACCACCGCATTAGAGTGTTCTCAAAGAACGGGAACATACACGACTCGGACAGGCTCTCACCCGTCGTGAACTTGAGTACGTTGGACGCCAGCTTCGTGCCCGCGGACTCGGGGGTGGTGCCGTTCCCGCCGACTCCGCCGTCGAGGCAGCAGTAGCACACCATGTGGAAGTGGTACGTGGCGTTGTGCCGAAGACCGCCCACCGTGAACGTGGGACCCCTCGGCATGAAGTTGGACATCACCTCGACCTGGCGGCCAGAGAGGCTCGTTACTGTCTTCCACTCCAAAGCCGCAGTTACACTGCTGATACTAATACATCGTACAGACAACGGTCTCTGCAGACACTAGGGAGTTTTAGGGAACTGTTTTTTGCACACGCAATACGGTACGATGGGCCCTCCGGTACGAACTCCGCATGCGCTACCGCAGAAGACTCGCAAATGTGCAGTGCGTACCGGACGGCTTATCGTACCGTATCGGGTGTGCAAACACGGTTCACTAAAACTCTCGAATAGAGAGTTTTAGGGAACCGTTTTGGCACACGCAATACGGTACGATGGGCCCTCCGGTACGAACTCCGCATGCGCTACCGCACAAGACTCGCAAATGTGCAGTGCGTACCGGACGGCTTATCGTACCGTATCGGGTGTGCAAACACGGTTCACTAAAACTCTCGAATAGAGAGTTTTAGGGAACCGTTTTGGCACACGCAATACGGTACGATGGGCCCTCCGGTACGAACTCCGCATGCGCTAGCGCACAAGACTCGCAAATGTGCAGTGCGTACCGGACGGCTTATCGTACCGTATCGGGTGTGCAAACACGGTTCACTAAAACTCTCGAATAGAGAGTTTTAGGGAACCGTTTTGGCACACGCAATACGGTACGATGGGCCCTCCGGTACGAACTCCGCATGCGCTACCGCAGAAGACTCGCAAATGTGCAGTGCGTACCGGACGGCTTATCGTACCGTATCGGGTGTGCAAACACGGTTCACTAAAACTCTCGAATAGAGAGTTTTAGGGAACCGTTTTTGCACACGCAATACGGTACGATGGGCCCTCCGGTACGAACTCCGCATGCGCTACCGCACAAGACTCGCAAATGTGCAGTGCGTACCGGACGGCTTATCGTACCGTATCGGGTGTGCAAACACGGTTCACTAAAACTCTCGAATAGAGAGTTTTAGGGAACCGTTTTGGCACACGCAATACGGTACGATGGGCCCTCCGGTACGAACTCCGCATGCGCTACCGCACAAGACTCGCAAATGTGCAGTGCGTACCGGACGGCTTATCGTACCGTATCGGGTGTGCAAACACGGTTCACTAAAACTCTCGAATAGAGAGTTTTAGGGAACCGTTTTGGCACACGCAATACGGTACGATGGGCCCTCCGGTACGAACTCCGCATGCGCTACCGCACAAGACTCGCAAATGTGCAGTGCGTACCGGACGGCTTATCGTACCGTATCGGGTGTGCAAACACGGTTCACTAAAACTCTCGAATAGAGAGTTTTAGGGAACCGTTTTGGCACACGCAATACGGTACGATGGGCCCTCCGGTACGAACTCCGCATGCGCTACCGCACAAGACTCGCAAATGTGCAGTGCGTACCGGACGGCTTATCGTACCGTATCGGGTGTGCAAACACGGTTCACTAAAACTCTCGAATAGAGAGTTTTAGGGAACCGTTTTGGCACACGCAATACGGTACGATGGGCCCTCCGGTACGAACTCCGCATGCGCTACCGCACAAGACTCGCAAATGTGCAGTGCGTACCGGACGGCTTATCGTACCGTATCGGGTGTGCAAACACGGTTCACTAAAACTCTCGAATAGAGAGTTTTAGGGAACCGTTTTTGCACACGCAATACGGTACGATGGGCCCTCCGGTACGAACTCCGCATGCGCTACCGCACAAGACTCGCAAATGTGCAGTGCGTACCGGACGGCTTATCGTACCGTATCGGGTGTGCAAACACGGTTCACTAAAACTCTCGAATAGAGAGTTTTAGGGAACCGTTTTGGCACACGCAATACGGTACGATGGGCCCTCCGGTACGAACTCCGCATGCGCTACCGCACAAGACTCGCAAATGTGCAGTGCGTACCGGACGGCTTATCGTACCGTATCGGGTGTGCAAACACGGTTCACTAAAACTCTCGAATAGAGAGTTTTAGGGAACCGTTTTGGCACACGCAATACGGTACGATGGGCCCTCCGGTACGAACTCCGCATGCGCTACCGCACAAGACTCGCAAATGTGCAGTGCGTACCGGACGGCTTATCGTACCGTATCGGGTGTGCAAACACGGTTCACTAAAACTCTCGAATAGAGAGTTTTAGGGAACCGTTTTGGCACACGCAATACGGTACGATGGGCCCTCCGGTACGAACTCCGCATGCGCTACCGCACAAGACTCGCAAATGTGCAGTGCGTACCGGACGGCTTATCGTACCGTATCGGGTGTGCAAACACGGTTCACTAAAACTCTCGAATAGAGAGTTTTAGGGAACCGTTTTGGCACACGCAATACGGTACGATGGGCCCTCCGGTACGAACTCCGCATGCGCTACCGCAGAAGACTCGCAAATGTGCAGTGCGTACCGGACGGCTTATCGTACCGTATCGGGTGTGCAAACACGGTTCACTAAAACTCTCGAATAGAGAGTTTTAGGGAACCGTTTTGGCACACGCAATACGGTACGATGGGCCCTCCGGTACGAACTCCGCATGCGCTACCGCACAAGACTCGCAAATGTGCAGTGCGTACCGGACGGCTTATCGTACCGTATCGGGTGTGCAAACACGGTTCACTAAAACTCTCGAATAGAGAGTTTTAGGGAACCGTTTTGGCACACGCAATACGGTACGATGGGCCCTCCGGTACGAACTCCGCATGCGCTACCGCACAAGACTCGCAAATGTGCAGTGCGTACCGGACGGCTTATCGTACCGTATCGGGTGTGCAAACACGGTTCACTAAAACTCTCGAATAGAGAGTTTTAGGGAACCGTTTTGGCACACGCAATACGGTACGATGGGCCCTCCGGTACGAACTCCGCATGCGCTACCGCACAAGACTCGCAAATGTGCAGTGCGTACCGGACGGCTTATCGTACCGTATCGGGTGTGCAAACACGGTTCACTAAAACTCTCGAATAGAGAGTTTTAGGGAACCGTTTTGGCACACGCAATACGGTACGATGGGCCCTCCGGTACGAACTCCGCATGCGCTACCGCACAAGACTCGCAAATGTGCAGTGCGTACCGGACGGCTTATCGTACCGTATCGGGTGTGCAAACACGGTTCACTAAAACTCTCGAATAGAGAGTTTTAGGGAACCGTTTTTGCACACGCAATACGGTACGATGGGCCCTCCGGTATGAACTCCGCATGCGCTACCGCACAAGACTCGCAAATGTGCAGTGCGTACCGGACGGCTTATCGTACCGTATCGGGTGTGCAAACACGGTTCACTAAAACTCTCGAATAGAGAGTTTTAGGGAACCGTTTTGGCACACGCAATACGGTACGATGGGCCCTCCGGTACGAACTCCGCATGCGCTGCCGCACAAGACTCGCAAATGTGCAGTGCGTACCGGACGGCTTATCGTACCGTATCGGGTGTGCAAACACGGTTCACTAAAACTCTCGAATAGAGAGTTTTAGGGAACCGTTTTGGCACACGCAATACGGTACGATGGGCCCTCCGGTACGAACTCCGCATGCGCTACCGCACAAGACTCGCAAATGTGCAGTGCGTACCGGACGGCTTATCGTACCGTATCGGGTGTGCAAACACGGTTCACTAAAACTCTCGAATAGAGAGTTTTAGGGAACCGTTTTGGCACACGCAATACGGTACGATGGGCCCTCCGGTACGAACTCCGCATGCGCTACCGCACAAGACTCGCAAATGTGCAGTGCGTACCGGACGGCTTATCGTACCGTATCGGGTGTGCAAACACGGTTCACTAAAACTCTCGAATAGAGAGTTTTAGGGAACCGTTTTGGCACACGCAATACGGTACGATGGGCCCTCCGGTACGAACTCCGCATGCGCTACCGCACAAGACTCGCAAATGTGCAGTGCGTACCGGACGGCTTATCGTACCGTATCGGGTGTGCAAACACGGTTCACTAAAACTCTCGAATAGAGAGTTTTAGGGAACCGTTTTGGCACACGCAATACGGTACGATGGGCCCTCCGGTACGAACTCCGCATGCGCTACCGCACAAGACTCGCAAATGTGCAGTGCGTACCGGACGGCTTATCGTACCGTATCGGGTGTGCAAACACGGTTCACTAAAACTCTCGAATAGAGAGTTTTAGGGAACCGTTTTGGCACACGCAATACGGTACGATGGGCCCTCCGGTACGAACTCCGCATGCGCTACCGCAGAAGACTCGCAAATGTGCAGTGCGTACCGGACGGCTTATCGTACCGTATCGGGTGTGCAAACACGGTTCACTAAAACTCTCGAATAGAGAGTTTTAGGGAACCGTTTTCGCACACGCAATACGGTACGATGGGCCCTCCGGTACGAACTCCGCATGCGCTACCGCACAAGACTCGCAAATGTGCAGTGCGTACCGGACGGCTTATCGTACCGTATCGGGTGTGCAAACACGGTTCACTAAAACTCTCGAATAGGGAGTTTTAGGGAACCGTTTTGGCACACGCAATACGGTACGATGGGCCCTCCGGTACGAACTCCGCATGCGCTACCGCACAAGACTCGCAAATGTGCAGTGCGTACCGGACGGCTTATCGTACCGTATCGGGTGTGCAAACACGGTTCACTAAAACTCTCGAATAGAGAGTTTTAGGGAACCGTTTTGGCACACGCAATACGGTACGATGGGCCCTCCGGTACGAACTCCGCATGCGCTACCGCACAAGACTCGCAAATGTGCAGTGCGTACCGGACGGCTTATCGTACCGTATCGGGTGTGCAAACACGGTTCACTAAAACTCTCGAATAGAGAGTTTTAGGGAACCGTTTTGGCACACGCAATACGGTACGATGGGCCCTCCGGTACGAACTCCGCATGCGCTACCGCACAAGACTCGCAAATGTGCAGTGCGTACCGGACGGCTTATCGTACCGTATCGGGTGTGCAAACACGGTTCACTAAAACTCTCGAATAGAGAGTTTTAGGGAACCGTTTTTGCACACGCAATACGGTACGATGGGCCCTCCGGTATGAACTCCGCATGCGCTACCGCACAAGACTCGCAAATGTGCAGTGCGTACCGGACGGCTTATCGTACCGTATCGGGTGTGCAAACACGGTTCACTAAAACTCTCGAATAGAGAGTTTTAGGGAACCGTTTTGGCACACGCAATACGGTACGATGGGCCCTCCGGTACGAACTCCGCATGCGCTGCCGCACAAGACTCGCAAATGTGCAGTGCGTACCGGACGGCTTATCGTACCGTATCGGGTGTGCAAACACGGTTCACTAAAACTCTCGAATAGAGAGTTTTAGGGAACCGTTTTGGCACACGCAATACGGTACGATGGGCCCTCCGGTACGAACTCCGCATGCGCTACCGCACAAGACTCGCAAATGTGCAGTGCGTACCGGACGGCTTATCGTACCGTATCGGGTGTGCAAACACGGTTCACTAAAACTCTCGAATAGAGAGTTTTAGGGAACCGTTTTGGCACACGCAATACGGTACGATGGGCCCTCCGGTACGAACTCCGCATGCGCTACCGCAGAAGACACGCAAATGTGCAGTGCGTACCGGACGGCTTATCGTACCGTATCGGGTGTGCAAACACGGTTCACTAAAACTCTCGAATGGAGAGTTTTAGGGAACCGTTTTTGCACACGCAATACGGTACGATGGGCCCTCCGGTACGAACTCCGCATGCGCTACCGCACAAGACTCGCAAATGTGCAGTGCGTACCGGACGGCTTATCGTACCGTATCGGGTGTGCAAACACGGTTCACTAAAACTCTCGAATAGAGAGTTTTAGGGAACCGTTTTGGCACACGCAATACGGTACGATGGGCCCTCCGGTACGAACTCCGCATGCGCTACCGCACAAGACTCGCAAATGTGCAGTGCGTACCGGACGGCTTATCGTACCGTATCGGGTGTGCAAACACGGTTCACTAAAACTCTCGAATAGAGAGTTTTAGGGAACCGTTTTGGCACACGCAATACGGTACGATGGGCCCTCCGGTACGAACTCCGCATGCGCTACCGCACAAGACTCGCAAATGTGCAGTGCGTACCGGACGGCTTATCGTACCGTATCGGGTGTGCAAACACGGTTCACTAAAACTCTCGAATAGAGAGTTTTAGGGAACCGTTTTGGCACACGCAATACGGTACGATGGGCCCTCCGGTACGAACTCCGCATGCGCTACCGCACAAGACTCGCAAATGTGCAGTGCGTACCGGACGGCTTATCGTACCGTATCGGGTGTGCAAACACGGTTCACTAAAACTTTCGAATAGAGAGTTTTAGGGAACCGTTTTTGCACACGCAATACGGTACGATGGGCCCTCCGGTACGAACTCCGCATGCGCTACCGCAGAAGACTCGCAAATGTGCAGTGCGTACCGGACGGCTTATCGTACCGTATCGGGTGTGCAAACACGGTTCACTAAAACTCTCGAATAGAGGGTTTTAGGGAACCGTTTTTACACACGCAATACGGTACGATGGGCCCTCCGGTACGAACTCCGCATGCGCTACCGCAGAAGACTCGCAAATGTGCAGTGCGTACCGGACGGCTTATCGTACCGTATCGGGCTTGCAAACACGGTTCACTAAAACTCTCGAATAGAGGGTTTTAGGGAACCGTTTTTGCACACGCAATACGGTACGATGGGCCCTCCGGTACGAACTCCGCATGCGCTACCGCAGAAGACTCGCAAATGTGCAGTGCGTACCGGACGGCTTATCGTACCGTATCGGGTGTGCAAACACGGTTCACTAAAACTCTCGAATAGAGAGTTTTAGGGAACCGTTTTTGCACACGCAATACGGTACGATGGGCCCTCCGGTACGAACTCCGCATGCGCTACCGCAGAAGACTCGCAAATGTGCAGTGCGTACCGGACGGCTTATCGTACCGTATCGGGTGTGCAAACACGGTTCACTAAAACTCTCGAATAGAGAGTTTTAGGGAACCGTTTTTGCACACGCAATACGGTACGATGGGCCCTCCGGTACGAACTCCGCATGCGCTACCGCACAAGACTCGCAAATGTGCAGTGCGTACCGGACGGCTTATCGTACCGTATCGGGCTTGCAAACACGGTTCACTAAAACTCTCGAATAGAGGGTTTTAGGGAACCGTTTTGGCACACGCAATACGGTACGATGGGCCCTCCGGTACGAACTCCGCATGCGCTACCGCACAAGACTCGCAAATGTGCAGTGCGTACCGGACGGCTTATCGTACCGTATCGGGTGTGCAAACACGGTTCACTAAAACTCTCGAATAGAGAGTTTTAGGGAACCGTTTTTGCACACGCAATACGGTACGATGGGCCCTCCGGTACGAACTCCGCATGCGCTACCGCACAAGACTCGCAAATGTGCAGTGCGTACCGGACGGCTTATCGTACCGTATCGGGTGTGCAAACACGGTTCACTAAAACTCTCGAATAGAGAGTTTTAGGGAACCGTTTTTGCACACGCAATACGGTACGATGGGCCCTCCGGTACGAACTCCGCATGCGCTACCGCACAAGACTCGCAAATGTGCAGTGCGTACCGGACGGCTTATCGTACCGTATCGGGTGTGCAAACACGGTTCACTAAAACTCTCGAATAGAGAGTTTTAGGGAACCGTTTTGGCACACGCAATACGGTACGATGGGCCCTCCGGTACGAACTCCGCATGCGCTACCGCAGAAGACTCGCAAATGTGCAGTGCGTACCGGACGGCTTATCGTACTGTATCGGGTGTGCAAACACGGTTCACTAAAACTCTCGAATAGAGAGTTTTAGGGAACCGTTTTGTGCACACGCAATACGGTACGATGGGCCCTCCGGTACGAACTCCGCATGCGCTACCGCAGAAGACTCGCAAATGTGCAGTGCGTACCGGACGGCTTATCGTACCGTATCGGGTGTGCAAACACGGTTCACTAAAACTCTCGAATAGAGAGTTTTAGGGAACCGTTTTTGCACACGCAATACGGTACGATGGGCCCTCCGGTACGAACTCCGCATGCGCTACCGCAGAAGACTCGCAAATGTGCAGTGCGTACCGGACGGCTTATCGTACCGTATCGGGTGTGCAAACACGGTTCACTAAAACTCTCGAATAGAGGGTTTTAGGGAACCGTTTTTACACACGCAATACGGTACGATGGGCCCTCCGGTACGAACTCCGCATGCGCTACCGCAGAAGACTCGCAAATGTGCAGTGCGTACCGGACGGCTTATCGTACCGTATCGGGCTTGCAAACACGGTTCACTAAAACTCTCGAATAGAGGGTTTTAGGGAACCGTTTTTGCACACGCAATACGGTACGATGGGCCCTCCGGTACGAACTCCGCATGCGCTACCGCAGAAGACTCGCAAATGTGCAGTGCGTACCGGACGGCTTATCGTACCGTATCGGGCTTGCAAACACGGTTCACTAAAACTCTCGAATAGAGAGTTTTAGGGAACCGTTTTTGCACACGCAATACGGTACGATGGGCCCTCCGGTACGAACTGCGCATGCGCTACCGCAGAAGACTCGCAAATGTGCAGTGCGTACCGGACGGCTTATCGTACCGTATCGGGTGTGCAAACACGGTTCACTAAACCTCTCGAATAGGGAGTTTTAGGGAACCGTTTTTGCACACGCAATACGGTACGATGGGCCCTCCGGTACGAACTGCGCATGCGCAACCGCAGAAGACTCGCACATGCGCAGTTCGTACCGGACGACCCATCGTACCGTATTGGACGTGCAGATAACGGTTCCCTAAAACTCTCTGCTGTCTGAGGCACATGTCTCTTTGTGCGACGGTCCTGAAAATATTGGTAACACAAAAAACTGCCGGCAGACATCTTCGGACGTGTCCGAAGAGAATTCTGGCATCATGTATGAAGCGATCACCATGTATATATATATATTTTTTTTTTGTATATGGTGTATAAGCAGTCCCAAAACTGTCTGCATTGTGAACCCGACGTAAGCACCTGACGCGTGACGTCACACTCAATGTCATAACGCAGAACTGTTTTCTTTTTTCTTAAGTCTCGATATATTTTTAGCCTCGTAACTCGCCAAACGCCCTCCGTAATAGTTTTCTTTTTCTTTTTTTTTTTTCTTTTTTTATGGCGTGGAACAGATTTTTCTCTAAATATAGATTGCATGAATCGATGAATGGACCGAATGACGCAACTTCAGAAACGAAACGTATATTTGAAACGTTGCAAAACCTTATTCGAATGATTGCAGACCTTGCATATGACTTTACTCTCAGACACTATCACCATAACGCTATATGCGGTACATTTATCGGGTAAAGATTTCACAAACGGGGGGTGGGGGAGCTATCTGCGACGAAAATGTTACTCCGCAGCAGTTTCGGTGATCCTGCTGACCGAATTCATCTCGGACAGTGCAGGAAAGCGATCACGACGACGCCCGTCAAAATATTGACTCGTTTCATTCGATAACGTTTGATTTCATTCGTCCTGCCGAATAAAAGTCTACTTGACGTCCATCAGACGTCTCGGCAACACGCGCAAGACGACCCATAGATAACACGCTGAACACAAAGACGTCGTCTATTTAGTGTCTATATGAGACATCCTGGCGAAATGCGCAAGTCGTTCACTGGACATTTATGTAGCACATCCCTACACTCCGTAGTCACTGACAGGTGAAAGGGCGTGACTTCTTACTACGTTCGTACTTCTCGCTCCATGATTGGTTCGTAGGCGTTCGTATCGGCTAATGCCGTAATCTGATTGGCCACGGAGCGATAATGAAATGTGTCGGACCCCCCATGCCCTGCGCTGGACCATAGCCAAAGACACGTCGGGGGGACCTCGTACCTGGTAAGGGTCTTCCAAGGGACCGTAGGCAAGGTCGCAGCCGGACAGCGTCGACGTGGGGTCGTCGGACGTCGAGGACTGCCACGAGGACGCCGGCTCGCGACGCCACGCGATCTCGGCATAGTTGTCGCTCACGCGGGAAACGCTGACCACCAGGGAACCGGACGACAGCGACGTGGCCGACGGCTGCTGCTGCACGAACTGCTGCTGCGGTTCGCTGCCGTTGGATTTCACTGCGCAGAAGCAGCGGATGCACGACGTGGGATGGGAACTGTGTCAGAGGTACCTGGTTACACTGGCGTCGTGTGCCAGGTAGCTCTGACACAGTTCCTATCTGCGTGTAACTGAACGGAAGGATTTGCAGTATTTGTGAGATGACATCTACGCGCTATCCATGATAAATGGTTGCTCATAACATTGCCCGAACTATTTCGAGCTCGCGTTAAAAAAATGACGCGCAACAACAACAACAAAAAGTTACGAAATGCGTACGCAGATCGGAGGTGCATGGCAACCCTGATACGTGGCACCAGAGTGTTAATTCTGACGTCATTTTGTTCACGGGATAACAAAATGCAGTCCGTCACACTTAAACGCAAATGTATGCACCAGCCCCGAGAGATTCGGGACAGGACACAATAGACTTCCGTGGATGTGGCAGTGACCCTGTCCGTGGAGGTACATCTCATCAATACCTTGTAAGTTCTTCCAAAAACCCGGATCATGCCTTGCTAACCCGCTCACTGTGCGACATTTAAAACAAACGAGGCAGCATACTTATACACGGTACGATGCTCATCGAGGTCCAAACGGGCAGGATTGAGGGCTAAACTCAGGATCCCTGGGTGGGTTAGGGTGGCTACCTAGGGTTCTGCAGCGCAAGCTTTCGATCCAGACGCCCCAAGCTGCGGTACGCTAAAACACACTCGGCCACCGAAAAATAAATTCGCAAGATTCAGACTTTCGTGATTTAAATCGATCTATTCTTAAATAACTCACATTAAAGGGGCCCTCCGGAGCTTTCTGCGATCGTCTGTTTATGTTGTTATATTGCGTAATAGGTGCAAGTTAATATGTATACAAAGTTTTAGATTACAAAACCGTTCATTAAGCAGATGCCAGAAGAAATATATCGGGACTATTTTCTCTTGGAAGACAATCCCCCATTCCCTGCCCATCGCTAAAACTTGACCAATGGAAATGCTGCATCTCGCGGTGAATGCGAACGTTATTACTGCAACACTTTTCAAGCTTGTTGTAAATTAGAGTTTGAGAAAAACGTAAACTGACTGTGGTGCGGGAAACATGGTCCGCAATTATCGCTCCAAAACCAGCGAACTATGTTTTCTCCCCGTAAGCTTGTTGCTAGGGGGTGATGCGTCGGCGCGTCGGCTCGTCTGCTTCCCGGGGCGTCTGCAGGCGTGCGTTTGCGGGACACGTGTTCCTTTTTCCCGTGGATCCCGACTCCGAAGCCAGCTTTGCGATCCTTCCACGTCAACGAGTCAAACTTTTCCTTGTCATCTGTGGAATGCGACTGCGTATTGCAGTAGCAGCGCGACGGTGCGGTGCGACGAACGACGACTGCCGAGCACAAAGTCCGGAAAGATTCCTCCGCGGGTCGGCGGTCGGCCGCGTTGGTGGCGCTCAGTGACGCCGGAATCTTTCGCTTGCTATTGGCTGACGCGTAAAGAGATGCACCTCCCGTTTTCCGGGGTCATCTCAGAAAGGGGGGCGTGCCGGGGACTTTGATAGCAACTTTAATAGGAAACTGCGCCGCGCATGACCGTAATTTTATGATTTTTAGGTTCAGTTGCATTAACACATCAACGGATCAATAAGCCACTAGAGACAAATATGGTAAAGGATACCGTGCAAACGTTCCAGCAAAGCAGTGCATTTTCATCATGAAACGATGCCAACCAAATATCATCCGAAAAGGGGCAGCACGCGAGAATGCAAGTTCAAAAAAGCAGCACGAGCTCCTACCCCAGGGCCCCCAACTCTCTCCACTTTAGTAGAACGGAAGTTGGAGAGGAGGCGAGTCTACAGCGTTCGCTCGCTAATGTAGAAAGAATGGGGGACTTTCGGAAGGAGCTTGTACTGTCGAGACCGGCTATAACGAAGTCGGCTGTAACGAAATAGCGGCCACAGCGAAGCGATCACGATTTTCCATCCCCTTTTGCACTTCGTTACAACCAAAGTCGGTTATAACGAAATAGCCGATATAGCGAAGCGATCACAATTTTCCATTCCCTTTTGCACTTCGTTAACCGAAGTCGGTTATAACGAAATAGTGGATATAGCGAAGTGATTTCCGATTCCCGCTGATTTCGTTAGAACCGGTTTGGACAGTGTTGCTCTTCGTTACCTGCAACAGAATACAGTGAAATAATGGCGTTGTGACGTGATTGGGTTGTCTGGAACACCTTTTAGAGCAGTCAAAGGTCAATTTCGAAGCAGCGAGAGACACTTTTGGAGCCCAAGCGTACTCCTGGTTCTCGTTCCATTCCGAATACTCTATTGAGATTCGTGTGTCGGCCTGTCCAACTAAGATACAGTGCTTCTTTGCCTTACCAGTTCTGAGCAACCACTTCTTCGCACCCATTACAAAGTCGATACTGTTCCTTTCGCTATGACAAAGGCCTTCCGCAAAGTTAATCGTGATTTACTATTGCTGAAGCTCTCACTGTATGGAGTATCGCCGACCCTTTTGAGCATGGTTTAAGACCCACTATATCTGATCGTGGTAGCAGTGTGAGAATTTCAAGCAGCTCTTCCGGTACTTTTATCCCGGCATCTAGAGTACTCAAGGATCTAACCTCGGGCTCTTCCTATTCCTTGTATTTGTCAACAAAATTGAACTGTGCAAAGGTTCGCACTCGCGTTTGTTTGTTGACGACCATCAAGATATACACGAATATAAGACCATCGGACAGTTGCTCTGCATTACAAGATGATACGTTACGCGCATCTGAGTGGTGTTCCGCTTAGTGCTTAACAATGACAAAACTAAGCTTTTATTAATGTCACATAAACGCGATAAATTATCTTACCCCTACCATCCCGCGAGCCACCGAGTTTCGCAATCTTGGGATCTATTTTGACTCAAGACTTATTCCGTCTCATCATGTTTCAGAAATTGTTGCCTCTGCCGTTCGAATGATGGGTCCACTATATCGCTTATCGTGCGACTTCACGAATTCTTTATGCGTTCTCCGACTGTTTTCATGTCTACCGCGAGCAAAACTTGAGATTTGGCAAGGTGATATGGAATTCGCTGACAGGCACTGATGCGTCACGGATTCAAAATGTGCAGAAACGTTTTATTCGTCCCGTCTACGACAACTATATACTTCGGTACAAGGTGTATATTATGACTACGGCGACAGGCCTTAACAGGCTATGGTTACAAGATTTATCGAAGCGAAGACACTCTAGTGATATATCATTTTGCACAAAGTAATAGACCGATCTCACCAGCCAGTTTGACTACGCCACCGCTGCCGTAATGCATCGAGGGAACTTTTAGTCTTTTTGCACGTGCCACAACCTCGCTGGAGCACTGCGCGGCTAAAGCACGAGAGGGTCCGAGCCCTCGCATGCACGGCCGTCTGCCTCCTGAGCACTAAAGTTATGGCGGCGTCACGCATGCGCCGAACGCTTAGTGAGATCGGTCTGTTAACGGTCACATCGACGCTGGCATTTTAGGCCCTGCGAGTTTTCGTGTGCCTCCTCAATCGTGTGGACTTCGCTCCTTGTTCTACCCTCACTTTCATGAAATAATGTCGCCGTAAACCGGCATGCACGTCTCTCTCAACGATCTAGACACGCCATTTTGGATGTCTTTAGTGAATTTACTCTTTTCAAGCGTAAACTTGCCTAAGCGCTGTATCATGTTTAGGACACGCATCTCAATAAGTTACTGCCTATTCTTTTTTTTCTTTTTTTTTTGTCAAATCTTGTATATTTGTGCCACCACACTCAAACCTAACTGTGTTTTGGGGGTACTGAAGAGACAAATTATTATTATTATTATTATTATTATTATTATTATTATTATTATTACTACTATAAAGAATATTAAAACTGCAAAGGAGATTTAATTATGCACATTAATGGTATTTCACACGTAAAGATTTGTGATGATACGAAGTCAGCGTGTGGACAACTATTATGCCTTACAAATCCAATTAAACGCATTAATGTTATTCCCAAGCTTTCATTATCGTTATAAAGTTTATATAACGCTAATTTAAGCTTCACTAACTGCGTTCACAAACAGCTGGGGGTCTAGTATGAAGAGGTGTTAAACTGTTAACTAAAGAAAAAATTAAAACCAAAGCGCAGCCCAGTTACATTTAATTCACGAGATTCATCGACACTTTCCCGATACCTATTGCTCGAAAAATTTATCCATAAATGTCAAATAAAAATATATATATAATCTGTCAGCGTTCTGTTTTGCAAATTTTGCAGCAAAGTAAATGTCGTCACATTAACATTCATAAATTAAACACTTTTTACTTACTTGTATTTTTATTTATTTTTTGCTGTTTTTTAGTTCTTTGTTACTGACGCGCTGTAGTGTACCATTCCACCCTGGAAGAGCGTTTTACCCCTAACACGGCGATGAGCTGCGGCAAAGCAACATGCGCAGAATCGCGATGTCTAGACTTCTCTGCAGTGTTTCAGGTCGCTGCGAGAAGCGCACTCAACGGGGCTGGTTGAGCCGCCCGAACGAACCACGAACAATGGGAAATATCACAAAATTTTCGAATACCGAGTCGAGTGCGATAGTAAGGTCGAATAAAATCACGCGCTATTCTAATGAGTGATAAACGTTATTCTACTGAGTGATAAGTTATAAAATTCGCGAGTGTATCTTTTTTTTTTTTTTTTTTTTTTACAATTTGGCAGTGCGGCGACGCATCAACTCTATGCGTTTTCGCGCATTCGTAT
This sequence comes from Ixodes scapularis, assembly GCF_016920785.2. Taxonomy (NCBI): domain Eukaryota; kingdom Metazoa; phylum Arthropoda; class Arachnida; order Ixodida; family Ixodidae; genus Ixodes; species Ixodes scapularis. The sequence continues at coordinate 17,744,229 of NW_024609838.1, read as the reverse complement.
GAAATGAACTTTTTAGTGCTTTGACGCAATTTACGCGCAAATTGCTCACATTTTTTGGTGAAATTCTGCGGAATGTAGCAGGGTGAGAACTTTGCTTACAGTGCTACGTTCCACTATGGTGGTCCTTTCTTTGGAAGTACTAGAAAACGGTACTCAGAAGATATACATGTGCCGAAAATCTCGAATATGTACTTGCTTGAAGTAAAAAAACTGCCCTCCTGAACGTGCTTGAAGCGAGCTCAGCCGCCCACTCTCTTCGAAGTACAGAACGTCTGTGTAAGTACGTATCGATACTTTTTTTTGCTTTTTCTCGCCAGAGAAATAAACTACACATCGTAGAACGCACATTGTCCGCCGGAATGTAGCACTAGAGGTTGAGATTTCAGTTGCCAGAGTTTCATAGCTCTGGGTTGTTATAGGCAATTTTAGGAAATTTTCTGTGAGACCGAGGGGAGACCCGTTCCCGAAAGCAGACGTTATTCATGTACGTGCATTTTCGGACCCCACTGCTGTTGTTTTCTAATCAATTTTTTTTTTATTTATATTATTAACATAACGGTAGGTGTTCAAATTTTGACAGCTCATTTCAACCGCTAGCGATACTTTTGGCAGCAGACCGAGGTTCGGCAATACGTAATGTATTCTTGAGTTAAAAAAAAAAACTCAACAAAAAAGTTTTTTTTTTTTTTTTTTTGAGCACCTTTAACTTAGGAAGTACGAATTATACTCCCGATCACTGGCTGGCTTTTTCAATTCAATAAACATTTCTTACCTTTACTTTCTTCTATCTTTTATGTCAAATAAAAAAAAACGGTGTTTTGGCATTGCGTCGTAATCCACCTTCTTATATCTGGTATCCTATTAGTTACGCCACAAAAAGAAATGTTTTGACCACTCAATCGTAGCAGCTGGCACTAGATCAATTATTAAGTCATTCTATATTCATGTAGGTGTTTTTTTTGTTTTTTTTTTTTTTGTCGACAACATCGTTTACTGGCACACGCAATCCCTCAGACTGAATTAAGAATAAAATAAAACAGCAGCAATAGAACAGTTAACGGGATAACTAGGTTAAGGACACTGGTTACGTCACGATCATTCGTTCGATGCCTCAACTTGCATAAAATCCACTACAAAAACAAAACAAAAACGTTAAACAGAAACAAAAACACAATGATCCGAGTGACCCGTCTGCAGGACAGAAATTGATCGAGTGTGGTATCTATCGGAAGAAGAAAAAAAGTCAATATTAGCTTTACTTGTTGACTGTCCGCTGGTTGCCATGGGAATTTCCGTCACAGTGATATGACCCCGCAAACATCATAGTCCAGTTCCGGTCAACTATCTGACCCCGTCTCCTCTTGCGCATGATTACATTCGCAGCTCGGCGATCAAAGACATGTGCACGGTCGGTAAACTCGTAGTAAATGCGTTTCCAAGTCGCGCGAACGATCAATCGCGTAAAAGTTCGACCATGAACAAGTCGGCCGGACCCCGCTAGCGCCTTAATGTATGCGGCCTTGATGATAAAAGTCGTGGCAGGGCGACCGCTGGTTGAATAATTAGAACGCCCGAACCGAAAGGTGTAGTTTAATGACGGTGTTAAAACGAGGCAAAAATTGTCTACGCGGCTTACCCTGAGTTCACGTAGCGCTTCGGGTCACAACTACGCAAGGACATGAGCCCACACATATCCGTGGGAAGATACCATTTCTCGTTGTGCAGCTGGAGATCGCGTTCTGTGGCAGTTTTGACGGGAAGTTTGTAGAATTCGGGTACAACTAGTCAAAATATGCGGAACAAATTACGTTGACGCCGCGTTTTAGATGACAGTTTTCCCCTCCGCCGCAACAAAGACGTTCTCAGCTGACGCCGCTATCGAAGTTGCGGCGAAGTCCAAAATAAAACAAAAATAAACACGACGCTCTTTTGTCCCGTCAATGGAGACGGAACAAGTTGTCAAAAACGCTCTAAACTTCGTGTTCCCCCCTCCAATGACCAAACAACCGCGTAATAAATGTTTAAAACGAACGAGGAACAGTTCCCGAAGTGTGCAAGTCAGCAGGAGACCGCACAGAAGACGCGACGACACAAACGAACTTCAAAACTTACCGAGCGCATTGACCCAAGCCGAGGTACACAGAAGCACTAATCCGAGTGGTGGAGAAGTACAGACGAAGCCTTGCAAGGATCCCATAGCGGTCTGAATGGCGGAACCAAACCTCTAACCTGTCTCATTTCGTTTCGTCCGACGATCCCACGCGAATTCTTTTGAGATACTTTGTTTTGTGTAACCCCTGCAGAACTCCGGGGAGGGGGACACGCACGCACGACTATCACCTCGTTGCCATGTTGGTATTCCGCGAGCGAATGGAGCGAGCGCTCGCGAGCGTTCAGTTTCGTATCCGCCAGGGTTGCCGGGTCAGTCGTGCCGTTTCTCTCCGCTCGTCGTTCCGCATCGGAGGGAAACGCATGCGCAGTCGATGGCACCTGCGCGTCGATTTTTGTTCGTTTCTCGCCCTTCCATCTGCTCTTCCTCGTTCTTCTTTCTTGGTTACTTTTTTCGCCAGGAAGAGAAGTCTGAAGTCGCCGGCAGCTTCCAGAAGCAAATATTTTTTTTTTCTTTTTTTCAAAACGAACCTGTTTTGTTCTGTTTTTTTTTTGCGCGAAACCAATGTGTGTGCTGGAACATTTTTAAAAAAAAAAGCTGGGAAGAAACTTACATTTTATTTTTTGGCAGCTTGTAGACGGCTAATAAACTTAGGACAAACGAAGTGCATAAAAATATATCTTTATTCCACAAAAATAAACAATCTGTGAAGCACCACTGTGACATATCAGCATAAAAAAAAATGTAGAAGTCTTCTATAAGGCTGGCAAAGGTGCTACAAAGTTAACTCAAAGTCCCGCGTGAAAATGCGCAAACAGCTCTGAAACATCAAAAATATTTTGCCCAGTAAATTATCCACAATAAGAATGTGTAAAGACAAAAATATGTTGGGAACATTGCAAATTCTGTGGCAGCCCTGCGCATTCCACGGTGTATAATGCACTAGAAGAAAAACATTCGTAAAAAAAGAAAACAATCCTGCAGTAAGCATTTTCCAACAAAACATCTACATGTGACGAAGCCTAAAGACTTCTCTGGATATGATAATTTGTGCTGCAGATGTAACACTACTCATAAGCACCGAGTCTAGTTCTTAGAACACTGAATAATGACTTGACAAGAAATCAAATAACTGACAAAGCTTGTCATCAACGTAAGCTTCAGAGGCTATGAAACTGCAAAAATAGCAGACCTCAGATGCAGAACATGGCTGCCAGATAACATATGTCTTTGCACTCTAGCCAGAATTAGCTGATATATACAGCTGCATAGTCTGGCTCGAGCTCACGTCTCTCCTCAAAATTGTTATGATCCCCAAAACCATTGTCACATGCGCCGAATCGCTTGCAGATTGACACAGAACAATCCAACTGTCACATACCACGAATACCAACGTCACTAGATATAAGGCGTTTTCACTGGCACATTTTCGTCCACCGTTTTGTTGTCGTCAGCTATGTGCCACATCCTGAAGGCAAGTATTTCAAGCATTCACACGGCGCCCTCAAATTGGTACTGCATGAAAACTTATGTTTCATCAACTCTTTTTTTTTTCTGATAAACAAAACATTTCATCATTGACTCATTCTAACACAATATGGTGGATTACTGTCATGTGAAAATACCCTATACACAGTTGCAGAAATTCCCATACATGCTGTACGGCAAAGTATGTTTTCGTCTGCTAACCGACTTTTTCAGAAACGGCGTAAATTACAGCCATGTTTTGTTACTATACGCACCACTATATAGACTCCCCATTATACAGAAAATCTTTTCGGAAACAAACTGGGTAAATACACGCATTTTTGTCTCGTTATTATGGACGATTTCGGGAGGGACCGGGGATGGAAAATACATGGGAGGCGAAACGTTCAATGAAATTGTTATTTTTGTTATGAAAAAAATTTGTTATGAGTTTTGTTATAAGAAAAAGAGCTATGCTGCATGTGCAACGAGGCTATTTTCACTATGAAAGCAGGTAAAAATCTGAAATGTCTTTTGTGCCACCAGTAAACGTATCAACGTAAACAATGGTTTCAGATATGTGGAAGACTTTGTCACGGCCGAAATCGCACCTGACACGGAGCGTACGCACCTTCACACGTGAACAGAGTACAGAGTTCCCCAAATGAGCCAACGTCTACCAATACGACAACTCTGGTCCGGATCAGCCAACATGTTCCGATGCACGGTGCAGCTCCAACTCCACTCCCTTCTGAAAGTACCTGCGGCAGTCGGCGCACGACGGGTGCATCCGCATGTGGTGGTTCAGGTGAAATTTGTGGCCGAAGCCTTTCCCGCACACCTCGCAGGCAAACGGGCGGACACCGAAGTGCGTCCGCTTGTGGCGCTTCATGTACCAGACGTCGTGGTACGTCTTCTTGCAGATGTCGCACTGGTAGCGCTCCCGCCGCTCCGAGATGTGCACCCGCATGTGCTTCTGCAGGTGGTGCTTGTACAGGCAGACTTTCTTGCAGATGTCGCAGACAAACTTGCGGGGCTCCACGGGATCCTTGACCGTGATGCGGACGAGGAAGGTCTTCTGGGCACCACCGTGGGAGGAGAAGAGCGTGAGTTGGTGGAAACGGATGTGGGCTTCAAGCGACTCGTCGTCTGGAAAGGTCTTGTTGCAGTTCTTGCAGCACAGCCTGAACTGCTCCTCTGGCAAAAGTGATCCGGAGGTGGGAAGCACGTCCGCTTCTTTGGAAGCTGCAATCGGATTCGTCGCGTGTTAGAAGCAACGTCGTGTCGAGTCTCGGAAGCTGCCCTCGGCTAAAGGCAAACTTCGGGGATTTCAGAAATTCCCTTTTGTCGGAAGGCAACCCGGCGACGCTGGCACATAAGAAGGGTACATGAATCTTTAGTCACAAGAAACTTTAAGGTGCCTATTCTGGCCTCTTTAAAGTGTTTCTGGTCTTGTGTCCTCAACTGGTGGATTTCTGAGGTTGCTAGACATTATGTTTTCAATGGTCAAAAAAGTTTGTATTTAGACTTAAAAAAGATCAGACTTCTTCCACACACCTGGCTTTCTGCAAGCCCAACCCTTGCAAACAGGAAAGGTCGCCTTGAATGGCTCCTCACAGCTCTACCCCAGATTATGTTCACGCATCAGAAAGACAATAAATGTGAATGAATGCTGCTCTATACTTTAAAAAAAATAAAGGTTTACGAGACGAAACAGAATCTATAAACAGAACCTGTACATAAGCACATTCCTGATCGGAACAGCTAGGTGCACTGCCTTAGGCACACTTCGGAATAAAAAGAAGCTTGAGTCTTTGGTACATCTTTCCACTCTGGGCATAGCAATTGCCTCTAATAGAGCTTCTGAATTTAGGTACGTACAGTCCCCTGCAATAGGAAAGACCCACTGGGAGCTCGTGGCCAAGGCTGTGGCCGGTGGGGGCGTTGCGAGCGCTTCAGGCAGTTCCATTCTGCTTTGAGGGGAGCACGCTCACTCTGGGCTCAGCTAAAGTGCAACGTGCTAATCAGTTTCTGCTTTCGGTTTTAAGCCTCCTCTTCTCGAAGCAGAATGGAATCGCCCAGGACGCTCGCAGCACCCCCGCCCGCGACCACTTCAGCCACGTGTTCCCAGTGGATCTTTCGTATTGCAGGGGACAGTAAATGGGCTCAGGTAGCGCTAAGGCTGTACGGTAACACTGAAGCACAGCTGGAGCATGCATGGACCACCTCACAGCCAAAGCCAAGATGTAAAAGGAGGAACACTGAAGAGAAGTATGCTAATGTGTTCAACCTCTATCAATGGTGACCTAGTGACTATCACTATACTTCGCTCACCTTTACCATGACAGTGCAGTGGAAGTTGCGCACTCGCCAGACCAATCACCTGCCTCCCTTCCATCACCACTTCATCATCATCAACAAAAGAATGACATATAACTGGTCAAGCGAGCACCCTACTGTCAGCTTAGGGGTGTAAGGAGTATATCATGAAAGCTTGCTGTTGCAATTTTTTTCTCTTAACTCGAATTTTAGCATTGAACCCGACATCAAATGAATTACATTCTTATTTAATATACCACAGAACAGGAATGTGCAGAAAGAAGTGCAACATACTGTTTGCAAACAACCACAAAATATTTGAAAAGCGGTTAACATTGTATATGCGCAAATCGAATAGTCGCACCTGGCGAAAGTGGTTCAGCTTTAGGTGGAGTGCTGTCAACGTCATCTACGGATTCCTCGTCTTCAGCATCGCCGCGATGTTGGCGGGTTCGTTTCTTGCGGCGTGGCATTCTACGGGGTGAAAAGAAAACGTCACATTGCAGTGGAAAATGTGTTAATCCCAGCCATTTTGGGAAGTGATCTGCATCGATAATAAAAATAATAATCTTTATTAGCGACAGTGGTTTCTGGGTGGCTCGCAAGGCCAGACAGATAGGCTGGGCCCCGTACGCATGAGCGTCTGCTAGCCAGCCAACCAGTTTACCCATACATCATCTGTACTTTATGGGAGGCACTCATTTGATCGAATGACGTTTGACCGAATGACACTTTAGCGAATAGTCGCCAGCCGCGAAGCGGCGTTAACGGACGGGCCAAGTGGGTTTACATTTTTGAGTCCATCCACCTCCCAGTAGAGAACTAGCATAACAAGTCATAGGTTTTCGCGATGTGTGACCCGAAGAAACAACTCTGGCCAGGCACTTGAACAGTAACAGTTGGTTACCCCTTAAAATAAGCTTTGATAGTTTCACAAGTGCATAAGGTTGCGGCAGTTCTTCCACTGGCGGCGCAAACGCATGTGTTCCAGGGACTAGCGTCCAGTGGCTCGAGCCACGACTAGCAAAGAAAGAAACATCAGTCTATGTACCAACGTTACTATGTACCTGTGAACTGTTGTAATCACGTCGTTATAAGCGCCAGGGCGTTGTACATTACGTTGGGAAACAAGAACTCGAAAACATTGCCGGGAAGTTAAAACACACCAATCCACTAGTCAACGCAAATAATAAAAACAAACTATTTATGCCCAGTGTGGCGAGGCGTCAAGCAAAACCCGCTAAAACTTAAGCTTTTTTTAATATGTAAAACAATTTAAACTGTAACGTAGGCTCTCTACTTTGTCTTTCAAAAAGCTTATATGAAAATTTATTATAACCAAACAGTTTCAAAGAAATATTTTAATTGATGAATAGTTCGGCCGTGAGTTCAGCGGCGCCTCGCGCCACGGCCGCCACGGCGCCAGCAGCGCCAGCTCCGAAAGCATTCAAAATGGCGGACTTTAAAAGTGTACAAGTGTTTTCGTACCCACGTGCGGGCGTCAAAACAACCGAGGATACCGTCTACTGGAAAAGACTGTCGCTCCCGGTCACCGTCAAGGATATCGCGGCGATCAACTATGTCGACATATCCCCGGAAGAGCCTTACTCGTTCGCTATTACGTGCTCCTCCCGCGTCCAAGTGTTCAACCCCGTGAGTCGCGAAATCACCTGCCGCCTCTCCAAATTCTCTAAAGCCGCTTGCGGCGGCATCTTCCGAGACGACGGCAGACTAATTGCAGCCGGCGGTGAAGACGGTGCCGTCAAGTTATTCGACATCAAGACAAAGTCGCTACTCCGACAGTTTACGGGCCACAAGGGCCCCGCGCAGCGGTGTGCGTTCACTCGAGGCGGTACCCAACTGCTGAGCTTCTCCGACGACACCACGGTCGCGCTTTGGGACATCCCTGGCCAGGCTAGAGTCTTGTCCATCGACGCCCACGACGACTACGTCCGATGCGGCGCCGTGTGCAAGGCCCACCCGGACGTGGTACTGTCCGGATCGTACGACCACCACGCTAAGCTGTTCGACCTCAGGTCATCTGACGCGGTTGTCACGGTGAATCACGAAGCGCCCGTCGAATCCGTGCTTATGTTCCCAACGGGCGGCATCTTTCTGACCGCCGGCGGTCCCTCGATCAGAGTCTGGGACGTCGTAGCGGGCCGTCTGCTCGCCCAAGTCACCCAACACCACAAGACCGTGACGTGCCTCAAGCTTGCAAGCGATGAACAACGTCTATTGTCCGGATCGCTGGACAGGCACGTTAAGATCTTCGATGTGGCTACATACCAAGTCGTTCACAGCCTAGACTACCCGTCTCCAGTCCTCTCTCTGGACATCTCGCCTCAGGATCAAGTCCTTGTGGTTGGGATGACGTCAGGACTCATCTCTGTCCAGCGCCGGAAATCTGACCAGCAGAAGGAGCCGTCCTTGAAGAGGAAGCGGACGACCAGTTACTTCCAGACGACACACGCCGACCCCGGGTTCGTCCCACGAGATGGCGACACCATAGTGTCCGAGAAGACGCTGAAACACACGTCCAAGTACAACAGCTATCTCCGGACGTTCCAAGTCTCCAAGGCTCTCACCAGCGCGCTGCGGCACGCCAACTTTAGGAAGGAACCTCAGGTCGCTGTTGCTGTGATGCAGGAACTGATACGGAGACGGGCCCTCAAGTCTGCACTGGCCGGGAGGACGGGGAAGGATCTTGTGGACTTGATGCAGTTTGTCACCAGGAACCTGACAGACCCACGCTTCTCTAGGATTCTCCTGGACGTAGCTATGCTCATGGTTGAGGTCTACCACCCCGAGGTGACGAGCTGTGACGAGACGCACCGGAGGTTCCAGATCTTGCAGAGGGTGATTGAACAGGAAGCCAAGCACATGTGTGAGATGATGGAACTTAAGGGGTCCATTGAGATCCTTCTGGCAAACTCCTGTGGAAGTGTTCACAATGGTGGGGCACCTAGTTCTGTTGCAAGGGTAGAAGTGCCGAAGCTATGATTGTCTACAATAAATTATCATCGCCGCTGATAGAAGAATGAAGTACATGAATAGACTTTGGTTTTATTTTGCTCTATGAAAGTCCAAACTATGCAACGAAGAACTTTGTAGGTTGAACAAAAGCATAACTCAGATGACACGACTTTGAACTGTCAACAAAACTGCTGATTTTACTGGCCTTTTAGTTGCAACCATTTACTGAAGATGAACCTCTTCTTCCAGACCCATTTGTTCCTAGATATGAAACTAATGGGCGTGGACGATCTTAAGTGATTGGTTGCTAGTTCAGCAGTGTGTTAGTCCTCTTTTGTCTCTCTCTCTCTCTCTCTTCGTCTATCTTCCCAAGTTCCCGCTGACATCTTTCAAAAACATAAATCACCAACTATAGTCGGTGACAGGCCAAGAACGAAGTGGAAGCTCCTCCCACCTCTTTCCGCTTCAGTAGTGCGAACGCTGGAGAGGAGGCGACCTCCTCTCCACCTTTCGCTTTGCAGAGGTGGAAAGGGGTGGGAGGAGCTTCCACTTCGTTCTTGGCCTGTCACCGACTATTTGCGACTCCAACTAACTATAGGTGGCGCCACTCATTTTCCAAGATGGCGGGTTTAGTGAGGGTCAGAGATGCGTGCCACTGTTGAGCCTGTCTAGTGTGCTGGCTTCACTGAGCGACACAAATTATTTCTGGCAATACGAGGAAGCTAGGGTTTCATGAGCGCAGGTAACCTTTTTACCCTGAAAAACAAGAACGGTGTTTCGTGTAATATTTCGCAAGGATGCGCATTTTAATTCCGAAGCTAAACCGAAACTAACCTCTATTTTTTATTTAATTTCTCGATATAGATCTTAATTTCGGATTCTTTGATGACTCAAGATGTGTCTCACATCGTACTTATTTACTTGAAAAAGTTGTTTGCGGAAACTTTATTTTTTGACATACTGTTCGATTCAGGCTGATATTTGTAGTTGTTCAAAAAATCGGTGCTGATATCTGTGCGTTCTTGCTGCCTTTTTCTCGCTCAGATAATTGCCATGGAAAATAATGACAATTATCCCAGCACAAGAACTAGAATAATTATAATTCTTACAATATGTCCACCAAACGAATAAACTAATAAACGCCGTTCTCACTAGAAAAAATTCTAAAACGGAATCCAAGTCAGACAGCTGAAGCGTGAGTGTGTTTTTATAGCACCGGGCGTGACGCGTAGGACTTCGTATTACATCCAGTGTTTGACTGTTTGTCTATCTTGATAACTATTCAGAGTTTTTCACATGCTAAAAAGAAAACAGAATTATACCTTTCTGGAAAGACTATTATGGTTAAATAGAGTATTCTCGTGATCTTGGCGTTAATTAGAAACATACATTGCCGCGATTTGTATTATTAATAATAATATTAAAATTCGCATATTTGAATAAGTGATTCTTCAAGCTCTAATATAATTTGTTGCTTATGATCTAATTTTAAACGCGCGAAGAAATATGACAATGAAAACTGTGCCAATTATCATCACTGGTTCTAATTGCTGCATTTTAATTACGAATAAAATAAATATTGTCTAAAATCTATTAAAACATTCTAGCTAATGTGAGAAATCTATGTAAAATTACATTAATTGTGGGTAAAGTATATTGTGCTATCAAAGTCGTGACTTTTGACAATCGGCGGAACGTCCAAACTCGCCGCCAATATACTTCCAAACCAAATGCCCAAAAGTAAAAAAAAAAAAAAATTTTTTAATTATTAGTTTTTTCATAACATTTATTTACTTTTGTATTTGCTCGCCGTCTTTTTGCCAATCTCAGGCTTTCCAGTTCGAAGGAACGCCTCCCTGCTTGCACGTCTGCTCACTGTAGCACGTTTCGTTGGCGTTGGAAGCCGGTGAAACAGTAGTGAGTTTTAATAATATTGCGTATACGAGCGAACTCAAGCCTTGTGTGTTTGCGTTGGCTTTGCGCGTTCCACACTGCGCGTGCGCGGAGTCCGAAATCGCGGTCTTGGATGGCGCATGGCGATGAGGCGCAGGCAAAACGTGGGGCACGCAACTCGAACGCAAACGCACACCGCTTGCGTTTGCTTCTATGCGCAATACTAAAACTCTCCAGTAAGGTACAATCCCATACCGGCTGCAGCACTATACGTTGGGACTGTGAAGAGTGTTGTTTGCATTCGGAAACGACATTTCGCGAGCCATGATCGCGAGCAGTTCCGCCGTGCCCGCTGAGCAGGAAAATCGGGGGACCCTCACTAGAGCGCTTCCCGTTTCCGCCGCGGGAGGGCGAGCGTCGAGCTGGAGACGCGAATAGGTCAGTATCCGCGATGCACAACGCTGGCTCTGAGAGTCGAGTGTCGAGTTTCACGGTTTCACGCGCGAAGAACCTTTCGTGACGTCATGTTTTCCCTTCTCCTTTTACTGTTCTCCCGCTACCACGGAGGGGCGTGGTTTCAGTACAACGTCAAAGGCGTCTTCCTTGGCGTTAAGAGCATAAAATAGTCTACTTTTTGTAATATTTATGATGCTTGGAGTCTGATTAAAACGGATCAAATTTGTTTAATCAAATTGAAAACCGCTTCAACTTCCCTTTAATTACGCGGCTTATACTCGAAACAGTATTCTGTAGCTGCCCGACTACTTCATTTATAACAAAATACAGCCTTAATATAAAATTTTTCCAGTATTTACTTGCACAAATAACTTATTCTTTTTATATATTCCAAGTTATTTTTACTTGCACATTCCGGTAGGTTGAGCCGAAGTTTCTTGGTTTCGCTAGTTCGTGACAGCGATAATCATGATTCGTGAGGGCGCTGCTGTAGGGTCACCGTTCGCCGAAGGAAGGTTATTAGAATCGGTCAGGTCGGCACGATCTCGTTTTTTTAAAAAAATGTCGCTTTTTCGGGCATCTGTCGCAGCGTGTCGGTTTGTGGTCCCAAAATCTAGATTACTAGCATCCCAGTCCGTGCAGGCAAGGACGTACGCCGACGGTGGAATGCCCTTAACCTTTGCTTCGCCGGCCGAGGTAAGTTCCCTGGCCACCGCATGGCGTTCCGCGGTGGAAGCTCTCAATTCATTTTCACAATAGTTTTACCTTCGTGAGCTGCTTGAAAACGTACCCCAAGTGTGTATATAAGTTTAGTTAATCTAACTTATGCGATTGAGTTTGTATAACTTCCCTTGCTTGCTCGCAAAGTCCGCCTTAGGAACCCCGTTCGACATTTGGACGAGTGTCGACTTCGCGAAGCGCCCCACCAACACCCTTTGAAAAGACGCCAACCTAATAGAATTCTATTCGAAGGAGGGCGAAATGTTTGTATGTATATCGAGTTTACTCGCACATCAGTTTACTCCTCAGTTCAAGGGTTTAAGGGGGTGAAGACCTGTGCCCCCGCACGCAAGTCTTATCACAACCAGACATTACCTTATGTGATTACTTTTTAATCGACCTAAATTAACCTGAGACAGCTTACGTTATTCAACAAAACATTATCCTGGTGTGTTCAATACAATAGCACGCTGCGGTAGGCGGTAGCGTGCCATGTAGAGCGAGTTCATACCAGGTGTGCAGGCGACAAGAAAAGGCGGGAGCCCATGCAATCTGTGTACTGTGTTTCACCTCACGATGGACAGCCGCGAACGCTACAAGCCATCCCAGCCAATCCGATGCTGTGACCGTGTCACGTGACTGCGCGCTTTGTCTCTTTTTAAGGTCATGTTTTCTCGCACGGCATTGGATGGCAGATTTGGCTGGTAGTGTCCTCCGTGGTCTAACGTGAAATAAGTGTAGCAATGTGCATACTCAGTTGAAATGCTTATATACCCCCAGTGCTCCTGTCGGTTATTGGATGGTCATTTCAGCCAATTGCTTTGCAGACATTCTTTGACAAGGTAGACGTGAAGCAAGTGGACGTGCCGTCGTACAGCGGCAACTTTGGTATCCTGCCACACCACGTCCCAGCACTGGCGGTCATCAAGCCTGGCGTCGTGACTGTCTTCACCAATGAAGGCGATGCCCAGAGGTTCTTCGGTACGCCGCTGCAGTCAAGCCAAAAACATGCATCGCATCGTCTTGATGGCAGTTCCATGATGTCAGGATCAGGTTTCGGAGCCACCACATTCACAGTACCTAGCTGTGAATCACTCTCACCTTTCACTGGTTGCTGCGAACTGCTGCCACAACTACGCTGTTTCAATATAACTTGGCTGAGTAAACGCTACAGCTCTGTTTGAGGCCTTCAAAGGGAACAAGCGGAACGCTTGTGAGCTTTCGACGGGAGGTGTGCATTCCAACACTACACTGTTGTGCGACTAGCTCCTACTCTCTGATTGGCAAGCTGGGGCTGTAGCTTTTACTGTTTTTCCAGTTGTGTTCAAACGAAGTAGAGCAAAGCTACACCCACAAGGTCTAGCATGACTCGAGGTTACGATGAGGGATGATAGAGGTTGCTACATATAGCTGCAGGTTCCAACCGCTACCATGCAGCAAGACTACCCCATGAACCGTCGTAGTCAGAAGTGCCATTAAGCAACCTTAGCAAAGCAGTTGAACTACGGCAAAATACTGCGGAAGTGCCCAGGTTGTCCAAGCAACCACTATTAATCCCGAACTTTGGAATTCTGCAAATTTTACGTTAAGCGCCTTATTTGACCGGACAAGCGCTCATGTCTAGATTAACCCTGTTTTCAGTGGAGCTAGAGTAGGCACTCCTCCGGTAGTGTTATAAAAACATATCAGTGAAAAAATGAGGTATCCTCGACAGGTGACATTTCCTTCCTGCAAGGGCACTGCTACAAGGCTGGATGGTTGGGCCAGTTGGTTCCTATCGATCTCTAGAAAAGGTGCCAAAAGAGACCAGGACGAGAAGTTAAACAGAACAAAGTGTGCGTTTTGCTCAGCTTGTCTTGTCACCTTTTCTACACGAGTTGAAAAGCTTCCACAAGACATTTTTCATAGATGGATGGATGCCCGTGCGGCCGAATGCTTTTAATCAGACAGCTAGCGCCACCTAGCAGGGTTTTTTTTCTTTTTTTTTCGGTTGTTTAGTTTTTTCTTAGTGGTATGTCATAATGGGGTGCTTATTTGTCCCTTGTTTCAGTGAGTAGTGGAACAATCACAATCAACGAGGACTCATCTGTTCAAGTCCTGGCTGAAGCCGCGGTTCCCGTGGATCGGCTCGACGCTCAGGTATGGGTGTCCCACTTTAAAGGCGCATGTGTCGTGATTTTTGAACACCCTTAATAAGGAAATAAGCTACGCACGGTTGTGGGATTCGGGTTTGTTGGGATGCTTAGGGCGTCTAGATTGAGTTGTCACCACAAAAGGACAATCTCAGAATCGACTTCAGTGCCCCTTTAAGACTGACCTACAAGTGAAGATCCCACACCCCCTTTCTTCCATGCCCTTTTTCACTTGCAAGGGGGAGCGAGCCTCTTCCCCCCCTCCACCCACTTCATAGTAGACATCCACGTGCGAGAATGTTAAAATAAATCATACCATCATGCTCGTTACGAATGTACATTGCGCTGAAAAGATGGGGAACAGCTCGGCCGCTGAAAGCGCGCGCCGAGGCAACTTCGTTGAAATGAAGACACAATCGTTGGGGATTATTGGAAGGATGCCTACCACTCAGGGGCGGAAGTGTCGCGACAATGCCACAATTTACAGTTTGACACGTTTGGGCGAAGTTTAGAAATGTAATGTTTCATCTTCCGACAGGCATGCAGAGAAGGCTTGGCCAAAGCACAACAGGCCGTCACTGCTGCTGCCACCGACGAGGCAAGGGCGGAAGCGCAGATCGAAGTGGAAGTGCACGAGGCACTCGTCAAGGCCGTTGACTGAACCCCTCAAAAAAGCAAGACCAATAGGCAACAAGTTGCATAGCATCACTGGAATACACTGTAAAATAAAGTTTGGAAGTCAATTGCAGCCCAAATCATGCTGGAACTGCACGTACGCAACACAACGCTGCTAACGCGAACACGGCGTCGGCGCTTTTTCAGAGTTTACTTCGAAGGGGTATCGACGGGCATCAATCTTTACTGCTTAGGTTAGTGCCTCAAATGAGCACTTCCCATCACACTAGTAGTTTTGGCGACAGCCTTGCAATTCTAAAAACGAGAAACTGACGATTGCTTACTCACGCCAACGACGTCGTACAGTGCACGCACCAGATGTGCCTGCAACTTGGCACAAAATTTTGGCGTCTGTCCTCGGGACAACTGTGAACTAGAGCTCGAAAGTAACAAAAGCGAGTTACTTACTACTATAAATACTTGCCAAGTGACAATGCAGTTTGAATAATTTGCGACTTCATTCCGCAGGACTTCCCAAAACACTAATGTACGGATCTCGTGCCTGCCCATTGTGCTCTTGCGACGGTGCGCCCTGGTAGCAGACGGCACAGCAAAGTAACTGTGTCAGCCTCTCGTTCTCTCCCATGCCACACGGTGAACATTGCGGGAGCGATGTTCGAAGGGAGCATGCAGGACATTTCCGCCGTTCGTCTGTCACGTGCCTCATCTGGCATTTCGGGATTTCTCCAAACGGTCCACTACAGTCGCAGATGAAGCAAGAACGGCACGGCAAGTTTTTGGAACATCCAGCACATGCTTCACGCTTTTTGCCATGTCACGAGTGCGCGCATGCGCTTGGGGTGCATGAGTTGTTGAAGCGTCGGAGGCTTGTACTCGAGGCGTTCCCACCTTGGCACCAACTATAGACCAACACTCGGCTCCGACGTCGTGCCTGTACCGTGGCGCTGGTGCCACCACGGCGCATGTGCAGAAGCTTCGCCTCGCGCTAATTTGGTTTCTGCGCTCGCGTAGTGCCCATACCTGGTGTGGGCAAACGCAGGCTTGTTTGGAAACAGTGTGGTGGTCTATAGACGATACAAATATGCGAGTAACTGCATTCTACCTATTGACATCAGTGTTGCGGAATGGGCACCCCCATTCCATTCCCATTCCATTCCGGGGAATTAGAGTTTTCGATAATTCGATTCCTTTCAACTCCTAGGAATGGAGACACTGGGCCCACTCCCACTCCTGGAATGGCTGAATCGTTCCATTCCATTCCTCTAATTCCAAAAAGTAAAAATTGGCTCTTGACAGCTACATTGTGTTGCCGGCATAAGCACCATAAAGCTGACATTATCAAACGCATAGACAATTGCAACAAAATGCAAAATGCCTGAAAAAAGCACTGATTTTACTAAGCGGAGCGCCAGTGGCATGAAGTGTTTGTTTACATTGTACTGCAAACATTGAGAAAGCCTCTTGATATCATGTCGATGCTTGTTTAAAACGTCGGCCTTTCGACCACGTGGCTCGCAACAAAAAGCAAAACGTAAATCCACTAATTTTCTTTGGCAAACGTTTTTTTGCATTTGTCTTCTAGGACATACGCGGCCAGCCTTTTTGTTTGATAAGACCATAAAAATATCCAGTTTGTGCATGGCGCAGAAATAAATGGGTCCATATCACATGAGCGAATGACATTTTAGCGAACAGCGACATTTGAGCGAATCGACGTTTTAGCGAATAACGGGGGCGCGCGTTAACCCATCCGCTGCGCTGCGCTTTACGCCGCTTCGCGGCCGACAGTCTGCGGCGGCTCATTACAAAAATGTGAACCCATTTGCCCACCCAAAAACGGTGCTTCGCGGAGTCTGACTATTCGCTAAAGTGTCATTCGGTGAAACGTGGGCGTTCGCTAAAACGTCATTCGATCAAGTGAGTGCCTCCCGAAATAAACTATATTAAGTACTGTATTCTTCAACTACCTGCACAGCAATACGGTTAGTACGCTGCTGGAAGCGACTCCATGCACGGTGGCAGGAACACATCCTCTGACAAAGTGCAACCTCTGCGGCGCAGCACGAGAGACCATGTCACGAAACAGTCTTTCTGCAAGTCTTGAAGGTCCATATCACATGAGCGAATGACATTTTAGCGAACAGCGACATTTGAGCGAATCGATGTTTTAGCGAATAACGGGGTCGTGCGTTAACCCATCGGCCGCGCTGCGCTTTACGCCGCTTCGCGGCGACAGTCTGCGGCGGCTCATTACAAAAACGTGAACCCATTTGGCCCACCCGAAAACGCCGCTTTGCGGCGTCCGACTATTTGCTAAAGATTCATTCGGTGAAACGTGGGCGTTCGCTAAAACGTCATTCTAGTCAGTTCGGTTACGCGACAAGAGCGGTGACGACAATCTACTTCACCTTACAATGGACCGCACCAGACAGCACGAGAGCCATCGAAACCTATCCAGTGCCTTCTGAGTGTCGCGTGACCCTGGGGCGCAGCAACGCGCCTTGCGCGTACTCCCGCTCACGGTGCTGGATTGCCTGGCGTGACTCATAGCGTCCGCAGCGGTCCATCACAAGGTGAAAAAAAGTACGCAGAATCTAAAGTCGAAGGAAATGAGCGGGAATCCGCTAGCTTGCTTGTAACCCTAACCGGCTTGAATGTAAAGCACATAGACGCTTTGCAGCAGCTGTGCATGGACGCCGCCATAATTGACCTTCGGTTTTTGTTTCCTCTTATTTCGTTGATTTCACTTGATCTTTACCATAGCAGGCTAGGTTATTGCCATATTAGATTCAACTGTGTCCTTTTCTAAACCGTCGGCCTTTGTAGAGGATCGTCAACTACCGTTTCAGTTGATCGGCATCTCGGTAAGACAAGAGAAGGTCAGCAATGGCGGCAGTAATTTGGCGCGTGTGTAAAGCGTCTATAACCCAAAAAACATGCATCGGAAGAAAGTTCAAGTAAAAGGCGGACTTACACGTAAAAATGCAGAATAATAAAACAAGTGTCGGAGCAAAGCACAAGAGGAGAAGAGAGAAGTGAATCTTGCTTTGTTTTATTGTCGAAGCAAACCCACAGTTCGCACTTCAAAGGAGTGCGCGCGAATGAACGTGAAGGGCAGCAGGTTTGGCCGCCTGCTAAACAACGCTCCTCGAACTATACAAAAACAATAGAGAGTTTTAGTAGATCGTGTTTTCAGGCCACACTAATCGTAGCGGGAGCTCGCGCTGCCACTTCGATGCATGCTCTAAAGCGCGCGCTCGTAGCGGTAGCGAGTCTTTAAAAACGATCTACTAAAACTCCCTAATAACTGATCATCTTTCGGCGGCGCGCGAGTCAACGAGTTATCGGAGCTCTGCGAGTTATGAGTCGTCCCCCGCTCTCAGATCTCAGTCTGTGCGCGCGTATATTCTGCATGCCTTCGTTTCTTTTGCTTGGTGCTTGGGTGCTTGGTTTCTTGTTTCGCTCGCTCTCGCGTAACGCCAGTAAAGCCCGTCGCCTGTGCGAAAGGCGCCACCGCCACCCCCTTTCTCCCTTTCCTATCTACTCTTTGCTTTGACGCTTCTTTTTTGCATTGCATTTTTTGCGTATAAGTCTGTTATAGACGCTTTACACACGCGCCAAATTACAGTCTCCATTGCTGACCTTCTCTTGTCTTACCGAGATGCCGAGCAAGTGAAACGATAGTTGACGATCCTCTACCAAGGCCGATGCTTTAGAAAATGACACAGTTGAATCTAATATGGCAATAACCTGGCCAGCTAGGGTAATGATGAAGTGAAATAAACGGAATAAGAGGAAACAAAAACTTACGGTCAGTTATAGCGGCGTCCATGCATAGCTGCTGCAAAGCGTCTATAGCTCCACGCGGGTTAGCAACTGGCTCGCCGACTGGCTCAAATTCGCTGACCGTAAACACTAAAGAAAAAAAGAATAGAAGAACCGGGCCCACTCCATTCCCATTCCATTCCGGGCAAAAGGCATCTAATTCCATTTCCATTCCATTCCCCTCAACGCTGCTGCCATTCCATTCCCATTCCATTCCGGGGTCGCGAAAATTCGGAATGATTCCGGAATCATTCCAACTCCGGAGTGGCAACTCCGCAACACTGATTGACATTTGCAAGTACGGCCTCTGAGCGCCGCCATCTCGCTACTGGCAAGGGTTGATCGTCCAATAGACGAGCAATGCCGAGGCCGTGGATAAACCTCGGCAATGTTTGACCATCAGACGATCTACCCACACTAGCAGCAAGATGGCAGTGCCCAGAGTCTGTACTTGTAAAAGTCTATAACCTCGACACCACACAATACCATTTTTGTGACTACATGTCCAGCATGGTATAGCTGTAGGCATGAAACTAATTTGTAACCTTGCTACGAGCCGGTACAAGTTAGTAACTAGTACATACAACTGCTATATTTGTAGTAGCTCCCTTCCAAATTGACTCTATCAAAGCTCGGTCAAGATGTCGAGGCAGCTCTGTTAAAGTAACCTTTCGCATACATCAAGAGCTGTAAGAAAACAGCTCCGTTGGAGCAGCGGTCTTCGTGTCGCAAACCTGAAGTTGCCGTGGCCTCTCGATTGCAATGGCCTCTATCATCTTAATATGGTTGCACTTTTAAAGATTGGCCCACCGATGCTTCTGATAAATGGGAAATTGAGGACTTGATGAACTACCCAATCTAAAATGGAAGAGAATGCGTTTGGTTTGTTTCCTGCTACAGTACTTACTGCTGTCCTCAAATGTTTCAAACTTTCTACTGCAACAATCTCTTGGGCAAAGGACAGTTTGCATAAAAAATATATAACCTTTGCATGCTTTTGTTTCTTAATGCACAAAATTTAGAACATCCAAAATTGGATGCCAAAACAAAGTCGGATGAAATAAATTCGATCGTTTAGACCAGGGGTCTCAAGCTCGTAAAGAGTGGGAGGGCCAGATGCCAGATAGCCCACCCCCGTAAGGTCAAGGGTCAATGTGGGATGGGAGGTGAAGAGTGGGAAAGTAAAGAAGTGTTGAGGCAGAAGAAATCGGCAGCAGCTATATTTCATGTTGCGAAGCAGCAGAGTGTCTCCGCGACACCTCGGAGGTTCCCTCGAGAAAGGTACCTCATTCTTTGCAGTCTTTGTTCAAACTTGCCGTTTTTCCATGACCATCCTTAGCTTTTATTTTTATATAACTACTCCGAGGCAATACCTGATGTGATAAGATTTTAAATGAAACTGCCCTGCCAACATGCTGGGATTTTGCAACAAAACATTTTTAGAAATAACTGGCATACCTGACCGAAATGTGGTTCGAGGATTCTGGGGATGAAATAATGCGCGGATTAGGGAGGAGATGGAAGGAGTGTCATAGAGCGAACTTGGTGGCGACGAGATAAGCTACAAAAGGTACAAGAGACTTTGAGGGAGCCCAGTCTAGGTCACTGCAGCTCAACAGAGTTAGCCGCGTGTTGCTTTTGTGGCTGAGGAATCTCCCACATTCGCTCGAGCAAGTTTTCACATATCTTCGTACCAGAATGTCCCAAACCGGCGATTTTTGAAATGGTCTGTTCACTCATATGTCTGAACAAACTTTATACAACAGTTCTTGCTTTCCTGACAATATTTATATCAGTATTATAAGAGAATACTCATATTTTAACGGGTCTTTCTAAAAGCTAGAAGTCAAAGGGGCACTCCGGCGTTTTCTTCATAGTCCCCGATTTGCTTGAAAATTTGCTAGACACAGACAAACATTGCTAAAATACCCCAAATATTTGGGCAAAATGTTTTTTCTTGGCAAAGTTATTGAATTTACTATTTCAGTCGTCAGCGTTTGTTAAACTGGAAGTCTACTGGCAACAAATGAAAAAGATACGCTAGTGGCAGGCAGGGGTTCACTCTTTGAACTCTAGGATTTGTCCCCAATTGATTACAAGCAGCTTCGTGTTGTCAAACGTATGTTTTGGAAGCTTGCTCCAGCATACGCGCAGCAGCACGAAACAAATACTTGGGATTGTCCGTTTTTTAGGCTGCCCGCTCGACTGGCAAGCATACCTGCCACTGTCACGGCACCGAAAAGCACGGGTATATTTGAATGTCGGTTTCAGCATCATTTTAGGGGCGAAGCTCCTTAGGGTCTATTAAAACGCACACAACAAAACTGAGGCTCTGTTAACACATTTATTATCCTGTACTGTTTATACCCCTTGTAATTGTATTGCAACAGTTAAGCTCAAATAATTTCCACTCCCAGTGATATATTTGTTTTACTGTTAAACACGTTATTAAATGTGCCGAAGTTGAAAACATAAAAATCAACCGTATCAGAACTCAATGCATCAAATAGAATTAAGAAACAGTAACTCATTTTTAGAGTTATCGTTTCCTGTCAACGCTTCCTTTTATCAACATGTTCATACACACATTTTTAACATTATGTTCTTTTTCGACCAAGTGTAACTGTCTTTACTACAAAAAAAAAAACAAAAAACTCCACAGCAACCCTTATGCATTGACATAGCGATTTAAAAATAATTACAATATATTATATTTAAACTTTTGGCGAGAAATTTTTCTTATGATATCTTGCCACCAGAGGCACAACGGCGCATGCGCGTCGGTTCTCCTGCAAGAACGACGGTCGCTTCCTTCAATGCTTGGATAGAAAATGGCGTACCATTGCGATTCACACGATTACCATGCGACCTCCGTGCTTCCCCATGCCCCGTTGTTCGGCAGCACCATGAGTTGCGGAATGAAATATACGACAGTGGCAGAATGCGGGACATTTTGATGATTTTGGAATTTCTCGTGGGACGCGGGACACCAGCCCTCAATGCGGGAGAGTCCCGCGAGTCGCGGGACGGGTGGTCACTCTAGGGGGCGCTGCGGTGAAATGCGTATATAATCGCGTTAAACTTTGCATGCATTGGCTCAACGTTTATAGACGAGAGGGCGCTGCGGTCAAATGCTCAAATGCGTATATAACCACGATCCATACCACACATTCTCTTTCTGACATGGATGAAACCAAACGAAAGGCTCGGCATGCTGCGGCTCACCGTCTACGCAGACAAGCACCACCAGAGCTCCGCCCCAATCAACATCATTCACCACGTGGAGATGCGGTCAAATTTTATTTGCCGATTTCACAGCAACTATTCCGAATTTTCCGAAATTAAAAAGCACACCTGAAGGGTAAGGGCCAGGAATTCAGAAAATAAACATAGTTGGGGTAGCTGATAAAATCGCCAGAGTACCCCTTTAAGAAAGGAGTTCACGATTTCGATTAGAAGTGGCATTGTTGTACAGGTGATTAACCTAACAAACAGCTGAGAAGCAAACTTAAGACGAAAAAATACTTACTACGTGCAGAACAGAATAGGGCAAAATATGTAAGCGTGTATGAGCAGAGCTATGTTTCAAATGGAAATTAATCATCAACATGAAGCCAATGTGGGATGGCGCATGTAGCACCCGAGGCATGGGGATGGGGCTCGCAAGTGCAAGAGGCTTGAGGGCTGCGCGTTTGAGATCCTTGGTTTAGACCAGGGGTGGCCAAACCGCGGCTCGCGAGCCGCATGCGGCTCTTTGGTGGTCCAAGTGCGGCTCGCGGATCCCTCATAAGTGGACCACCCCCCGCCCTCCCCCCGGCCCCTTTCCGCATTTCCCCAGGAAAAAAAGAAGGGATTTCAGGCAGAATCAAGTATGGCTCGCGGTTTGGCAGCCTTGTACCCTCATACGTACTGTCGTACAGCCTTGTGCACTCATACGTACAGTCAGACTCCAAACAAAATTTAAATTCGCCCTCCTCCTCCCCCCCCCCCCCCCCCCCCTCCCCCCGCGGCTCTTAGAAGTTTCGTGGTTTCGCTTGCGGCTCTTAGGCCGGGTCAGCCTGGCCACCCTTGATTTAGACAGTCGTTTCCCTTTAGCATATGGTAACACTAATTCGTGCTGTGAACGAGACATTCAGCCGGTGCAGCACGACCACCAACTTGGGGTCTTCCACATGCAGCAAGCAAAGCAATACACGACCACCTCCGGCTAAATTATAAAAAGATGGGGCAGTTTTGTCCCACGTCATCCGACCGCACCATTGCTAAAGAAAAGAACCACGTCAAGGTTTCAATTCGTCTACACTTTACTAAAACAAAATTATCTCCGGTATGTACAAGCGTGAGGTTCCATCCGCCCCGCAAGGAGGAAGACACAGTAATCGAGCGCAGACACCCCAGCTGGAAGTGATATGTTTCTCTTGCAAAAACGCGGGGGAAAAAAAAATTAACAACACAATGCGAACAAGGAAAACACTTTTCACTCTTACACAGCAGGCTGTAATTCGGCCTGCGGAAATAAGAAAATAGGGAATCCTTATTTACACGTCTGGTATTTTTGGAAGTTTGCTATGCGCTCGGCAGGGAAGGCACAATGGGGGGGAGGGGGGGAGGGAATGCAATGTCACGCACGCTAAAAAATACGGGTGGCGAGAAATCGTGCACGACGCTGCATAGGTCGGTTTCTGTACACACGCAATGTCTTGCAACTACTTTAGCCCTAAACACGCACGCAAACAAAAACAAAAACCTGATTGGGGCACAAGACGACACGTATCATACTTTGCACCATCCGTGGTTCACACTCACGATTAAACTAACGACTGGGCGTTGCCTCGGTTAGTCGAGAACAAAAGGACTTGCGGTTTACAGCTGCAATTTTTGCGACCCACGTAAGAGTATGTACAGAAATGTCAAAGCTCCACCAGCATTGGTCGAACGAAGTGCCAATCCATTTTCAGCCACCGTGATCTTGGGCCAAGCGCAATTTGCTGTGCATGATTTCAAACTAAAGGATGCAGCACCCTAAAAGGAGCGACGAGCATAGGTTCCGCACAAAAAGCGTGTCTGCACTGCCGCGCTCCAATTTTTCGACGAGATTTCAACTGGCCCGCTACGCTAAGCCGTTACGATGCGTAGCTTTCTGCCGCCATCAATAAAACCGAAATGACAAAAAGTAAAAAAAAAAAAAAAAAAAAAACTTTCTAGAAATAAACAGTCTGTCCCATTTTTCTTCGCCCCCCCCCCCAAAAAATTATATAAAACTAGATGCTGTTTGTTACAGCATCAACTGACGCATTATTGTGACACTGTCGACGAAAAAATTCGGGTAAGAAGGCAAATCGGGGTTCTCCGACGGCACCCAGAGTGGAAAAAAACGAACGAAAACGCTAGATACAACGGCAACATGTGCATGCACAATAAACGAGAAAAACAAGTCTGGCGGCACGTTGCACGCAAACAAGAACCAAACAAAAACGAAATAGCGTAACAAAAACATAGAGTTACGCCCGACGGCAAATTGAATCGAGGTAAACTATGAAGTAATCAACGCTCGCCATAAATACAAACGCATCAAATGTACTACACTCTTGCGATTCGTACGCACCGAATGTGTATGTTCACGGGCAATCCTATGTACACGTACACAAAAATCTGGCAGAGTTAATGTTACATACAATGTCGGGCACACCAGGCGGGCACACTCCTTTTCCCGCGAGTCTGACTTCACGCAGAGAGACTTCTCGAAGCCTCCTCTGGCAGTACAATAGCTTTCTGTCTTCGGTCGGGCTCAGCATGCCCTTTTCTTTACAGCTTTTCCTCTCTGTCAACATTGAAACGGAACAAAAAAACACACTCGTAATAATCAACAAAAGCAAAATAAAGCACGCCGAAAAACGAGCTTAGTTTTCGCCCCGATTTTCGCAGGCGAGCCAAAGAAACCCTGCGCACTTCTCCTCTATGACGCCGTAAAAGCCGGCGTCTTTTTGAATTCCGAACCACTCCAACAAAAACAAAAAAAATTGAATGCCTACCCTACGAAGCTTGTTCTAACACAATCATAGGAACAAACACAAAACTATTAATATTGTTGTTGTTCTGGCAGTACAAAAAATGTAACGTCCTTGACCTTCCACCTTAAGTAGAAACGACGGGGAAAAGCCGTGCACTTCGGCAGCGGTCCCCGCAAGCTCGTAACCGGACCCCACCGAAGACTATCACAATTTGTTCGCGAGACACGTCTCCGTCGCATTCCACACGCGCACGAAAAAAGAAAAAACGTGGGGTACCACACGACCCTCGAGTCTTGCATATGTGGCTAAACATTTCCGTACGGAAGTCACTAGAACGACCGCGACGATCGCAGTATGGAAAAGACGTAGTAGTTTTTCCACCGACGGTCAGGGTCCAGAGCGTCCCGAGGGTGTAGCGACGACGAAGACGACGACTAGAGGACTCGACCTTGCTTCTTTCCGTCGGGGCGGCGGTGCAGTTCAGGCCTCCGACTCTTCTGCGGGCGGCATGATGACGATGTGCGGTATCCTTAGGATGTCCTCGGCTTCTTCGAGGAATTGCTGTGGACAAACATTTCGGCGTGTCACTGATGCGTCGCGGTGCAGACTGGCTGCGTGCTTTCATAGCAACGCTCGAAAGTCTTAAATTGTGACGACAATGCAGCGTAGAGCAAAGGCATTGCTACTGTTCGGTCTCGCTGTAACTCGGTGCACTTGGGCGACTACATAGTTGGCAAGAGGGTAAGAGTTCGGGCGAAGCTCCTTCCACCTCTTTCTACTTTCGCATAGCAAACGCTGGAGCGGAGGTCGCCTCCGCTCCAGCGTTTGCTCTACTAAAGTGGAAAGACGTGGGAGGAGCTTCCCCTGAACTCTTAGCCTATCACCGACTACAGGTACAAATTAGAATGTCCAGTCTGCCTCTTATATGCGGAGCGAAAGTTTGTCTGCTTCTTTTGCAGGGGTTGTGGTGACGTCAGAACGCCAAGTTCTGATTGGCTCTGGTTGAAGGATACCTCAAAGCAAGCTGCCTTGAGGTCTACTCACTATTCCTTATTCAGAACCAGTCGGAGCTCAGCGTTCTGATGTCACCACAACCCCTGCAAAAAGGAAGCAGACAAACTTGCATTCCGCATACTTCCATTCTTACCTTTCGTTAATTTACACCAAGTATCCAACACGATAACAATGAGGCCTGGGTCACATTAAAAGCAACTATACCCCATACTAGCATGAATAACAAGCTAAAGCAAGAATGTCTTTTTCAATCGGCTCAAACAATGAAAAGTAAAAATATAGAGGAGCGGGTATAGCTTGTCTATTTTGCACAGCACGAAAGGACATCTACCGTCTATTAAGATTCAATACCAATTTCAGATGAATGCGAAAAAAAAATCGTCCACAAAGTATGAAGTTCCTACAGCACTGTTCGGCGAAGTGGCTGTTCAGCTATGAGCTAAACAGACATCCGAAGCAGTCAGAAGTCGAAACGCCGCATCATCGGTGAATCTGGCGCCCGATCGTCTGCTCCACCATCCCTTTTGCAGCCATATGCCGACCCGCGACGACCCAAACTGCTCTCAGCCCTTCGCTGACACACCTACGAAGAGCTACGGAACGCCGAATACAACAATCGCAAGAAGTACTCGAGGCACTCCGATCTGAAAGCCAACACCGACACAGCATGTATACGGCGCCTGGAACGCTTCTTCGCACGTGTCTGTTTAGCGTCCTTCCTATACCGCCCATGCATCAAAAGTGGCCCCGAAGCAGCAACAAATGAGGTCACAATAGCCCAAACGTCGCAATCCTGGCAGTCGGTCGCAGAAGTTCCGCCAAAAAATATGAGCGAATGCGTGTGTCGCCATATTTGGGAAGTTTGCAACTCCTGGCTGGAGAGGCTTCGGTAGAGGCCCTCAAACCTCGGTGGATTGTCAAACTTTTGTGGGCTGTTAAACTTACTTTGGTGGACTGTCAAACTTCAGCAAGCTGTCCAGCTTCAGTGGACTGTCAAGCTGCAGAGCAATCTGCAGCATAACAGGCGTTTGCAGCACCCACCTGCTGTTTTGCCACAGCCAGGACCACAACAGGCAACACCACACCTCTATGGCGTCATAGTGCGGAAATCGAGGGACCACACTACATGCATCGGTCGCAGACGCGCTCCAGGTGGCGTATGCGTGGGGAAAACTAGGATGAGCCTCACTTTTTCGAAGCCGATGTCCAGAAAGAGCTCCTGGAGGAAGGTGCGCGCAGACAACCTAAAGCGGTACCGGGCCATCAGTAGGCAGACTTCAGAGTAAAGGCACACGTCTTGGAAGGCCTTGGGGTACTTCTGCTTCAGGCTGCAAACGGGCGTTGACACATTTGTTTGGGGGGTAAAAACAAACCGGGCTTGCGAAAACGTTTTAGTCGGGTTTCACACCGCTTCGGCAAAAACCGTATCCCCCGCAGTTCTGGCAACCACGAACGGGTTCGCATGTTAGTGCTACAAGGGAAATGCTTTCGTAGTGAACACCTCTGCTACAAACACACTTGTTTCTAGGAAAAGCAAAATGAAAATTAACAAAAGACATGCACCGATGAATGCTCGGTTTTGAACGCATACGATTTGAAAGTGTGCAATCTCGTCTACTGGTGCCAGCATATTGATGCGAGTTTTTCTGTTGACAGAGACAACAATTTGGGCGAGGGTGATTCGGTGAAAAAATGAGGCGTAAAAGCATTACAACTACCCACTATACCTAGGACTTGGACGGTATGAGTCACGGTACATGAATGGTTGCACCGAAATTTACCAACCATTTTTGTCATGTACCACCAAAGCATACCCGTAAGTTTGCGATGTTTTATTTCACCCGCACGCATTTTCATACGCTCCTCATTTTTGTTTCATTTCGGCTTCATTTGCGTTGTTTCACTGCAGGAATGTACACTGCAATGTAGGATCGTGTTATATGAAAAGAGAGATCGGTCAAAGAAAGTATAGAGGGAAAGACTGGGTTTCTATGCCACTGAGCCAAAATTGAAGAGTGGAGTTGCTTTGTCAAGAATGAGAAAATTACACTGTCTAGACAAAATAAAAAAAATAATTTTCTTTCTTCACTTAGAGGGCAAGTCTAGTCAATTCCAAGAAATTGAAGTTAATGATTGATTAAATATTCAGAGGTACTAATAACAAACTGTACTACTAAATTTCTTTAAAAAAAGTGTTATTTCTTGTGCAATCTTCATTCAAAGCTCACCACAAATTGAAACCTTGCATGTGGTGGGCAGCATTGCTCCTGTGTCATCTCCTACATGCTCCAACAGCTCCATCCACACGGTACAAATGGCGACATCACTACCAGGCTGCCAGACGCAGCCCGGCGCAAGGACAAAAGAGTCGTCTGCCACGATCGGCAGTCCACTATACCCGACAACGCCTGCACTACCGCGCCGCAGCTTGTGGTTTAGCGCAGAAAAATGCAAGTTTTCCCAAGGGCTTGTTTTGACATTAGCAGAAAGAAAAGTTTGGTAAACCGCACGTAAATATTTCCCGACGGGTTTGTAGGAGTATGTCGTGCTCGACATCGCAAACTGGCTCTCTCGCACGCGACAATTGCCGCCGGAGACGACACATGCCCGCGTGGGAGCGCATGAGCCCCCGCATGTTCCACGAATCGCGTGGCCAACGATGAGCATGCTGCTAGCACCGCCTGTAGGCTTTAAATGAAAAACTACAAAACAAGCAAAAAAAAAAGTCTTCCTGAGCATGATGTAGGCGGAGCAGGTGGGCTGTGCCAACGCTGTGGCATTGACTGCGCCGTTGGCTACGCCGCACCTCGCCCGCTAGGATTAGCGAATTCGGTTATTTTGCACACCTCAAACTTTGTTTGACGGTTTCATCCACTCTTAGGCTGAGTTAGATAGAAATATTTGCCGTGCAGTCCTCTTGGGTGATGCTAAAGAGAGCTGCATTGTTTTCTTAATACTGAAAATGAACCCAAGTTTAAGCACCAGGTCCCACATACCTCAGAAGACCCTGCTCAGACCCCTTCAGGATGACAGAGCTGTTGAGGTTGGCGATGTACCTCAAAAGTTCCTTCCGCACGGCAACAACGTCATAGTCGTTTTCACTTGGCCTCCTGTTTTTTCCTGGTTGAGAGAGAAGAAGAGTCCTCGTTATGTCGTGTCGAAATGGCGAAAGGTCACAATAAGTAGGCAGGCCTTCCCAGCAGTAATGCGGAACATTTTTCGAGATAATAACATTCTGTCTTAGGGGGAAGTCAAGTTGGTGGTATGACAATGTTTAAAGAGCTGGCAGTTTTTCTGGGAATATGTTTACGGGCATCTTTACTATGAAGAGGCAACTTGGCTAGCTAATGTAGCTACTGCTGGCTAGCTACATCCCCCCTTAGATGGAGTGAAAGAAATGGTGTGGTCGGGTAGGTTTATTAATTACATATCCAGCGATACCAAGACTAAGCCGGTCACACAAAAACAACATGGCAGACTTGTCCATAAAGCACATCCCCCAGTCCCAAAACACCAAACTCCAAGACACAAACGGTGTTTCTCTTTACCACACCTTCACCTGGAAAAATATCTTTATAAAGGAGATACCTAGTATCTGTAAGTATACGCTATCAACACTGAGCTGACACTCTGCAGAGATGCTCAAAAGCCCTAAACACGACAACATAATATTTACGAAATTTTTGCTTTATTAATAATTTTATGTTAGTATTCTCAGACTCATGACCTCTCTTAGCCATAATCAGACACCCAAGCCACCTGTAACAGAAGCATGAACCAGGCTTCAACATCAGTGAAACAAATGCGCAATTCTAGTAAGGCTAGAATGATAGGCAAAAAGAACCCTTTTTAAAACATGGTGCTTAACTTTCGAAGTGACTCACATAGGAAACGAATTGCGAGCATGCACTCTAACAACGTAAACCTGGCAAGCCTCCGGCAGAAAATCAGCTCCAATATTTACTTTAACAAAAAAAAAAAAAATTAAAAGAATTAACAGAAATACAAGTTTAAACGGCCGAAGCATGCAACACTCACTAGATTGACTAGAGTAGGTGACATAGTTGGCATCTGTCTTCTGGTCGGCGGTGGACCCAAGGTACTGGAAGCCCTCCACCTTGGTAACACCTGCTGGATAAAGAAAAAAAAAGAAATGATGAACGAGATGATCCTATCAGATGAGGCAGTAACATAGAAAAATTTGCACACCCTTCAACCTGCTCGACCAAAGGGGACAGAGTAGCCCTTTACAAACTTCGCAACGTTACCATCTCTATAATGATTTTCATCTCAAAAGCATGGTTTGTGACACGTGTGTGATAAACCATTCTCCTTCACGGTCTGTAAAGTACTAACAAAAAATGATCCAAACTAAAAGTCCCTAACACAATGTACATCATCCAACCTACTTGACCAATGGTACAGTTTAGCCTTTTACTAAATTTGTAGGGTCAGCATCTGCGTAATGGCTTGCACCTCAAAACAGGTTTGCCATACATGTGTTGACAAACCATTGCAGTTCCAAATTTGTAAAGTACCCACAAAAAAAAAAAAAAAAAAATCAATGCTGGAAGTCTGTAGCCACTTCGGTCTCAAATACACTGGACTTCCTCTGCAGGATCCAGGAACATAATCAGGGGAGGGGGGAAGGGCTCAGCCCCCCAAAAACTAGTCGACCATATATGTGTGGTGCCATTCTCCACACCTGGCTGTACGTTTCCCCTTTGAACTAACACAGTAGTACAGTCGACTCTCGGTAATTCGAAGTCGCTTTATTCTAACTTTCAATTAGTTTGAAGCAAGGGCACAGAGAGTGCAATTACACATACAAGTTTATGGGGAAAAAATTAGCGGTAATTCGAAGAGTAACCTCTGGGACTGGTTGATTTTAAGAATATATTTACATGCTCGGGAAGTTTGGCAACTCTGAGAGCATAAGAAATCTTTGCGAATATGCTGACAAAGCTCAAATAGCACCCGAGCACACTTTGTCGCTTTTATCTACCATGTGAGTGGTGGGGAAGAAGAGGAAATGAATGCAAACAAGCCGTCAGGCAGCCAAGCCACGCCACACCAAGCCAAGCTAGCATGGCTGTGGGCGTGCGCATCATGGCACCGTTCCCACAGAAGTTACAAAAGTGAGCACAGCCGTGCGGCGCGTGCGGTTTGAGGTTCTAGGCGTTACCCAGTCCCACAAGATGTTTTGTCAACCAAACATATTGATGTCAACAAACATGCGGCATTCTGCAACAACTTTCGGAGAGTGACATTGTGCAAGTGGTTAGGCCAAGGAACGATCCCGTTGCTTTCCGTGACGAGTGGCTGAGCGCCACTACGTGGAAACTGCTTGTGGCACGAAAAAGTACAACTTTGCGTTTTCTTTGGCAAAGAAATTGCTGAAGATACGCTAAGAAAGGTTTGCAAATTACCAAAGCATAGTTAATACTGCACGCCTCTGTTAACGGAGGCAAGCAAAAACCAACTTCTCCCGGTAAATGCTAAAAAAACGGTTACCGTATTTACACGAATGTAGGTCGACCCATTTTTCCATTTTTGAAAATCTGAAGTAGGGGGGTTGATTAATAATTGAACCAAAGCATTCCCCTTCGACAAAAACTAAATAATCGCAATATCAAGAACACCTCCACTTGTTACGAGTTCAGCCAGCTGTGCCTGCAGCACTGCGCTATGCTGCGTGCTCAATTAAAATTTTTTTTTTAGATTTGTGTGAAAGAGTTTTATTGATAGCGATTCGCAAGTTAACCCGAATGTATGGCAGTGAACAGCGCACCACGCGCCCGACTTCCCGGGGTGGCGGCACTTGTTGTAAGAGCCACTCCAGAGGCTGTTGGAACAGCCTCATGGCTCACTCCCCTCGGCGTCTTTTCACGGTTTTTCGCGCGATTTAAGGTCGCACATCGTTCGATTGAGTGTCGAGATCATGCTGGAGTGCTAACTATGTTTTTTCTTGTATTGACATGCGTGATCCGGGCAGTTAAGGTTTTCAACGCTCGATTATGGCTATTCTTCACCCAGAAACAACCAACAACTGCGCTGTTAGATGCAAGTTCGACCCGTCGGAGCGGGTGATGCTCCAGTGGAGTCTGCTATGGCGCGGGATCTTAAAGTGTGACGGCAAACGAAGAGGCTTCTGCAGGCCAAAGGCTTGCAACGTACGCCGCAAGAGTGCGCAATCGGACCCTACTTGTGACGTGCAATGCGATCACCGAGCAAGCGTAGAAGATGCAGTCATTTGCGAAGTGGAAGATTTCGCTGGACGACGCCGACATGCTTCGAGAACGTAACAGTGATGATGACGGGACTGACATCACCAGTGTGGACAAGTCGTAGTCTCGTCACGGACGGAGTGAGAACAACAGGGAGCAGCTTCAGTTGTCCCGCTTCCAGTGTGAACTTCCTAGTTTCGATAATGCCTGGGCATCTCACCTTGTGTGCGCGCTCCAAAGCACGCCAGAAGGCATCGATCACGTGTTGGAGGCTGGGCTTTCGAAACAGAAACTTTGCCGTTCTCACATGTTCGCAGTAAAATGCGCATCTAAAAAAAATTTTTTTTTTTTTTTTTGCTGATGTGCATTGTGAGGGGGGGGGGGGGGGGGGGGGGTGGACTTACAATCGAATAAACTTACAATCGTGTAACTACGGCACTAGTTTTTTAAATTTTTTTTATTTGATGTTTAATTTTGTTTCAGTGAGCTTTGAATTATTGAGTCGATTGTAACTTCTGCTGCCATAAAGCCCCTTCCCCAAGTAGAAAAATTTTTTTGGCAGCACTGGGAATGCATTTTTTCGCTTGCTGCACAGTCTTCCAATGGGCGCAGCAAGCAGACAACGCGCTCTGTCATCTGCTCGCCGCACCTGTCTGAAGGTGGCACCACAGGTTGCACTCAGTACTAACTCGATCACCTACAAACCCGTCCGCCGCTGACTTTGGCAAGTTTGCTGGTCTCGTTTCTTACAGGAAGGGAACTACACCTTGAAATTTCCCAAGGTGTAGGCTCGCTTTACGGCGCAAGATCCACCGTAGCCGCCCTATACGATCGATGCTGATTGTGAACTGAAACTTCGGAGCCCTGTCAACGGCTGCCGACGCATTTCTGCAGCGCGACCGCCGTCGAGACGCACCTGGGTGGCCGTCGCCGTTTGTGCGGGAGAGCCGCAGCTCCGCGACGCGTGCGACGCTGTGACACTGAAGGCAGTTCTCGACGGTGTGCAACTCGAATCCGTCGTTCCGGTCCTCCGCGACCTCCGGTATCGTCGGAGGCCTCTCGCATTCCTCGCACAAACCCTCTTCTTCTCTCACCTGAAAAACGGCAATGCCGAAACATACAGCAATGATGCAATACCAAAATCAACCGCCAGTTTACTTTTTCTTGTTTCTATGCGGAGCACAAGTTTGTCTGCTTCTTTTGTGCGGATTGCGGTGATGTACGTCAGAACGCCGAGCTCTGATTGGCTTTGATTGAAGGATAGTGGGTAGACCTGAAAGCAAGCTTCCTTGAGGTCTACCCACTATCCTTCAAACAGAGCCAATCGAAGCTTGGTGTTCTGACGTCAGCACAACCGCTGCAAAAGAAGCAGACGAACTTGTGCTACGCACACTGTAGCTGTTGAAGGGCTGATACTCAGGAAAAGCCTAATGTAATTACCTCCAACCTTTCCAGGTGCCTCATTAACAATTAGGTGGGCGATTCCACTACAGATCATGCAGGACGGTTAAGACAAAGTCTTCGATTTTCTTGAAAAAAATATATGATATACGCACCGTAGGTTATTGTGCACAGTGGCAATGCCTCATTCAGAGAAAAGTGTACAGACACCCGCAGCTTAAGCGTCAACGTGAGAGGAATCAACGATCGTTGCGCCATAGATCAATGCTATCATGAATGAAGAGGAGGGTAAGCACATGCGGGACGGCTTCCGCGCTGCTGCGAAACGAATGCTGTCCAAAAACGTTTCACGTCAGCTGACTTGCAGTTAGATTTTGATGGCGATTTCTCGGCATAGGTTACCACATATAGTACCTTAGCATACTAGAGAGACAAACAGGGAATACACAAAAAAAGTTTGACCAAAATCAAACCAGGTTTTTTGTTTTTTTTTACAAATTCAAGGTTGTTTTTGAGAGTTTTCGGACTAGCGGTTGCACCCGTGCTGCAATATCATCAGAAATAAACAAGTAAATTCAATAAGAAATATACCCACTAAAAGAAGATAAAGTGAAAAACAAGACAATATATGTTATTTCCCTCAACAGAGTTAAAATTGTCCTCGACAGCAGGAGGCAAAACTAATGAATCCTCGCGTTCTGAGTCAACTTTGGGAATTTGTCTTTTAATTAATTTTCCCTTAAAACAAATATGCTTCTACTCACATACTCTCCCCATATTGGCCTCGAGATCGACCTAGAGGTGGCGCAACTGTCGCGCTATCATCATCATCATCAATGCGGGGCTAGGTGCATGGCCACCCCATAAGCTCTTCATGTTCCCGTGCAAGGCAGCGTAGATTCTTGCGTTTATTTTGTCGCATAGTATCGGTGGACAAACGATTCTAACAGAAAATGGTGTGGTACTGTTCCTTGCTTCAGTGAAGGTCGAACCGCACTACCAGCCTGTAAGCCTAAATTTAAATAATCGCTTTTTTGAATACGTTGTCTGCTCTGAGCAGTCGTTGGGAAGCATAGTTTACAACGACAAATGCCTGTTTCCGAGTGAAATGCACCATTTATTTTAAATATTTGTTCATTTAAAAAGGGACATATCGGTTCAACAGTGAGAAAATTGAACAAAACAAAGGCATTCCAACCCAGATACTTACATAATGCTGGTACTGTGGGTTGTAGAGTTGCAGGTTCTATGAATTTGTTTTGCTACTTTTAGCTTTCGCAGTAATATAAATATTTCACACTAAGATTGAAAATTACCGTGATATTGCTAGCTTCTATAAGTAAAAAAGCTCCGCTGCAGCCAATGTCTCCCTCCACTGTGCCGTGGTGTGGGTACGTTTTTCGGAGTCGGAGCAATTCTAATACTTTGCAATAAGGAGAGAGTGCTTATTCTGTTTACGATCCGCAAACTGTTCGTTGGCAGGACAACTGAAAAGTGTGAAACAAACTGCTCTAATATATCGGCCACGAGTGGAGCAAACGAGTGTAAACAAGCAGCGTAGCAGCGTGCATTAGATGCTCCTCTCAGTAGTGTGGGTTCACTTGCTTCAATTTTCTCAAAGAAGGCCGCGGATGTCAGGAGGATATTATAATAAATTTCTGGCTAAATATTATTCTTTTCAAACGTAGTAGACTCTGCAACTCCAACAAACTACCCACACCACGACACAAACAGTATCGGCTGCAGCGACACACTTTTACTGATGAGGACTAGCAACTCTCCCGAGAGTTTTCGATAACCCTTCGCCCTAACCTAACGCATATCGGGATTGGGCAGTTCATCGATTCACCTTCAGAATATTCAAATAATGGTTAATTGCGATATGCATTTTTTTTTTTTGCTGTTTAATTGAAATTTTGAGCGGGAGAAAGTCATAAAAAGGAAAAGGAAATAAATGCTTGCTTTGACATTTTTTATGTCTTTATTTTTTTGGTACACAGGCTTGCACAGTAAATGACTTCAAAATGCTTGTAATTGTCATTGAGGGTGATTATACAATTTAAATAATAACTTAAAAATTACTTCACTTTAAAGGGATTCCAGTTTTCATAATTCTGAAGGCGTCACAATGTTAAGTTTAAAATTGGACTGCAATATGCCAATTATAAAATAGTAAAAAAAATGTATTGTCTTTCATGCAATATGACTGGAGACCAATCAACTAAAGGATTTACAATTGATTAGTTTATTAAAGGGTGGCAATCAGTCAGGTTAATTTTTTAATCAACCCAGTCAACATTCATTGTTTTAATAAATCTATGGATTGTGCGAGATAACAAAAATATGTGGGACCAGCGGTTCCACAAACCACAACAGTAAAATTATGCTAGCATACGATTTTATATTAATCGCTTTGCTGAATTTTTACGCCTGTGAAATGACACAACACAACTTTTAGTATGCCAAAACGACAACACAAACAACAAGCATTTCGTAAGGAGGGCCCAGCTCAGGGCCGGAAACACGCTTGCGTCATCGAGATTCATGCTTCTGAACGTGCGCCCGTAGCAGACGACGCACGGCGGTATTCCCGCTTTCGCATGTTTCTAATTTTGGCCGCACGGTGGCGACACCGTTCGATCTCGAGGCGAATAGGTAGTTTAATGGAAGGAAAATTTTTTGTTCGTGTGAAAAATAGAGTTACAAAAATAGAGGCGTTCAAAATGAGTTTCAAAAATTCAGGTGATTTTTCACTTTTCAAGTCTATTTTATATCTATTCAAAAACAAAACAAATAAAGCTGTGATTTATAGCTTGTTTTTCTTTACGCATAAATGCATGTATCATATATTTTTTCAAAGAAATCGAAGACCTCGCCTTGACCGTCCTGCATGATTTGACGTGGAAGCACTCGGGCAGGGAAATCTTAAGCAATCTTTTGCACCAATTAAGAAATGAGAAAGAAAATGAGGTGCTAGAGGCAAACAATATCTAGAACGGAGAACTGGCAACCAGCAAGTGTCACAACTAGAATGACTATCAAATGGTGGAGGCATGGTATCTCTTCCCCTTTTTTTCTACACTCTAAGCTTCTTTCTGATGTAAAAGCAGACTCGCGCACAAAAGCCTTCGAGAGTACAACGGGGAAGCGGCCATGCAGGTCACATAGATCTGGACATAACGTGTCCATTTTTGCTTAGTATTAGTGAAATTAAAACTTCGAACTCAAGCCTCATGAATCAAAAGCCTTTTCAGCTTTTAATTGTTACGCGAGTCCCGGCTGGGATTACGATTATAACGCGAGCAAAAATTTAAAAGTTTTAGCGAGCAATCAATCACAACGTGGTACACTTTTGAACTGCCGACAGAGGCACAATGGCACGTACCCTATACTTAGGAGGAGATTGAACCACATCGAACCGTCAACAACATGAATAATATAAAAATTTAAGAAGAAATTACACGTACTAATACAGAACACGGACAGCACAGCGTTCTGTCATTCCATGTACAATGGTTTCATACTTTTTAGTTCATACCAATGCGGTCACCTCAAAACAGTACACCCAAATTGCACCCCCCTTGCCTCTCTCCTTCTCCTCCTCCCTTTCCCCTTAACCCCCCCCTGCAGCGGGCTGCACGACAGGACAGTGCAAAGCGCCTTCATCTCACTTCATACTGACATTGCGATTGATATGGTGGGGATATATGAGAAGCAACGCAAGCAAAATTGCCTACGATTGTGCTTGTGTTGCTTCTCAGTCGGCATATCTGGAGGGGGCGTGGAAGGGTTCTGCGGTAATTTTTTTAGGCTTCCTGGGGTTTCGCGGGACCAAAACGTCTGAGAACCCTTGATGTTAGGAATCCCATCCACAGACCTTGCGTTAAATAAACACTAAACTCTGTTAAAAAAAAAAAAAAAAATCAAGCTGAACAACGTGCCCCCCAGAGTCTGATCTCCTTGCCATTCGGTGGCACCAGCCAAAGTTGCCACGTCCCGTGCCAGAATGGCGGTGACTCTTTAGAATCACAGTTTTTTTTTTTTTTTTTTTTTTTTCCTTTTTTTTTTTGTAGATACTAAGACAAGAATTTAGCAGACTCAAAATCATCACCACAAGAAGATTACACCCGCAACCGCAACACGAGTAGTGAGAGGTATATGAACACACGGTGAAGGCTTTAACGGAGGCACATACCGCGAAAATAAGGCTCGTATCAACGGGTAGACAGAGGCCCATGAACTTCTCCTCCGCATCCCTCATCTCTGGCCTTGCCGTCAAGTGGGAGATGTCGCTCGCCACGGACGCCGTCCGAGAGCCCGCCCGATTCTCCGGAGATGGCTCCTCGCCGCTGTTCACAAACACAATAAACCAGCACCCAATCAACCAATACCTTTGGAACATCCTACATACATCACACTTCCAACAAGACATTGCTTCGCTTAGCCATTTTGTAAAATGCAATGACGGCGTGACGGCACTTGGGGTTTCCAACGAGCAGCCCTTCCTGGTTCTTTGTCACGTCCTCTAATGAACTGCGGCAACGGCGGAGGTACTACACGCACCGTCGCACACTTACACTGTGATGTAACACTACGATGGCACTCGACAATAAGTGCACACTAAATTTAGCAAAGGAATTTTCGAGCTAGCACGAAAAAAATGTGTCCGAAAATTAGTGTCACGGCGCATCACGCTTTTTAAATTTTGCTTCCCTACCGCGCAGCCCCGTTCCTACTTGGCAGAGAGGAGTGTCATCACACCGCTTAAATCCTTTCCGCCCTACGCAACTAACAAAGCGCGCTGTGACGTCAAACCAGTGGCTGTACCCTGTTGCCCACATTCTCTCTCGTGGCATCGCCACGGTACGACCAACATTGACGCAGGCGAACAAGGTCCACACAGAATTCCCAAATAAAGCTCTCACGTTTAAAATAGAGCAGAAAAAACGGTAGGAGTCAATCGAGCCTACAGCCAGTTATAGGTTAAGGAGTTTTTGAAGGAAAAGAAGGCTGGAAAGAAGGAAGCAGACTGAGCACTGAAAAGAAAAAAAAAGTTTTCTCCTCTCCAGCATTCCACGTGCTTCCTCCTCCCCAGGCTTCCTTTCCCTCAAAAACTTTTCTAAAGGGGGGACACTGGCTAGAGATTTAACTTTTGAACTACACCAGTGATCAGAATGAAATTTGCAGGGGGGTTTAACATCAGATGTAGGTGTACCGTGCAAACTTTCAGCTCTCTAGATAAATTTTTCATACCTCCATAAGAAGATCTGTCACACTTCGTTAAAAATCTATGATATGCAAATGAAGCTATTAACCACTATTTTGACTGCTTGAATAAAACGTGGGGGATGTGGAACGTCGGGCTATCTAGTTTTATAACTCAAATGTAAATATTTAAGAAAGAGTTATTACCTCAAAGTATATGGTGCATATCTGTCCTATGTCGATTTTTGAAAACATAGTTCTTTCTCAATGAGGACTTATACTTAAAACAAAGTAAAGTAGATAGCACGATTCCCCAGTAAATGTCAGTTCAGAAACATCTTCATTGTGGAATCAAAATACTTTTACCTTCAAACAAAAGATTCCTCCGTATGAAATTTGCAGCAAAAAGTGGAACTGAGAAAAATCCATTCCAAAATTGAACTCCTTCACTTTGTGACTGCTTCAAAATTCACAATGAGTTGAAAATATGTTATATCAAACGTAACAATTTGGCGTATGCTTATCAAATTTAGTGTGAGGGCGTATAATTAATTTCTAAAAGTGAAAAACTCAAAATTAAAAAAGTTATTTAAAAAAAAAATTTTTATCCCCTTAACCTGCAACTATCGTAATATCCCCAGAGATGCCCCACTCCCGAAAGATAGACCACCCCTATTTTTGGTGCGATTTGCTATTTTTTACAGGAACACCAAAAGATAGCCCACTTCCAGTAATTGCAGGACACTGGCCAATGGTGACCTCGGCAAAACCGGTGTAACTTAACAGCGGTGGGAGATATCCGAACGTTGCTGACTGGGAAGGACAGTCGTTTTTGGTTCATCGCCCCTTCCTGTGATCACAAGTTTCAAAGGCCACGAAATCTAAAACTATACTTTTTTTTTCAACTTTTTTTTATGGCACACCGAAAGTTAGCTTACCCTTTATTTTCATCCGATTTGCTATTGATTTTAGGTGGGCTATCTCCTGGGATGTTAAGGCACACCGTGCCCGTCCCACGATTCTAGAAAGTGATGCAGCCGAAGTGACATGATGTCTGCGCGTCAAGGCAGACGCTGAGCGCAACGAGCACTGCAGGTGTCCCGCGGCCGCCCGTGCAAAGAGACACCGGAGAGAAACTCACATGTAAAACCCGCTCCGCTCCAGACTCCGTCCCGCCAGCGTCGCCAGCAGCGCGTCCTCTTCCGCGCCGTCGCAGCCCAGCGAGCAGACTCGCCGCCTCCGCCGCAGCGACGAGGCCTCCCGCAGCGCCCGCAGCGTCGCGTACCCCGCCGCGTCCCGCGCGCTCGTGTACATCGTGACAGGTAGGTCGGGCGACGTGGGACTCGCCGACATGCTGCCCCTCGACAACGACCCGCTCCCCCCCGGAAACCCCCGGGGCCTGCGGGGAGCCGACTCGCTCCGGTGCCCGCCTAGCGTGCTCAGCGAGGTCGAACTCGCGATGGGACTCAGTGTCTGCACCGCCCGTGGCCCCACCTCGTCACACGAACTGACGCCGCTCGTCGTCGAGTCGGTGCAACTGTCTGACCGGCTCTTGCCGGTCCCCGTCGTCTGCGAGCTCTCATTGCTGTCGCTGCGCTCGCCCTTCGGACCGGTCGTCGCGCTCGCGGCGCCTTTTGCGTCGCTCAGTACGGCGGCGGAACAGACTTCAAGCGCGCTCGCGCTCTTCTCGCCGAGCGATGTAGACTCCGTGCCCGAGTCGCGGCTCCCGCCGAACGAACCGGACCTGTCCTTTGCGGTGCACGGAATGGCAAGCAGACGCGAGCGCTCTGTTGGGGCGGGCGCCGCGGAGTCGTGCGTCGTTGGCTCGCCGGGCCGACAGTCAGAGGACGAGCGCGGCCTCCGCGAAGAGGCCACCACCGCATCCACGCGCGGTGATAGGGTCGCGTTTCGCGGAAGCGTCTGTGCCTGGCGGATGTTCGGCCCGGCCCCTACCGCCCTGCTCTGCTGCGTCACGAAATTGAGGGTCCGACGGGACGGCGTGTCCGCAAGCGGAGACTCGACGCCCTCGAACGAGGAGGCTGTCGACGTTCCGCGGAAACGGCGGTGCAGGGCACTCGCGGAGAGGAGCTCGCTCCACTGGCTGCCCGTGCTGCTCACGGACCACGCGTGGGGACGACCCCTCGGAGAGTTGGTCGGCGACGGAACCGCCAGACCGGCGAGTGCATCCGCCGCGATCGGCCACGCCTCGTGGTGGCGGTGTTGGACCGACTCCCAGCCGAGCGACGCGAGCGCCTCGACCGCTTCCGCCGTCGTCGCCAGCAGGCACAGCACGTAGAAGCAGGTCCCGCGGATTGAGTAGACGGGAGCGTCCTGCGCCATTTTGACAATGGCGGGAAGGACGTCCGCTTCCGAGACGAGGGCAAAGCCCTCAGGTGACGTTCCGACGTGTCCAACGGTCCACAGGGAGGCCTTCAGGCGGAGCAGCGACTCGAGGCTGGTCATGTCCCCGAGGAGGACAGTCTCCCAATGCTGCCGGAGCGATCCGTGCTGCTGCAGGTAGGACAGGCCTTGCAGGTGTTGCACGAGCTGTCCGTACAGGTGCACCGGCGCAAACACATCCTGGACTTTTAGCCTGCACGAGAAGATGCGTGAAATAAATGTGTGACCGACGCAGTGTACGAACCGCTAGAGAAGTATGGAACACTAGTGCAAACTGTCTTTGTGGAGCGAAACCTCCTGCCACCTGCTGACATGATCTTTGGCAGGAAAATAGGCTAGCTGGTGACAGAAGAAGAGAATAAAGACTTCTTGTTCTACATGTCATCCGGATTTACTGTAGTGTTTTGTTCTTCCTCTGCCAACCAAAACCGTCTTCACCGCAATGTCTTCATGGAGTCTCTTGATATGTGTACTTGCAACATTTATTCCTGCCTCCTCTCCAGTGAAAACTGGTAGTGTTGCACCAATATTCGAAATTTCAAATAGTAGTTTCGAATGCTCGGCAGGAAGTGTACTCAACAAGGCTAACCCGTTACGGTCAATACTTTTAAAAATATAAATATTGCAGTTCATTTTGAAGTGAATATCGAATGCTATATAATTCGAAACTACCGTTCGAAATTTCTAATAGTACACCATGTGATATTTGCTTCAAAATGAACTGCGATATTTATATTTTTCAAAGTATTCACCGCAGCAGGTTAGCCCCGTTGAGTGCACTTCTTACCGAGCACAGGTGCACTGAGGAGAAGCAAACACCCGCGGAAGCGAGCTCTGCGGTCGTTGTTCCTTGGCAACGCAACCATGCTCGGTATGAAGTGTGCAGAACGGGGTAACCCGCTGCAATCAACCCTTGGAAAAGTATGAACATTGCAAATTTATGTTTTGGGAGAAAAGCACACTTTCAAAGCGGGATGGTGCACGCGTGCACCTGACGTATTTAAAAAGAAATGGAAAAAATGAAATGAATGAGAAAGAAAAAAGAAGAAATGCTTGATTGGCCCTGCGCGCAGCAATATTGGGCAAAGATGTCCTCACAACCTGTGTTCATCATTTGCGATTCATTTTTTAATTTTTTTTATTCGAGATTGAAAAAAGAATAAAGAATCCGTCGTCTACTTGCCATCCCAAGGTATCAAATTTTCTGAGGTCACCGTCGACAAATATAGTTAAATTAAAATTAGCTAAACAAATTGACAGTGAAGCTTGGGAACAACCTTCACAAGTTTAGCCGGGTTTTTGTTTAAGCATGGTGCAACAGTAACACAAGGCTTTGAAAAACTATTGGATATGAGATTCTAAAATATTTGGCCAAAACCGGTACCGTATTTACTCGCAGAATGAACGCACTTTTTTTTCCGAAAAATCGATGCAAAGTTAAAGGGGGCGTTCATTACACGAAGTAAAATTTTTGCGTCCGTATTTACTCGGCCTAATGAACCTAATGAACCGATCTTTTATCCTGAAAAATCGAAGTAACTTTTTATCTCTTTCCGCGCGGCGCCGACCTCGTAACCAAACTAAGCTGTGCAAAAAAAAAGACAACTCCTCTTTGTTTTCCTTTTCTCTTAGTTCCTTGGTTGTTTTTTTTTTTTTTTGCCGGCTTTGGCAAGCTTTGTTTGCTTAGGCGTTGCTTAGGCGAGGGCTCTCCGCTTAACTTTCTTATCTCCTTGCGCGGGGCTCGCGACGCACGACCCTCCGTAACCAACTGCGCTGTGCAAAAAAAAAAAAGGACAGAAAAAAAAAAGCTTCTCTTTTGCTTTTGTTTTTTTTTCTCAGTTCGGTTCTTTTTCTCTTTTCCGCCTTTCGCAAGCTGTTTTGTTTGCTTAGTGGGATTCTCCACTCCTCTTTCTTACCACCTTGCGCGCGGCGCGCGACCCCCCCCCCCCCCCCCCCCCCGTAACCAAACTGCGCTGTGAAAAAAAAAAAGCAAGCTTTTTGTTTTTGTTTTTCTTAGTTCGGTGGGTCTTTTTTTTTTTTCTTTTTGCCGCCTTTCGCAAGCTGTTTCGTTTGCTTAGGGCGTTTCTCCGCTTCTCTTTCTTACCTCCTTACGCGCGAACCCTAAAGTGCAGAGTGCAATGTGCAAAAAAAGAAAAGAAAGAAATAAAGCTCTTCATGTTTTTTTTTTTTGCTTCCGTTGGCTCTTTGCGAATTTTTTAACGCCTTTTGCAAGGCGTTTTGTTCGCCCACTCTGCGCATGCATTCGCGACCTCGCTGCACCAGGACAGAAAAGTGCGTTCATTTCGTGCGCGTGGGGGAGGGGGTCATAATTTTGAGGTCGGAGTTGGGGGTGCGTTTATTACGCGAGTGAAAAAAAAAGTCAAAATTTTGAGAGCCGACTTGGGGGGTGCGTTCATTACGCGAGTGCGTTCATTGTGCGAGTAAATACGGTATTCACTTTGAATTTGCTTCGAACTCAAAATCCACTATTCACACATGGCTAAAAACTGGTAAAAACAACCGGCCGATCTGGGAAATCGTTGTAACACTCGCAGGTCCACATGTCGCAATGTTGGATCCTTCACTCCGACAGTCCGATCAAAGCCGACCTCTGGACTTGCCTGGTGTTGCTGCTCCGCCGTCCGTATGTCCCGTCCTCCCCGCGCTGATGCC
Organism: Ixodes scapularis; assembly: GCF_016920785.2. Taxonomy (NCBI): domain Eukaryota; kingdom Metazoa; phylum Arthropoda; class Arachnida; order Ixodida; family Ixodidae; genus Ixodes; species Ixodes scapularis. Next base: position 17,700,764 of record NW_024609838.1, on the reverse strand, counting down.
ACGTGACCGCCTGATTGATGACGTCCTCCACTATCTTCACGTACCTCAAGTGGTTCACCTGCATGACAGCAGAATGCCAATAAGGCATCAGTAAAGCATTGCTCATTGTACACAACACAACCTTCATAAACCTTCTGGTGGTCCAATTGTCAGCCTTGCAACCTGCTTCGCACCAGCAACATCGACGAAAAACGTATGGGGTGGATCTCGAGTGCGTTGCCCCTTTGAAGGGACCGCAGAAATAGGTTTCTAAATGGGTTACAGGATAATTCTGCACGAAGGTGTAATGAGATGGTACACATTTTAAAATAATATCAAAGGACAAGTTCACCTTAGTAAAGGAACGAAAAATGACCTATTTACTATGGCCTAAATTACGTCAAACCACCTATTGACAGGGTGGGCCACTGTGGTGCTTATTTCGGCAACATGAAGTATAAGTTTTTAGAGTGCAGCTCTTAGGGCCCCGTTTCCGGCTTGAGCGGCGTCTGTGTAACCGCGCGGTGCATTATCGGTAAATTTCCCCGCTAAATCTAGCGCAAAAATTCTTTTGGGGGGTCACGTGACCCCCCAAGGTCAGATGACCCCCCCCCCCCCCCCCGCCCCGAGAACAGATAACCCTCAGTACCCTTCCCTCCTCCTCCTCCTCAAGAGCTGTGCTCCAATTCGGTGTTACAGGGAGTTGTAAACGGCTTTTTGACATAATAATGGAACACTTTAGAATAATTCGCGCTAAGTTTTGTGCCCCGCAAGGACCCGACTTTTTTTTAAAAACTGCCTGAGCGGCATCATGCAGCAGACGACACGGCGACGTCACACCATTCACGTGACCCGCTCCGGCCAACCCGAAAAGCCCATCTCCGCTGCGAGCAAAAATCGTCTGCTTCAAACGCCATTGCCTTGGAAATTGCCTTCTCAAAATTTGCACACGCATCCAATATTATTAAAACTTTGATAAAGTGTTTATTTTTCCTCTTCCTTCTACCCGTTTCTTTCTTTTTTGTTATAAACTTCATAATGACTAACAATGCTGTTCGGTGATTTAGAAAAAGGCTCGGCTGGAAGTACATTCACAATAAAAAAAACATTCCTTTTTTTTTTACTTGAACAAATTTATTTTTGTACTTTCACCCTTTAGGCACCTTTTGTAGCAAATCGTAGGATGATATGCAAACAAACCGATTTATGCGGTCCGTTAAAGAAGCCACCACACCACCCAGCCCACCCTATAGAAAAATTACACAAGCTCTGTCACGCCGACAAAAAAACTGTGTGCGGAGAATGAGTTGCAAAGGAGATGGGCACGTGCTGCATGTGTCTGACATCACACAACTTCAGGTCACGTTACTCTGACATCCCAATATCATGCAACATGAGGATGGTACGTGACACCGCAACATGATGTCCCCATGGGCACCATGGGCTTATTGTAAAATCCCGTAAGGTCGGCCACTCAAAATGAAGAGATAAATGGTAAAAAACATTAGGTAGGCAGACTATTTCAAGGGGCACCCGCTACAAACCACTTAACACAGGAACTGATAACGCAGACCACAGACACTGCAAATTAGAGTTTTAGAATGCGATAAACACGTGGGAATCCGCTACGAACTTTACGGGAAAGGATACCGCAGACTGCGGATGCAGCAGATTCGTGTTTCACAGTGCAATAAACACGCAGAAACCGGCCAAACTTGCGTGCAATAAGAATCAATATTGCGCGAGCTAATCACGGACAAAAAACGCGGAAATTCGCTAAGAACTCGCAAGTCATGGGAACCGATATTACGCGCACAGATTGCAAACAAACACGTGAAAACCCGCTGTAAGTCTGCTTATCAAACATACCGATACACACAGATCACGAGGTTGGTGTATAATTCCTGTCGGACATTACGTGATGCCCGAATAGGGGAGTGGCGATGTTTAGGAAGTTTTATTTTAGGGATATTTAACGAGAAAACAGGATGGAAAATCTCTCGAGGGAGGGTGCCCTTAGGGACTTTTACGGTATATACTTTATATACGACTTTGCGTAAAATGTAATGCTGGAATCTGATGCTGGAACGTAACACAGAAATACATTTTTTTCTCGTGAATTCGGCCGACGACAAAACATAGTCTGCGTTAAAGGATCTGAAGAGAGTGAGTGAGGCACCTCGTCCCACTTGCTGAGCTCGCTCTCCAGGACGTTGGCTTCGAGGAGGTATTTGAAGCCGCTGGGCAGCGAGAGGAAGCGGATCTGCAGGAGCAGGCCTCTGTCGCCCAAGCACAGCAAGGCCGGCCGAAGTGCTATCAGGGCCTCCAAGTTTTCCTGGTCACAAAGAACAACCGAAACACCCAAGCTCAGCGTCTACAGTGTTGGTGGTTCTCCGCCGACTATGAATAATTATGCTTCTATATGCTTAATTTCACTAATTATGATTTAATTATGAGCAATTCTTCTATAAGCCTTGGATTGCTTGTGTATTGAAAGTTATGGACTGTCTCTGCTTTATGTTGCCTTGGGTTGGTGTAACTCTTTCTTGTTACATTCGAACGTGACACTTTTCGCATGAAATCCAGCCTATAGATACATTGTGCGTTGAAATGCTTTACTTAGGGGCATGGACGATTGAAAGAATTTCACAACACGTAGAACCCATGGAAGTCCTTTGGGAAACCAAGTCTGAAAGCATTCTCCTAAAAGAGAACGCATCATTTGGTTTCGAAAAGCATTCTTTTTTTTTTGTACGCTAAATTCTAGTTTACAGAAAAAGCCCGCGTCGCTTCCAGGTGTGCACAGACAAATCGGGCCGTCCCTCCACAGCATTTAACAGCACGGTTGTAGCGTGGTTTCAACTACAGTCACTGTATGTTACCGGAGTATCGCATTCGAGAGCGGCCGCTGTTACTGTTCAATTTTGGCTTTGATCGGCCATTTCGGTGCCGAAATGTATACATTGGAATGGGTTTCAGGGCTGCAAACCTCTGTCTCCCAAGCGGACGTGCCACAATTGACCACCGAAGTTGGGACGTGCCCAGGTCAGGACGCGCTACTTAAGATCACTGGTGATACTCGGTTGTACGAAAACAACATCAATTGTGCCACAAAACCTTCAAAGCTAAATTTTTTGCAAAACATGACGCTGTCGTCACACCGTACCAATCTCCAATAAAAGTTCCCACAAAACAAAAAGAGCTTTCCCGTCTGTTCTTACGCAAAGCACACTAGACGCCCTCGACTTCCGACATACCCTCAGGTCGCAGGCTTCGTCGAGGATGTCCGAGGCCGCGAGCGAGACAGCCCTGCTCTTGTCGTAGAGCTGCGTCACCAGCAGCTCCATGGCCCACTTGCGGAAGTCCAGTAGCTCCAGCCTCAGGAGGACGCGCAGGTAGTTGGTCGCGTACAGACGGGCCGTCTGCAACCGAGCGAGGGAGCGCAGTTTACCCACGCTGCATGGGAACCCGGCATCTGGCACCCTACGTCAAGTGTGCGTCCCAGTGTAGCAACAAAATCTATTGGAGGAGTTACAAACAAGCGAGCATGGTTTCAGAATGCTGCAGAAACCAAAATACAAAGGAATCTCGTTAATTCAAACTCGCGGATAATTCAAAACTAACATGCAGGTCCCGTTTTATTGTTTCTAGGAAGGAGACTGCCGGTAGTTCAAACTTCGCATTATTCAAACAAAGTTTCGGTCCCCCTCGGGTTCAAACTAACAAGATTCCACTGCAAAAAGAAAAGAAATCATAATTCTTTTTAGCAAGTCAAATTTTAACTTTTAAGGGGTTCATAATAAAAAAAAAATTCTGTATTTTTTTTACATTTAAATAAATTTAATTTATTTCATTTGAATGCAGTTATGTCATTGCCGGTCAGAAATCGAAGGGACGAGGGCGCACCAGGGAGGGGACGCGTCACCAAAGTTCTACCGAGCGCTTGAGATATAAAGCAGGTCTCGGCCTACGCTACCTTAGAATAATTAACTAATTAATTCTCCAATTCAGATTAAAAAAGTCTGAGCAGCTAGGGCAAAAGATTACAAAATTGACTTCCAACTGGGCCCTAGCATCTGGCTACAGCACTTAGCAGAAAAAAAGAAAAAGAAACAAGAAAAAAATGAAAGCTGTTTACAACTCCTTGTAACGCCGAATTAGAGCACAGCTCTTGAGGAGGAGGAGGGAAGGGTACTGAGGGGAGGGGGTCATATGACCTCAGGGGGGGGGGGGGTCACGTGACCTGGGGATCATTTCCCTGCTAGATTTAGAGGGGAAATTTTTCCGCTAGATTTAGCGGGGAAATTTTTCCACTATATTTAGCGTGGAATTTTTTTGCTAAATTTAGCGGGGAAATTTACCCACAATACACCGCGCGGTTACACCAACGGTGACGGCGACGTCGCTCAAGCCGGAAACGGGCACCTAAGAGCTGCGCTCTAAAACATATCACATATCACTCACAAACATAAACAGGACATACATTTTGAATAATGCGCATAGACCAACAAGTTGAGCTACCAACTGCAGATCATGATACATTGGTAATATATTGCTGAAGGTTCTTCTTTTTTTTTTTTAAATGTCTCAAATGAGGTGGTAGTTTGAGCTGATTCAGCTGTGATGGTGTGTCTGTTCAGTAGATCCAGAATGAGATATGAAAGTTGCAGCAAACCATATATTGTACAAACTTTACTTTTATGCAATGACTGCACCCTAGATTGTAGATTCCTAGTGTTTTAGGATAGATGTTGAAAAGAAAAGGGATTGATTCTGCCCATGCTTTAAAAACAATGACTGATAACTTAAGGCAGGGGACATTTGGGCAAGCTGGTAGGAGCTCATAGTGGAAAACAGCGTGACTGGGACAAGGACAAGGACGAGAAATAGACTGGACAAGCACTGGCTACAGTCCGTCGCAACTCAAGAAAATAGTGCGAGGGAAAGGAAGGCCAGGGAGGAGGAAGCAGACGAAATGCTGGAGAAGAGAGGGGGAAACCACCTCCTCTCTTTAGCATTCCATCTCTTTCCTCCCAGGCCTTACTTTCCCTTGCCCTACCCTTTTGAGTTGTAACAGACTATAGCAACTGAAATCTTATTAGAACACAAACAAGAAATTGATGCTGATGCTCATGCAGGCACTGGCACGGCATGATCTTCAAACACTTCTTTCTTTGAATCTTGTTAGAAAAGAAACACAAAATTGACGTTGATGCTCGCGAGCACCGGCATCAATTTCGTGTTTCTTTTCTACGGTAATACCAATATTTCAGCTGCTATTTCATTTCATTTCACTACTATAAGGATTAAGATTTGTTCAATAGTTAATATTCAGTACTAAGAGTGGCACTGAATGCTGATAGTACCTTTGAAGGTTTCCAGTAAACCTAACGAACTTCTTTTGCAAGATAAATATAACTTGTTTGTATTAGTTTGTATTGTCGTCTCTCATATCATTATGCAATACCGTAGGCGTGACTGGGTAAATGCACAGCATGGTTGAATGTCGTAACCTGTTTAGGATACCTATTGCTCTAGACATGAAGCGTCTCAGGTTCTCAATATGTGCAGTCCAGCTAAGGGTTTCTTCGGAGAAACACACCAAGAAACCTATCAGTTTTAACATGCTCGATTTTTTATCCTTAAATATAGATACTATTTAAATCATTCAAGGTAGGTTCATTTTTTGGTTTAAACAGTACAAATTTTGTTTTTCTTACATTTGATTACAGGCTTTGATTATTCTAGGTGATGTCACCTCAGCTCATTTTGCCATGGCAACTAATTAATAATGATGTCCACGGCCCTTCCCAGCCTATGCACGGGCCTCAGCGAGGAGAGCGATGCAACCTCACTGCAGACGCGTGCATCTTGTTCCTCGGCCGTTTGAACGCCGCAAGAGACGGACGGGAACCGTACCTCGGAGGTGGCGGTGAGCACCTTGGTGAGCAGGGTCCTGGCAAAGCCCGGCTTGGTGTAGTCCAGGCAGGAGACCACCAGCTTCATGTAGATGTCCTGCGAGCTCATGCTGACCAGGCTCACCAGGTGCTGGTAGACACCCAGCTTCTCCAGGCAGCGGGTGCCCTTGCTCGAGCTCGACAGCCGCCCGAGGAACAGGAAGTAGCCGTGGGCCACCGTCGAGGCCACCCGGGTCGGGCTCAGCACCGCCGCCAGGACCACCACTTCCCCTTCGACCTGGAGGGAGCGCAGAGTTCTCTTTCTCACACCGTCCCACATAAATGAAGGTTTATTATGCGGAACCCAGTCACATAGAGGTTTCTACGAAGTACTAGAAAATGGTTTCACGTGAACCGACGTGGTATTGGGAAATGGTCCCACATAGACCTATGTAGAACTAGAAAATGGTCCCACATAAACCTATGCGGGACCATTCTCCAGTTTCCCATACCATAAAATCCCAAGCAAGTGCTCACAGAAAATTTTGAGATAATCGTGTAAAAGTGGGGCATGGGAACTCCTTAGGTAAGCATTGTGTAAAGATATGTCCTTTGTGCGTTTTCCGAATGTTACAGAAGTGAGGGGTGGGTGATTATTGAGGAATGGACGGATGCTCGGTATTTTACGGTGGGTTTATGTGAGGCTGTTCTTCAGTCCTACATATGCTTATGTAGAACTATCCTCCAGTTCCACACAGGTTTATGTGGAAAGCAGTCACTCAAAGGTTTACTGAGACAGTTCTGCAGACCCAAATAAATTTATGTGGCACAGTTCTCGTCCCACATCGGTTTATGTCCGACCATCAACCAATTCTCCAGTCCCACAGTGGTTTAAATGGGATTGTACTCTCGTTTCAGATAGGTTTATGCAAGACCTTTTTCCAGTCCTAGATAAACCTATGTGGGACATTTTTTTTAGTCCCAAACCGGTTTATACGGGGCTGTTCTTTACTCCTAAGCAAGTTTATGTGGGAGAATTATCCAGTCCCGCATGCATTTATGTGCAACCCGGCTACAACTTCTCCCTTAACCCAAAACACAGGTAGACACTGCTATGCGTGGCATCTACAACACCATCTATGTTCAGACTAGACTACAAGTCTATGAGGAACAATGCACGGACCCGCAGAGCACAGGGCCGCACAGGTATGTACAGGTTCATGCATGACCATAAGGGCATATTCCAGATTGAAGCAATGCCAGATGCAAACTGAATGGTAGGAGGGGAACAGGTCAACCTGGCTTTTCCTAACACCTTACATTTGTGAAGTAACTTTACATGTTACAGTTCTGGTCGGCCTCTCTGAGATTTGTTTTCTAGATCTACTGACGCACGAAAAACAATGCACTGTCCCTTCCATTGCTCTGTCTTCCCAAAAGAAACAGGTGCTGCATTCACACATAAATCAACACATCTGTACCTTGTTTATCGAGTCATGTCTCATACTGCCAGATACCGTTTGGTGATCAAAACCGTAGCAAGATTGCATGAAAGAGTAAGAAAAATCGACCCACTGACTGCCTTCGCCGAGCAATTGCTAACAATAGCAGCATCAAATGCCTTCAGCATTGTGAATCTTGCCCAAATCCAACGATCTGCCCTCACTAACCTCGTGGAGGCAGTTGCAGAGGTCGATCAGAAAGTCCTCAATGTAGTCGTTGGCCTTGCTCTGTCACAAAAAAACGAAAGAGGAATGTGTGGTCGCTCCCATCCAAGTTTGTCTTGTGGTTTCAGTCGTCTCATTGAAACGAAGCACCTTACCTCATCTGCTTCGAGGAGGAACTCAAAGAACTGGCAGCCAACGATGACGATCTGGCGAGAGCCCTCGCGCTTGGCCTCGATGAGCGAGAACTGCTTGCTGCTCGGCTTGAAGAAGAGCAGCAGCCGCTTGACGAAGTTTCGCAGTGTCGCGTCGCCTAGGCTCTTCAGAGACTCCCCGGGCCACTGGACACAGGGCATGCCACGTCAACTGTAAGTTGCACTTTGATGCCCAGAGTTTTGCAGTCCACCACGACCGCCATGGCAAAAGCTTTCCGCAACTACTCCCCATCGAATGTTTCAGGCCATGGCGGTCAACGGAGGCGTGAATGTTACGAAAGTTTGAACTTAAACGCAGGCTTCAAAGTCGAAAAGCTACCAGATGTTGTCAACAGAAGTGCCCCTTTGACGGCTCACCTTCAGGACGGAGCTAATGAGGTCCCAGTCCCAGGAGGTGTACTCCTTTGACAAGACCAGCGTGTCCTTGATAGTGTGCAGCACCGCCTCATCCGAATCCTGCGAGAAAAGCTCCACGGTCTCGAGACGTCCACAGGGCAGCCGGCAAGGGCAAGGATGCGTCGACCGAGTTTCGTACCGTCATCGGCTCGGGATTGTGAAAGGGGCGAACAGACGGCTACTGGCGTTCTCTGCTCACAAACAGCCGTCTGCCCTCAAATAGTCAAAATTTATGATGGGCCGAACTTTTGCCCAATTGAAAATTCGGCGCCGAATCTTGGGATCTGGCAAAGCCAAGGTTTTGCCGAACTTTTCAAAGATTCGGCAAAGATACATTGTTGCCAAACTTAAAAGTTGATATTTTGTTTTTTCAACAAAAAATGTATTTTTTTTTTTTAATGCATATTGACACAGTTATTCTAAATAGGTGATATTCTACAAGATAATTGTATCAAGTGTCATTTTTGTGTGTTTACTGGCAATATCTTTTTGCAGAGGTGGTATGACAATGAGGTTGGGTAATAGCAGGCGCAGTCACAATATGCGAGTTTCTGTTTAGAGCATACGGTTTTGAGGCCTCATCAGCACAAGTCGGCAAGTGTGTACATTGTGAAAACAAAGACAGTAACACCCCAGACAGCACACGACGTCGGGCCAACATTGGTATTCAATTGGCAAACAGTGGTCCAATATTGGGCCAATGTGGCCATCGTAGAACCAATATTGGTGGTACAGTGGAATATACTGACCAACGTTGGCCTGACTTGACCAACGGCTCACCAACGTTGGTAATCGATTGGCTTAGGCCGGCCAACATTGGCCTACCTCAGCCAATGGCTTACCAACGTTGGCAATCGATTGGTTTAGACTGGCCAACATTGGCCAACCTCAGCCAACGCCTTAACAACGTTGGCTATTGGTTGGCTTAGGTTGGCCAACATTGACCTGTCTTAGCCAATTGGTTACGAACATTGGTAATCGATTGGCTTAGGATGGCCAATATTGGTCTATTTTAGCCAATGAGTTGCCATCATTGGTAATCGATTGGCTAAGACAGGCCAATGTTGGCCAGCTTAAGCCAATCAATTACCGACATTGGTAATCGATTGACTTAGGCTGGGCAACATTGGCCTGTCTTAGCCAGTGGCTTACCAATGTTATATATAATTGGCTTAGTTCTTTTAATGTGCTGATCGCGCACGCTGAGAACAATCTCTAGCTATGCCTCCGGGGGGAACGATTCTTCTGTTCTCACACGCAGAGCAAGTTAGCAACTGAATTAGAACGCTGTATGCATTGCGAGCTGTAGCAAGTTTGAACGTCCACGCAGAAAAAAACCGTGTTCGGTGACAGGTTAAAAATAAACGATTGGTTTAAGCTGGCCACCAATTGCCTGTCTTAGCCAGTGGCCTACCAACGTTGGTAATTAGCGGCGAGATGTTTTGGTGGCGCCCTCATATGGTTCCCCCTTGTCACGTCATTACCTTGCGAACAACAAGTTCGATGGTGTTTGTAAATAGCATGGTGGAAGCCTGAAATCATTGCGTTCTCAAAGGAACACTGCCAACACCGTCGAAATTAAAGTTGCTTCATTCTTCTTATTTCCGTCGATGGTATACCCTTTCCGACGTCATAGTCAGCTTTTGGGCCAATCGTGAAAGGCCGACCACAGCGACGCTTTCGGTCGCGCACGTCGCCAATTGATTGGCTTAAGGCCGGTTCAGACACTTGCGTTTGAGTGCGTTTGACTGAGTTGCGTCGAGTACCGAAAGCGAGTCACCGGCACATCTGTGCTTCGTATGAAGCGTGGAATCCAATTCAAGGAATCATCTTGGCACGCGATATAAGCAGCAGGGATGTCCTGGTTTCTCGCTGCCGCAACGCAGTAAAACGCAATCAAACGCAACTGTCTGAACCAGGCTTTAGTCTGGTGTGATGAGCGATCCCGCGACCAGCCGAAGAGGACGAGAAAGAAGAAGACGAGGTGGGGGCATGCGAGGAGCGCGAGAGGGGATTCGGGCGGTTGACAAAGGACGGTGCAGACGCGACCAGGCCGGACCTCCGTCGGCGTGACCAGACGTCAAGAGGCCCGACCCACAACCCACTTCTCACGCAGTCCGGGCGCCAACCTTCCGGAGGTAGACAAGACTGCATGCGTGGCGCAGTTGAACTCCCGCTGCCACTCCGTGCCACAGACGTTCTGAGCCTGACTCAAGCCTTCGGCCAACGCCCAACTGCCTCGTCGCTACGTCCTTCGGCCCAGACCTTGGCGGACACCTGGTCATAGGCTGCCACCGGCGTACGGGGCCTGATTCAAGCCTTCGGCCATCGGTCAACTGCCTCGTCACTACGTCCGGACCTCGGCCCTGACATCGTAGACCCCTGATCATCGGCTACCACGGGTGCTACGCCGCAAGGACTGAAAAGTCGTGAGCGAGGGACTTTTTAGGGGACACTCAAACCTTAACATTTGTTGAAGTGCTGCTTGGGAGTGTGCTTTACTAAGACCAATGTGGGTTTTAAAGCGTTGATCTTTGACCTTTGGATCTTTTCGTAGATGCCATCAGTGCGAAGCTAACAATTGAAGAATCGTCAGCTTAAAAATGGTGCTGAAGTGGCTGCCAGGGTCTTGCGACAGGGGAGGCTGCAGGAAGAGGCGTTTGGAAGCCGTAATGGCTCCCCAGCCCCAGGACTCGCCCCAGGACCTTCCCCAGGACCAGGCATAGGCTCCCCGCTGAGCTTCCTCCCTAGCCACTTTCAATAAAAGTTCCGAAAAAAGTATTAATTGACCTTGAAATAGTCATTTGCTCGCCAGATAAAATAGTGCACAGACAAAGCATAGGACGACCTTGCCATTTGTGCCCAGAATGTTTTTCTTGCAGTGGGCTGCTAATAAGAAACAGGCCAGGGGTTCTTAAAACCCAATGTTGGAATAACCAGGATTTAAACGCATTGCCATCATTGCATGGCCAGCATTAAAGATATGGCATTAACACTGGGACATGCCATTGAATTAGTGTGAAAGCCAAAATTGGCATAGCCAAAGATCATTGGCTATGCCAATTTTGGCTTTCACACTAATTCAATGGCTATGCCATCATTGGTATACAAGTTCAATCATTAAATAGGCCGTTATCTGCAGTCAAGCTGATTCATTGGCATGTCCCAGTGTTAATGCCATATCTTTAATGCTGGCCATGCAATGATGGCAATGTGTTTAAATCCTGGTTATTCCAACATTGAGTTTTAAGAACCCCTGGCCTGTTTCTTATCCATCATTAGCCATCATTGGCACCTTTTTTAGGCCATCGTTAAACCAATATTTCAGCCATCGTTGGCATCCACACTATGTCGACATAGTGTGGATGCCAACGATGGCTGAAATATTGGTTTAACGATGGCCTAAAAAAGGTGCCAATGATGGCTGGATCATTGGTTGAACGATGGCCCAACGTTGGCGCCAATGACGGCTGGAAGGTTGGTTGAACGATGGCCCAACGTTGGTGCCAATGATGGCTGGAACATTGGTTGAACGATGGCCCAACGTTGGTGCCAATGGCTGGGCCAACATTGGAAGAAGTTGCGCTCGGCCAGAATACCAATGTTGGACCAACCTCCGGAGCCAGCGTTTGCCATTGTTGGCCCAATGTAGGTCCAACATTGGTGTGCTGCCTGGGACCACGTTCATACTATCTCAACGAGTCATCAATTCATGAGCGAAAATGAATGCAACGGGTGCAGAGCCCTCACCAGAAGAGATAACAATTATATATGTAAATATGTAGCTTTTTCAATTTGAGTCACTCGACACCAGTTTTGAATGAAAGTGCACGTTCCATATTCGCAATGTCTCCTTTTTAACTTCGAGCATGATAGTTCTGTGTTTATTTTATGCTGATAGATGAGAACCGTGAAGTAACGCCAATTAAAAAGCAATATTTTGTTTTGGCACAAACCATTTGCGAGTCGAAAACAGGATTGCCATAATTGCAAGGAATGCTTTAATTGTACTTGTCGGTCAACGTTGTAACTACCTTGTTGCATTACTGGAAAGATGAAATGAAAATAATGTTATCCAGAATGTACCGCATCATTTGTCACTTGCCGTAATTGCTGGTAGTACTACGGTACTACACTGTACGATGGTAACCGCACAGCATTCATTTGAAATCCTTGGCCGTCGCGTTCTCGCACATGCGCAGACGTTTGCTTAATTTTTGTTGAATCTTTCCCAAACATTTCTGCAATATTTTGGCATGTGCCGAACTTTCCCGAATTTGAAAATTGGCAGCTTCGGTAGATCATTAGTCAAAATCAACTGGTGGGATAGCTGGTTACACATATTCCCATTTTGCCCGTCTACTGCCGTAATATTATGAGTCATCGCCCATCCCCGAGTCATCGCCCACCCAATTTTTGGATGAATATCACTTTCCAAAAAAACATCAAGTGATCCCCTACCCCTACAAATTACCCCTTTGCGATTCGCGGAAACTCGTCCTACCCAGATGACGCAACCGCAGACCTTGCGGTTGGAGGACGTCTGTGACAAAGTAAAACAAAGGAGGGAAAGACACTTTGGTTCGTTTAAGGATTTCCTCCCCGATTTCCGCGAAAGAAAAACGACGGAGAAAACAGGCCAAACCTTTGTTTTACCTAAAAAAAAAAATTTTATAGAGACAAAAAAAAATAGTGAAGATAACACAAGCAGTAACTCATTCAGAGAGCACGAGGCTAGCGAACGCCCTATATCCCGGAATGTAACCGCAGAGTGTAAGGTCAAAGTCCGTCTCCACCAGAATAAGTTCACCGCAAACTTATCCTCCTCCTCTTGGAACGTAGAGACTACAGTTGGTAAGGTTGTGCAATGTTTCAGACAAAGCCAACAAGTAAACAAAGATTTTCTGGAACACTGCACACGGACGTTCATAAAGCGTCCCGTTTTGAGTTCCGCGTCTGTGGTGATGTCCCCGCCAAGTAGCAACGCTACATCTGCCCGAATTGATAGCACGTCGCGCACGGACGCACGCATGTATGCACCAAACAAGAAAGTTGCACAAGAGCCTCTTCCTTGTGATTGGCAAGGCGCCCGACTAGGCTCGACGCCAAAGTATTTGCACATGCCATCACTGGCTATCTTGCTTCCCCAGCATCGCTCTTCGTCGCTTTTTTCGCCCACTTGCTCGCTCGCTCGCTAGTTGCGCCTGGTTGGTTTTTCTATTTTCTTGTAGACTCCTTGTTTTTACTCCATTAATTTTTTTTTAAATTTACAGATCAGCAAAGGCTAGGGAGCCCAACAAAGGAAACATAGCAGTATTATAAATCTGCTTTCATGAAACAAACGTTTGCGCTATATGCGAATCGGCAGTGTCCATCGTGCGTATGCAAGTAAAGGACTTTGCGATAAGAGAACATTCTTTCATATGCATTTCTTGTATTAAACCGTGAAACTAATTTGAGTTCTTAGTTTATTACATCTCCTATGCAGCCGCGCTAGAGAGGTACAAAAAAACGGGGCAGGAAGATGGGCGATAGCTAAAGATATTACAGTGGTCCTTGTCCTTTTGCGCTGCACTGATTTCACCAATAATTGTCTGCTGGGGAGAAGACCATTGGTGTTGTTTGCTCGCAAGCAGACGATAGTTACCAGACTGACAAGTCCTACCTTGTGAAGGCAGCTGATGAGCTTGCTGCGTCCAGCCACATCACAGAACAGTTCGCCGGAGCGCTTGGTGTGGCTGCAGAACTGAAGCAGCTGGTCCAGAAACAGACTGCAGGGCACCATGCCCCTCCTCTTGAGAGCATGAATCCTCGACAGTCGTGCTACCGCAGTACTGGCCCGTCTGCAAAGTCAAACATACATGGGAGTAGTTTATTCATTCAAATGTATGGTTGATTGTGTGGACCATGCAAAATGAATTCCCAACTCTGAACAGAGTACCATCTATGTAATGGGATGATGTGTCAACTACTTCAGCAGGAATTGAACTCAAAGGCAATGTCCCATCCAGCTAAAACGTCCAGGTTAAGAAAAAAAACGACAGTAGAGGACCGATTTCTCCCTCGGGTTTCGGGCAAAAAGTCTCCCGTCTACCGTAAAATCCCGAGAGATGCCCCATCCCTGAAGAATAGCCCACCCCTATTTTTGGCTTGGTTTGCTATATTTTTCTAAAAACACTGTAAGACAGCCCACTCCTAGTAATAGTAGTGCTGGGATCAGTGATGGCCTCGGCGTAAATGCAGCTAGTTAGCTATGGCAGGATGTAAACAAACATTACTGACTGGGAAGTACAGACATCTTAGCTATTTTGCTATTTTAGCAGCAATGTTTTAAACTTTTCTTGATTGTACATTGAAAGTTAGCCCACTCCATATTTTCGCCCCATCTGCTCTAGATGTTAGGTCGGCGATCTCTCGGGATTTCACGGTAGTTTTTTCTTAGCTCAAGTATGCACTCACACGGCACTTGCAAGCTTAACAAAAGTGTAGGGTTACCAACTCTTCAATAAAGGCAGTGCAGGAGAGAAGGGAGACACAAAGGGGTTTATACAAGCGATGATGTTGGTAACAGGCCCTGCCTGGCACCAGTGTTGCCTCGATTTCTGGCTTGCCATGGCTTGCATGCTAAAGCAGCTAAAGCCTCTCACAGCCAACGCTAGCCATCGTAGCATTGCTTCGTGCGATTCATGCCTTGCACCATGACGTGCATTGTTGGTCGTGCACTGGATCACATATCAAATTTTTAACTGGACAATCTGCATTTAATCTGTGTCGACAAGGACGATGGGGGACTTGGGACACTTAATGAAAAGTTGGGACAGTCCAGCGAAATTCGGGACGGTTGGTAACCCTACAAGAGTTTGAAGTTCTTTAGGCGATCTTACATGCGTTTCTTTTGACAGGAATCAAACGAAGCCGCCTGTGACATCAGTGTGGGCAGGCAGTGGCAGTGCCGGCTGGCTTCTGATGGCAGGAACATGCTTGCCTGCGCATAACACCATTTTTGTTAATCCAAAACTCTCATCGTAAACACTGATGACAAAAATTGGAAAAGAAACCCCAGGGACCTTTTTCTGCAGCGACCACAACAAATTGAGGTTAAAACGATGCTGCCACTGGGATGTGACTTTATCCAATGTCGCAATATGTGTGGAACAGGGGGCTCTCACCATGTAGAGAAGCTCTGCCAGCAGGATAGTGGCCTGAATCGCCATGGCATCTTCGCTAGTTACAATCACTTCAACTAGTGCCTGCAACATTTAACGAGGCCCAATTTACAAGGAGATCACTCAGTAATGCAGTACAAAGAAAAGACCAACTAGTACACATGGCAAGGACCGTTTTCTTGTCACATAAGAACAGTACGCAAACGTGGTCAACGAGATTTGTTTTTCGGTAGTGCGGTAGATCACAAAAAAAGCAGGACTGTGTTCATTAAACTTACGTGACCACGTTTTTTGCACACTGAAAACAAAAAGGTTCCGTCACAAGCCAACTTGTCAGCCTTTTCACAATGAGAAAAAAAAAACGCTTCCGACATTTATCGTTTTGTAACCGCACTTCCACAAAACTAACCAGTCTTCCCGCAGTAAAAAAAAGTTCCAGAAAACGCCGTGTCACAGCCCATAACAAGACAGAAGCAAGAGCTCGACGACAGAACTAAATAGAGCAAGCTGGGAGGAATGTGGCACTTACCTCTAAGATTCCTGCTTGTACAAATGCTAATAAAAGTAGAGCTAAGTAGTTCGCTACTAGATTAGACCTGGAACAGAAAGCAGTGTGAGAAAGGCTGGCAACAGAGAGCTAAGGCGTCGGCATAAGAGGGGCTCAACTTGCCTATGTTTAGTGACGGGGGGTAAAAGGTCGCGGCCCTCAGCGGCGACAAATCCCTCGTAAAGCTTCCACGACTCCTGCATGGCTGCACGGTCTGAGCAAAGACAAGAACAGTTTTTTTTTATTTATTTCAATCCCCCCCCGGCCCAAGGGCATTACAGGGGGGTGGACAAAACAATACTGGTTCAGTAAAAAAATTCAAACAAACAAGGCAACTTGGTTATAAAAGTTAGTCAGGCATGATTGTAGCAAAAGTAAGTAGTTTGTGCTTTTCTAAATAAAACAATTGATGGAATAGTTACTAATGATGTGGGAAGGTGGTTCCATTGAGTGATCTTCTGGGGATGAAAGAGTCAATGTAAGCTGAAGTTTCACAGTGAGGTTTGTGAAGCTTAAGACTGTGATCAGTGCGGGGAGAAATGAAAGAGGGGCTAATGAATGGTTTGTCTTTCAAAGAAGCTTTGAAATAATAAATTTCATGAAAAAGGCATACAGACGCCGACTGACTTCTCGGAAGCCGATAATTCGGACTTGTTGAACATTTCGAACCTAAAGAAGGAACCGCGACCTACCCGACAGAAATTGTACAAATTCACGACCGATATTTCAAACAACTTGAAGTCCGAAAATTCAATTTTTCGGACAAAACTGTCGCAAGTAGTCAGCGGAAAACACCACCGAGAAGCGGCTATTTTGGATTCTATGTTAGCTGCACAAGGATTGGCTTGGTTTGGCACCGCTACTTGGGTACTGCTAAGTCTTACCGCTAGGTGACGTCATTATCATCATCATTGTTGTTACCGTTTTGCTTTGTTCATTTACCAGTGCAGTCATGAGCTTGCCCCTCTCATCTCGATCTCATCTAGGTGAATTGTGGTTTTGGACTACGCTGGCTTGGATGTCATTGCGCCGCGGGAGTGTTTACTGCAAGTCGCGTCGATTTGCGAGGTTGAAAAAAGTGGCCGGCCCAAGTCCGAAATTCCCAAGGAATTCGACACTCCGGCATTGACTGTTCGACACTGTCGACTGTCTCGCAGGACAACCAAGACGTACCGGACAAGTTCGTGAAGAGTCTCTATACTAAATCTAAGCTCGAAATTTGAAAATCAAAAATTGCCGACTGCTTAGCGCACAGCGAGTTTTCTTGTGCGCATGTGCTTGCCGAGCTAGCGCATAGTTTTCCAGACCTGCAATGATCCCTGTGGCAGTGTGCGCAAACACTTTGGTGAATTCGTCGAGGATCGATTTGTTTGTGATTGTTGATGCGGACATTCCTGTCATTGCTGCTCCTTGTACGGATGTTTGATCGTAGACCTTGTGTGCAGCCAGGGTAAAGACAAAGAGTTGTTGGAGAGGCACCTCGAGAAATACCGACGACTGCAGAGACGCGAAACGACCTACGGCTGCTTTGGAACAAAGTGGAATGCAGTGGCGGTGACGGTACTCTTACGATGCCCGAAGCAACTCGACGAGAACTGATTCCCAGAAAAAAGTTATCTGCAGGTTTCAATTACTTTATATATATATTTTTTTTTTTTTTAACTCGGTAAAGGTGCCACAAGTTGTTCGTGACCGAAGTTTGTTTGATTAAATATAAGCTTTGAGTCTTCCGCAGTGTTCCCGTTCACCTTCAAAGCCGCTGTCGCCGTTTTCTTTGGCTCTCTTGCTTTTCTTGAATTACCGCTTGTATTGGATTATTTTGCTGTCCTGTTGACTTTTTATAATGAGGGACTACTGCAAAAGAATTTTTGCAAACAGTACAGGACACGGGATAATTTTAACACGAAATCCGTGTTATGTAGCGAAAAATGAAACAGCAAAAAAGCAAACACTTACCAGACGATGCAAGTGCAGCCTCAAAGTCACTTGTCCAGGCAGGCAAGGCAAGACAAAAGATGTCGTAGAAGAGAGCCAGGATGTTTTTCTGAAAGACCACACCCCCGTGACCCAACACACCGAATTCAAGACATTTCTTCCCGCAAACTGGGAAAGAGTGAGCCATTAAATGGCAATGCGGCACGTGCGCAAACCAAACAATGTGATTGTGCACTGTTCTTCACCGGCGACATTGAGTGACAAATCAAAAGCAGATGCCTCGAGAGCCAGGAAGGCCTCCCAATCGGATGGGAGCAGTTATAGTTGCCAGCTATCGACTTAAGCACAATTGAAAACACTCTCAATTTGCGAATTTTAAGCGGCCGGGCAAGCAAAAAGGTGGGTGAACAAAAGGACCAATGCCCCACAGTTTTCGCTTTCACTCCACCGTCGCTGCATACGACGCAGCAAAATTATTACGCTTACCCTTGCATCAGGAAGAGGCAGGCATAGGACTTCCACCAAAGACTGTGACCCTGATGGCGGCGGCTTGCAAAAGTACACCATTCCTGCACCAATCACGTTGCAGCACGTCTTATGCCGCAGTCTAGCCACGCTAAAGAACAGGCTCGAATGTTTGCTCCAAGTCAACGATCAAGTTTCGACTTGCCATGTGCATGAAGGCTCCGGTTCGGATACAAGAGAGGCAGAGAATGTCCCAAACTCTTTAATAGCTAAACAAAGTATTAAACGTATCTTGTGCTCCCTGTCTCGTAGAACAAAGAGAATATTGGTGGACAGCACGATCTGGGCAACACTGGCACAATGTCACTGTCTCAATAAAAAAAGAGTAGGGTTAAACTATATTTTTAGCTATGCAGCAGCATTAGCCATCTTGAAAAACTTATCTACCCTCTTTTCAGTCCTGAAACCCTAGTAGAAATGCAGATATGTTGTGTTTAGGAACAGCAGGTGGATCTTCATGACTTGGAACATGGGTTCCCAAACTGGATTCCCATGAGTCCCTGGGTTCCTAAGCAAAGCGTTTTTCGAGTTCATAATCTGAACAGAGCAAATGGCTACCCTACATTACACAAACTGGAAGGAAAGGTTCCAACTTGAAGCAACATACGTATACACGTTTGCAAGTCCGGCTTCAGGGCGCTGCCATCTTGCCTGTCTGGGGTGCGCTTGGACCAGTCATAATCCCATTACGAAGCCTTGCTAAGGCGTCGTAATCGGATTATGGCCGTTCCCGAGAGCGCACCCCACTGAGGAAGATGGCGGCACCCTGAGACCGGACTTGCAAACGTGTATATGTGCCTCAGACTGCACCCAAAGTTAAGTGCTTGGCATAATAATGGACTGGTCAAGCAAATCTGGGCACTAAGGAACTCCTGGGAAGGCTCAAAGAGCCTCTAGTTTTAAAAAAGTTTTAGAACGTTTACGAGACCACAACAAGGACAGTATCTTGTAATTCGAACGCGTAAGTGAACAACACTCGTGCCCTGTTAAGGGGGGACACTACCTGAGCATGTCTACTTTTTTTAACTGTTCACTCAATTGGCATGACATCTGCAGGTGGTGTTTATAGCCATATAAAAGGAGGGCATGCAAAGTTTCAGCCCTGTGAACCAATTTTAGGAGTTTTTATAACCCCCAAACGAAGTAAAGCATAGCTTTGCATGGAATCTGCTCAATGAATCTATTGTTGAGAAACAATGTTGAGCACCACATATTTTTCTGGTGAAATGGATTCTGGAATACTTGTTGCTGGTTACTATGAAAATAAATTTTTAAAAAATATGTGATTTTCAAATAAAAAAAATTGTGTTTTTTTTTTTGTTTTTTTACATTTGCAAAGTTTTGCAAATAACAATTTTTCATGACAAAGGAACGTGAAAATGCAAAATCTAAGTTCATAGTAACCGGATCGATAAAATTTAAGCATATAATCTTCAAATATTAAGACTCTCGGTAGTTTCGCACTGAAACAATAGTTTTATTAAGGTGGGATTTGCTGCCAAAAAGTGAAGCTGAAATAAATGCACTTGAAGTTTCAAGATGACTTTTTAAATTTTTCTTTTTGCATCTTAAATGTCAAATTCTTTCCAGCAGTGTAGGTGATGTCTTCCTCAAATTCTTCTTATATACTGACATTGCTTTCAGCTATTTTCATTTGTGGACGACGACTGCTACGCAGTGCAGCACACTTCACCAACATATAAAGAATAATTATTTTTGACATTGTTTGTCAGTGCACATTGACAAGGCTTTGTGAGAGTGTTCTTTGTTAGCTATACATGCCAAAACTCTGCAGTTCTGAATGTGAATTTTTTGCAAAAAAAGGTACAATTCAAGGTAGTGTCACCCCTTAAACTAACAACAGATAAGCTTCTGCTTAATCTGAACAACTCGGTTGGAAGCAAGAATGTTTAAGGCTCGTCTGATCAGCCTTGACAAACTAATGCATTATCTGAACATTTTCGGCAGGGATTGTGAGCATTTGTTTGACACATGGTACAACTCAGCGGTTTTGATTCACATAAACAAACAAGCGGTCTGTTCCACAACAAAACATAAGGTGGCAATTGACAAGGAAAAAAAAACTGCGCAGACGATCGTGCGACGTGATGTGAATAGACAGCGCCAGCTGGTGCAACATTTCGATGATATCGTGATTGACTGAAAACTCTGGTGATGTTGCGTCATGCGGCGTCTCGAGTAAACTGTAACCGATCACACACAGAATACCTGGCACCAAACGCTTTCGCGGATGCACTGCACAAATCGTTTGGTAGCACCGGCGTGTCGATTCTTTGCTCGGCAACGTTCTCATCGATGTGCCGCTTCACATTCACGCACAACGTGATCGTGACGTGGATTGCATCCTAACCCCCAGGGTGGGACCGGCAGTGCCTACATATCGACAACGTCCTCCCTCACGGGCGCGTTTACGCCGTCTAGCAGCCGCTGCTTGCTCCAACGTATGCTTCGACCTCCCCCTTCTTGCACGCAAAGGCTTAGAGCGTCGGGGGAACGGGTGACCAAAGGCAAGAAAGAGCGGGTGGCTAGAAGAGTGATCACACGGCTCCCAGTGCAATCAAGACTGGCCGAACGCACTGCGCCTCAACGGCAACTATTATCGGCGAAAGAGCAAGTGTGTCACTGCTGTACTCGCCTTCTCCCGGCGCCAAAGCCACCTACGATGAGCGCCCACATGCTTCGCTCGTTTTTCGGCAACACGACACTCATTCGGTGCAACAAACCCGGTACAGCCGAAGCCGCAAAACAAAGTGAGACGTGCAGTCACTCACCGGGCCACGACCTCAACACTGACGTCATTGCGATGCGACTTGTCTGAAACCTCAGTTCTCTGTCGTCGCTGCAAGAAAGCAAACGAAAGACACTGAAATGAGGCTGGAGCGATCCACCCCTGCTTGGTTCATTTTAGCGATCTCGGTGCAAAGTAAGTACAACTAGGGAAAAGAAAATGTACCTCAAAGAGTTTTCAGGCAGGTCATCTGCATAACGAAAGTGACTGTCTGTGAAAGGTGCCACCAAGTACTGCAAGAGAAAAGACAAGTGCATCGGCAACCTCGAATGCTGCCCGTGCCATCAAGGTGTCGCCGGTGCCCAGTCTGGAACCGTGTACAATTTCCGAGCAAGCACGCATCTGAATGGCCACAAAACTTATCCTTCAATTTCAAAACCCCTGACAAGGGAACCACCAGTTCTAAAACATTCCTATTTCTTTTACCTGTTACTACCTGTCATGCAATACCATATTTACTTGCGTAATGAACGCACACCCCACAACGGGTACCGATACTTGGAGTTTTTTTTTTCCCCTCGTGTAATGAACGCACCTTTCATTTTCGGTTCTGCGACTCTCAAATTGCATTACACTTAGCTAGCCACCAAGCCCACCAAGCCAATTTTCTTTTGCTGCCAAGCAGTCAGGTTAAGTCAAGCCAAGCCAAACCGCTCTCGTAATGGCTGCAGGTGCGTAGTTGCGGAAGTGATCAACCGTGAAACTGAGCGGTGCGCACACTTGACGAAACTTGGGTCGAGGAATTGCCCAGCCCCAGGCATTCTTCACCTATCGGATGTATTGATGTCAACAGACACGCCGTCATCTGTGGTCCGCTTTCAGACAGTGAAATCATGAAAGTAGTTAGGCCTAAGAATGTTTGCGTTGCTCTTTGTGCCGAGTGAACTTCATAAGGCGCTTTTCCTTCGGCAAAAAGCACGCCAAAAGCGCCCTAAAAAGGTTTGCAATTTATAAAGCATGGTTACTGTGGCAAAACCCCCCAGCAGCCGTGGGTGCGCCGCCATCAGAGGAGACATGTCACAGTACCTTGCCATGTCATATTGGCACCTAATATGACATTTGCAGGAAGTGAGTAAATGCAAAAATTTTACCCCACGTATTTGAACGCACACCCCAAATGTGTGTCAATTTTTCAGGAAAAAAAGTGTTCATTGTGCGAGTAAATACGGTACCATCTCAGCTTGTCAGGGGCTCTGTTTATGCATTTACGACTCGCAAGTCCCGCCTTGTAGACTGGTGGGGGCTTAGCTTTAATTCTTTCCTGACAGCGCCCATAGGCCATCGATCATTGGTGATCGATAGTTTCCAAGCAACGTCAAGATATTAAAGTTAGTCTGGAGAATTATGTTCCATAATCTTGTGGATAGCCGAAGAACTGCAGTTTCAATTTCAACGTAGGTTTGAGCTTTATCACAAGCTGGTCGGCTGTCAAAAATAGTCCTGGGAACGGTAGTTGCACTTGTCTAACACGGCTAAATGCTTGCATAAGTCTTTGCAACTAAGATGCCATTATTTACATAATTCAACTATATTGTGGCAGATTCTCAAGAGATCTGGGATCACTTTACATGTTAGAGGTGTCGCTTAACAGATGGTTGTCAGTAAGCATGACTATAATTTCCAACGCTGTCCTGAGCCGGCGTGCACGTTTTATGTACCCATCAAGGCGGACAAAAATGCTAAATATGAAGGAACTGCAGTCGACACTATGACAAGGTAGAACACAAAGAAAGCATTTTGCTGGGCATGCGAAGTGTACTATCTGTGTTTCATCAATATAAGCATTCTTTCGTTGAAAAGCACACGTGTTATGGAGGCTAACTCTCCCACAAACCAAAACGAGACGTCTGTTCGAGTGTACGAAGTTTTAGAAGTGATAGTCGTGGGCATGAAAAACATTTCATATATTTAGAATTTTTCTTTTACTCGTCGTTCGATCTGACATAACTGCAGAAGTTTCGGCGTTTATACGTTTTAGGAATGTGAATTGCATTTTCAAAAAAAATAATTAAAGAAATTTTTTTTTTTTTACATTTTAATAACTTGTTTTTTTTTTTTAAAGACTGACTGACTGGCCACATTTTGATGTTTCATATTGCTTTATACACAAATTAGTTAGGAAAATAAAAGTGTTTGCATGGATCCTTCAAAATTTCCTACTTTTTCTATGGTCAGGAATAAGCGGAGAAGAGACATAAGCTGGTATGTGTTATAGATGAACAGAACTCGACACTGAAAAAAGTCGCGTCTGGGGGAACTAATCTCGATGCTGGCTTAATGCTCATATGCGGCCACCCGCGCCGCAGTAAAAGTCAGCCACTCTGGCACAACCCCTCCCCCCTCCGACCTACCTCCAGGTCGATGTCTAGTCTGAGCAGGTGCCTTGTGGCTGGGTCGTTGATAGAGTGGAACAGGACCCCCAACATGGCTTCCGCGATGTGCGGCTGCGGGCAGTCCAGCACGCTGTGGAGCAGGGTGCGGAAGCCGCCAGTCTCCACGCACAGTTTGGGATTCAGCAGCGCTGCGTTTGCGGAGACACGGAGCGAGTCAGCGACTGGCACAACAACTGCGTTCGGAAGCGATCATGAACCCGACATCTATACCCTGTTTCACTTTAAGTGTGAGTGTAGCAGAAGCTACGAGAGCAAGCCCCAGGCTTTCAGCCTCCCCGCCAAGAATGCACGCTAGTGCAGTGCAAGCGGCGTTCAGGGCCACATGCTCGCTCTTGTAGCATTGGCTGCATCTGGGCTTAAGCTGAAACAGAATATGGAATGTGTTCTTCTACTGAGAGACAGATAGGTATCCCATTGTTTTTTTGCCAGGCGGCTTAATATGGTGTTGAAAGACTACCCAATCAATATCTATCTACAGAGTTGCACATATTTTTAATAAAGTAAAAAAACACAGCTGCTCAAAACAGAAACACTGCATGAAGTTAATGGCCGCGACACATGGTCTGGGAAGGAGGGAGAAACGTGGAGGAGGAGAGAGTTGCTGGAAGTCACGTGGCTACACCCGACTGCATTTTTTTGTTGTTTTACGAAGCAAATGAAAGACTCACATTGACATCTGAGCATTTTTTATGACCTCACCAATTTGTGTTCATAAGGCGAGCGACGTCTTCGGCCAGGAGAAAGGGCTACGACTCGGCGACGTCCTTGTGCGAATCAGCTTGGTGATCGGGCATGTCGTACGGAAGAAATCCAGTTGTTCTGATCCATAAATGATTTCTCTTTCAAAGCTAGACAGATTTGCCGGTACCACAAACGACGGTTCTAAAACAGAGGTCCCATGCCAGTTGTTCGGCGCCATCACATTAACCACTTGCTTCAACCGTCCAGCCTGCGACTCCCGCGATACGACGCAATGTTGAGAATTATGCAACAGATGTATGTTTGGTACTCTGTGCAGCTCTTTTATCAATGAATGTATTGGCAGCTTCTTAGAAGCCACAAAAAATGGGTTTCATTTTCTTTTTTTCTTCTATTCTTAATATTTAGTGTGAGCTTTCAATGACCCATGACATTGATTATAATTGGTGTGCGCGTCTGAACGGCAAGCGACCACGGAGAAAACAGTGAGTGCGACTCAAACCGACCAGTCAACGGTTTTCGGAAGAAAAAAAAATAATTTTCAGTCGCAAATTCTGTTCTGGTTAAAAACAAATACCTCCGACTTGCATAACAATACCAACATTTATCAGACGTTTCGTCTCCTATACGGGAGACATCATCAGTGCGGCCTGGGAACACCCGACTAGCTACCAGAAATCCAACGCTTCTTCTTCCTTCTCTTCATCCGTAGCGCTGGTTCTGCCGACTTCTTCGTCGATGGCATGCGGGAGACATTATCATCGTCTGCACTCGCTTCAACTTCTTTTTACGTCCGTCCTGGATGGGAAGTTAAATGAAAGGTTATTTCAGGACGTCGGTGTACACGTCGGGGAGGGGGCCGCGGTTAGAATTGCAGGCAGATGGGTCACTGCGAATACACCATGATTCCAGAAATCTTCTGGGGCCCCACCGTTGTTCGCGTGCCAGGGTCACAGCATTCGCAAGGTCAAAAGTGTGACCAGTCGTCCAACAATGGTCCACCAGTTCAGTTTTTGATCTTGTGGCATGTGTTGCCTTCTCCACGTCTCTTTTGTGCTTTTTGAGGCGGGTACTCCGTTTGCGGCCAGTTTCTCCGATGTAACACTTGTCACGGTCCTGACAGTTCACTTTGTATACAATACCACTTTGAGATTCAGGAGGGGTTGGATCTTTTGGCTTCGAAATGAGGTCACGCAATTTTATATGGGGTTTGAAAGTTGTTCGTATACCTAGTGGCAGGAGGGACCGGCGAATAGATTCTGAGACTCCTTTTACATAAGGGATAGTCACCACGCCTGCTTTGTAATTATTAGTCGCTTTTGTTCTTCCCTGCTGCATCTGTTTACGTGTGTTTTCAATAAAACCTTGTGAATACCCGCGCTTCAAAAGGGATCCGATAACAGTCTGAACTTCCGATGCTCGCAAATCTGAATTTAAAGGGAAATGTTCTGATCGGCTAATTAAAGTTTTTACAACAGCTCGCTTATGTTCCACAGGGTGGTGAGTATTGAAACTCAAAAAATTTCCGGTATCACAAGGTTTATGATACACGGTGGTTTCAATCTGACCGGTGTCACTTCGACAAACAGTTACGTCCAGAAAAGGTAACGTGCTATTTTGTTCAACTTCTCGCGTGAACTGTATGGAAGGTTCAATGCTGCCTAGCTCTTCGTTGCCGGCCTCGTGTTGACACCCACTACGGCAGAAAACTGGCGCAAGAATTCAGCCAAAACTGCCTAAAGGCCCGGATCTTGGACAACAAGCAGAGGATCAACGACTGTCGGCACCGTCTCGCTGCAGCTGAGAAATTCCTGCAGCGGATTCTTCAACCCGAAGACATGCACCATATTTTTGGCGCGCGTAAGCAAGCTGAAGACTTGGAGAAAATCAAGCTCACGAACATCCACGACAAGAAATTATCACAACTTATACCCAAGCCTTCCACCAGACCAACTTCGGCTTCCGTCTTTAATCTGTCGTCTAAACATCTCTCGGGCGGTCATGTAAGCCTTCTGTCAAAAGGACTAGATTTCGCTTTGGCCCCGTGCGTTGTCCCCGAACGAGACATTATCGTGGAAATAGAAGAGAAGCTGCGTCATCTTCATGATAGCTCGGGGATTAACCAAGCACGCAGCTGTATAATGACTACTTTAAATAATGCAAAAACCACCCCGTCGAATCTAAATAAGCACAAACAAGCGGCACTACGGGACCTTAAATCCGACCAATCAATCCTTGTCCTTTCTGCAGATAAAGGAAAGGGCACTGTTGTCATTGACAAAGAGGCTTATTTTCAAAAAATGAAATGCCATCCTCCACGACACTGTGCATTTTGTAAAGTTAGCACAGGATCTGACTAAAAAATCTTAAAGGGCTCTGGTTGACCATCTACATGATCTCAAAAAGAAGAACCTCTTAAATTACACAATTTACCGCCGCCTTTTTTCTTCCGATGGTTGTACTCCAAAACTTTACGGCCTCCCCAAAATTCACAAACCCGATTGTCCTCTGCGACCAATTGTGTCGTTTGTTGGTTCCCCCACGTACAACCTATCAAAGTATCTAGTAGAGCTGTTTTCTCTTATAACAGGGAATAACAACTTTACAGTTATAAAATCTCAAGAATTCGTTGACCTAATTCGAGGTCATGTTCTGGACAAGGGAGATGTAATGGTCTCGTTTGATGTCATATCTTTGTTCACAAATGTTCCGACCACTCTTGCAGTGGAAGTTGCCGAAACACGCCTGCGTAAGGATTCCACACTTTCGTCACGGACATCTCTTACAGTTGAGGATATTATTATTCTTTTGCGTTTTTGTCTAAATCAGTCGCATTTCACCTTCCGTGGACAATTCTATCGTCAGATTGAGGGTTGCCCAATAAGTAGTCCGGTATCTGTGACCTTGGCTAATCTGGTAATGGCACATATAGAGCAAACCGCGTTAGAAGTAAAAGCATGCCCTGTCAAATTCTACCGACGTTACGTAGATGACACTTTCATTATTTTAAATGAGGATCACATCGATAACTTCCATGCAACCCTAAGCAACATTGAACCTTCCATACAGTTCACGCGAGAAGTTGAACAAAATAGCACGTTACCTTTTCTGGACGTAACTGTTTGCCGAAGTGACACCGGTCAGATTGAAACCACCGTGTATCGTAAACCTTGTGATACCGGAAATTTTTTGAGTTTTAATTCTCACCACCCTGTGGAACATAAGCGAGCTGTTGTAAAAACTTTAATCAGCCGATCAGCACATTTCCCTTCAAATTCAGATTTGCGAGCATTCGAAGTTCAGACTGTTATCGGATCCCTTTTGAAGCGCGGGTATTCACAAGGTTTTATTGAAAACACACGTAAACAGATGCAGCAGGGAAGAACAAAAGCGACTAATAATTACAAAGCAGGCGTGGTGACTATCCCTTATGTAAAAGAAGTCTCAGAATCTATTCGCCAATCCCTCCTGCCACTAGGTATACGAACAACTTTCAAACCCCATATAAAATTACATGACCTCATTTCGAAGCCAAAAGATCCAACCCCTCCTGAATCTCAAAGTCGTATTGTATACAAAGTGAACTGTCAGGACCGTGACAAGTGTTACACCGGAGAAACTGGCCGCAAACGGAGTACCCGCCTCAAAGAGCACAAAAGAGACGTGGAGAAGGCAACACATGCCACAAGATCAAAAACTGAACTGGTGGACCATTGTTGGACGACTGGTCACACTTTTGACCTTGCAAATGCTGTGACCCTGGCACGCGAACAACGGTGGAGCCCCAGAAGATTTCTGGAATCATGGTGTATTCGCAGTGACCCATCTGCCTGCAATTCTAACCGCGGCCCCCTCCCCGACGTGTACACTGACATCCTGAAATAACCTTTCATTTAACTTCCCATCCAGGACGGACGTAAAAAGAAGTTGAAGCGAGTGCAGACGATGGTAATGTCTCCCGTATGCCATCGCCGAAGAAGTCGGCAGAACCAGCGCTACGGATGAAGAGAAGGAAGAAGAAGCGTTGGATTTCTGGTAGCTAGTCGGGTGTTCCCAGGCCGCACTGATGATGTCTCCCGTATAGGAGACGAAACGTCTGATAAATGTTGGTATTGTTATGCAAGTCGGAGGTATTTGTTTTTAATCATGAATCCCGGCTTTTGGAACATTTTTGCATTTATTCTGTTCTGGGTAGCTGGGCTCTCGTAAGTCACATACAAATAACAAACCTTGACGAGCATAAACACCCTGTCAGTGTACTTTCAAGAACCCATACTCTAATTCTCTAACTACAGTATTTTCGGGGCTATTGGCCTTTAAACTATAGATGTTCGAAAGTTTAAATCTTTTGCAATGTGGACTATACAAGGATTTGTTTTTTTTTCAAAATTGTTCCCTGTGGCGAGACAGGACGGATTTTGTGAATGACAGATTATGTTTATAACGATTTTTGCACAATACAAAACTTGTTTGTGCACTAATGAGGCAGGCAACTACTTTCTTAAACTTTGTGTTAGAAAAGCCTACCAGTTGTTATGGTAAGTGTTCTATAATGCAAAACGCGTTACACTATTGTAGTTTTTATATTTCTAGGTCGCATAACTATTCCAACATCAGTCCCACATGTCTTCCTCTATAGAAATTAATACACAAAGTAATTAATTATTTATTTTTCAAGGCGTGCTGTTACGAGAAGTTTGTTACGTGCAAACTATGCATAGTGTGCAGACTATCTCAAGAAAACCTTTCTTTTTTTTCCGGTCAAAATACGACTATGCGGACTATACACCGGGTGTAGACAATACTACAAAAAACATGGCGTACAAACCCTACGGAGTTACGCACCAAGCTCGCAGAGCGTTCCGAGGCAGGCCCGAACCAAGTCATCTCGCTCCTTGGCGCCATCTGCAGCCACCGCCACCAGGCAGCGTGCCAGCTGTGGCGGCAGGTCGTCCGGTGCCAGCGTCACTAGCCGTCGCACGAGCCGAAGGGCCTGGAGGCGCTCCGTGCGGGATTCCAGGGCAGCGTCCAGCGCCCTCGCCACCAGGACGGGCACGTGAGACCGGACCAGTGCCCGCGCTGCGGAGGCGTCCCGCACCAGATGGCGCAGTGCCCGCAGGCAGCCAGCACGTACCTCGCTCGCATCGTGCACGAGCAGCACACGCAAACTGCAAACGTCGAGAGACGCAGAGACAGATGAGTTTCGTTGGAACGAACTGGAAACTGTGCGGAGCGCACGTTCGTCTGCTTCTTGCACGGGGGTTGCATTCACGTCAGAACGTCGCGGTCTTATTGGCTGATTTAAACCAATAGGGGGTAGACCTCAAGGCATCTAGCATTGAGGTCTTCCCACTACCCTTCCATCAAAGCGAATCGGAGCTCGGCGCCATTCTGACGTCATGGCAACCCCTGCGCAAGGAAGCAGACGAACCTGCACTCTGCAAAGAGTGTTGTGAATCAAGGGGACAAATGCTAGAACATGTGCATTAAGAGACGGTTCATGCTTTCTTCCAGGTGATGCTAGCTTCCAAGCAACTTTATGTGAAATTTTAGGTAAGGCAAATGCCGGAAGATATGCAATCAGACGGTTCATGTTTGCTTCCAAATGCTTACTTCCAAGCAACTGTAAATGAATTTAGAAGAGTGTGTTTTGAGAGGTTGGCTCTGACCACAAAATTAGGAGTTTTGACTTTTGAAAGGAGTCTATTGAAGGGTTCAATGCTGTCAGGGTTTAAAAAGAATGCAGCATGTAATGATCACAATGCCTAGCATCAAACTGCACAGTCAGCCAGGGAAGCAATTAAAATCTCTTAAAAACACATGTTTTTTAATATAGCTTGTCAACCCCAGATATAAATGAAGTCAAGAGTCGTCACTGATGATCACTCAAGATTTTAAGGATTCTGGAAGTCTCTCAAAATTTTAAGGATTTTGGAAGTCTCAAGAAGCATCCTTTTTGATTCGAGGGTGTCCAAGGTTCCCCAAGACTTCAAATTGCCGGCACCGACGAAATATGGCGAGGCACAGTGCGAGGGAAATTTTTTTGTTCCGCTACCACTTGTTCATAATTAGTCACCCAAGCAAGAATGTTGTGGAACAGGAGAAAGGACAAGCGAGGGAATACTCACCAGCAGAAGACTTCTTCAAGCGAGAACCCAAGCTCGGTCTCATCTGTGATCTTTGGGCTCAGCTTCACCAGCGAGTTGAGATACGCGAGCTTCCGGTTCTTGCTCACACCTTCTTGACGCACCAAGTAGACCAGGATTTCCCGCAGGTTGTCACCCACGCCTGGATTAATGACATCAGAACCTATCTCACAAGGTGAATTTAGAGTAGTCACTAGACACAGAAAGTGACAAATCAGTACCTCAATACCTTTCCAACTCTAGCACTCACGGTATTGCCCTTCCAGTGTCCAACTTCACGAGCTGTCCGAACTAGAGCAGTGTCCACTTAGGACATGCCCTACATCGGTTATCGCGAAACAGCCGTCCTCAGGCAAGCAATACGCAAAGCTAATTATCAAAGCGGTGGAATGACATCAATGGAATGAGCATGATTAGACGAAGAAGTGTACGGTCTTCTACTCGAAACTACATTCTCCGCTGGTGGAGTACTGCACTTTCTGTTGCTTAACATTGCATGAATGGACGAAACCATCAAAACAATACCGCGTATCCGGTGACTCACGCCAGTGTTTGCCTCGATGTCTAGCAGACGAAAAGTTCGGTTCTCATAAACGCCGGGCACCGATTTGAACGAGAAAAGTTATGGAAAGTTCGCGGGAGGCAGCGAGCTAGACCGGCATGGCATCGCACACGGACACACAGATAGGTTAACGGCAAAACATGGGATTTCGTACTACAAGCTTTGGATGCAACACACATTCACATCATCTCAATGTTTCGGACCATTATTCCGGTCCTCGAATTGGCCCTAGACAACGCCGAGTAGCTTGCCACCGCACGGCTGAAACAACGTAGTCGATCGAGTTTGGGTCAGCAAAAAAACAGGGCCGATATCGAACGTCGAAGGTCTCTGGTCGTAAAATGTTTAGTCGACTCGTAGGAAGCTGATAAGCCTAACCTTTGGTTAAATCAAGGTGAACGGTCTCCTCCTCGCTGTCATGGCGCTCTGCAACAAACACAAAGTGTTAGCGGAAGTCGGATTTGAACTGTTTCAATAAATCGCAGGTAAATCGAGTAAGGAATCAACTAACTTCTTAACGAACGGCCACCCCTGGAGCTCCGCTGCCGAAACATGACATGCGCCATGTTTTGGGGAGGCGTTGCGGCGAGCACGGCGCTCGAGGCGGCGACCTTATCAACTAGCTGTTAGCGAATATTATCGACCGGTAACATATCTGAAGACGTGCTCTAGATAAGGTATTGATAACTGATCCCCCATTCTTGCTTTACGAATCGTATTTGCCAAGGCCTGGAACGGGCAAGGCCGATATGTTAAAATGTTTACCCACTGATGACCTAATAATCTTCTTTTTTTTTTTATGAATTCCGGGAACTTATTTTTGGGGACATATATTCCATAAAATGCGCACTCTATGATTACTAGCACAAAAAGAAATATTATTATGATGTTTAACGACTTACATTACGTAAACGTTCAACAAAGTGATTAACCAATAAGGTGCGGGTTAGTAATTTGGCGGGCATTTCAAAGCTGTTACAAAGGCTGGAAGCTTCTGTAAAGCTACTACGTTCATACCGAATTGCCCCCTAGTCCCGAGGGAAAACAAAAAGGCATAGAGGAAATAGGTCGAGTCGAGAGGGAATAAGAAAGAACACAGTGAGTGCGAATTCCCACCGAAGACGCGAGTCACGCGAGTGCATTCTCCTCTTCAGTACGCCCGGGGCATTCGCACACTTTTCAGCCAGCGGCACTTTTCATGCCGCTGGCTGAAAACGTGCCACTCACAAGAGAGACTTTGTCTAGATTTGACCAGTGTTGGGGTGGCTCTCTTGGTATGTACTAGTATACACTTTACTTTAAGTATTTTTCAGGTGCTTTCCGAGCAAAATACAGCTCCCGTTTTCAAAGTACATTCCCCAAAATCTGTGGATCCTTTTTGCCACAGTAGCGAGGTATAAATTATAACGCAGCTTCCTATAGGAACAGTGGTAAACAAAGGGCACAAGAAACTGCCCTTTGGACAAGCCGAGATTACTCTGCTGTTTTCGGCATCCAGTCCCCAATCTTAGGCATATTGGGGTGCAGATTTACGCCTTGTCCCCAACTATACTCCGCGACAACTTTTCTTGGCAATGCAGTGGAAGGTACGTCCCGCGTCCCCTCTCCCATTTTGAGCGTACGCAGGCTCTCCTCCTCTCCCCAGAAATGGGGGAGGAGGGGAGCCTCCGTACACTCAAAATGGGAGAGGGGACGCGGGACGTACCTTCCACTGCATTGCCAAGAAAAGTTGTCGCGGAGTATAGCTAGACGATCTCCAAGCCGCTGAATGCCCGCAAGAGCGAGCTTCCACAAAAGTCGGGTTTTTGGTAGTTCTCAAAAGGAAATAACTATACCCCATATTACAGCGGAGCTGTTATGGGCTAGTTTCCCCAGTATCGTGTCCGTCAGCAAACAAATGATGACACAAAACTGCACAAAAGCCACAAAAAAATGGCTATCGTGTTTCTTTCTATTTTTAATATTGTGTGTGTGCCTTCGATGACCTACGACTTTGATTCAATTTGGTGGTCGTGTCTAAACCTTAGAGAACTGCCCGTGACCACGGAGAAAAGAGTGAGCTCGACCCAAACCGGCCAGTTCTCGATTGGCGGTTTTCGGGCAGAAAGAGACCGAATTTCGAGCCGCAAATTTTGTTCTGGGTAGGGATGCCGCGAACTTTTTTCGAACCGAAGGTTCGATGATCGAATCAAGCGGTTCGAGAGGGTCGAAAGATTTCGAATTTTCGAACTTTCCATATCGAGCAATTCGATGGAAATCGAATTTTCGAATTTGTTAGACTAAGAAGTTTGAGGCTTTCGAAATTTCGAACTTCACATGTTCGGAAATGCAATGTTTTTCGAACCGTCGACCTTATTAACCTAACAAGTTCGATCCTTTTCGAAACGTCGAACTTATTACGCTAAAAAGTTCGATCCTTTTCGAAATTTCGATTTTAATACACTTCAAGATTCGATTCTTGTCGAACTTTCGACCTTGATAGACTAAAAATTTCGATGATTTTCGAACGTTCAAATTTCTTGCACTAAAAAGTTCGAACCTTCGAACTTTCAACCCTAAGAAATTCGATAACTTTCGAACTTATTTATCTAAAGAATTCGAAAATTTTCGAGCGTTCGAATACTGAGAAGTAAAAAGTTCGACGAACTTCGAACTTTTAGGGTAAAAGTCCGCTTCGAACTTTTAGGGTAAAAGTCCGAAGTTCGTCGAACTTCGAAAGACCGGCGGGTGGTTTCATTTGGATTCAAGCAGTAAGGTACATTCATATTTTTTTTTATTTTTTTTTTACATGCGGTGCCGCATTCCTTGCAAAAGACAAGGCCGTTTATTTCAATGTTCTGGCATGATAAGTTTTCAATAAATAAATTCCCGAAGAAGCGAGGAAGGACGACAGGCTTTTGACAGTTGTCGTTTGTGCCATATTTGAAGCGCGCTATAGTCGAAGCTGTTTATGGTAGGGATGTTAAACTTTTTAAGAATGACCTATGTATAGACTAGGTAATTGTTGTCCTAAGATATGATTATTATTATTCAAGATGAGTTTCGAAGAAATCGACGGGCCATCATGCCCTAAACTTGGCAATTTTTTTCTTCTCAATTGTTTGAGGTATCGCATTTAAATTAACACCACATACAGTACATATCATTACCATATGCAGAATGCAAAATAATGTATTTATTGTTTTTTTTTTCACGTTGAGGAATAAATTAACTCATGGGGAAAGATTTCTAATATTGTTCAAATTCAACACGTCATTAAAAAAAAAAAACTTTTTTTTTTTTTTACTTTACGTTTTTGGGACGTGTTTTCTTCAGCGTGTACACGGTTTTGATAAGAAAAACTTGTTTCAAAGTTCTGGGCCTCTGAATATGCAAGAATACAACACTTCCAACGGGTTCTTGGTAGTTTTTTTTTTTTTTTTTTTTTCCTCCAGCGTTTTATTTCCGCATTTATGATTATGTTTATTTAATATTTTTCGATTTTTTTTTCTTTGCCAATGGCACAGTTATTTAGGTTGACAAGACATAGCTTTGAACTTCCGAATCATCAAGCATGTGACGAGCAGTGCCTTCTGACAACGAGTTTCTAACAATGACCATCTACGCAATCTTTTATGCAGTGAAGAGCGACAGTAGGCTTACACATGCATAAATAGTTTCAGATTAAAATAAGCTCGACCACGCCCTCTTTCCCCGCATTGTTTTCTTTAACAGTCCGAAATATCTGGGTGTGTATGTGTGTGTGTGTGTGGGGGGGGGGGGGGGGGTAACTGGAGCCCCCCCCCCCCCCCCCCCCCCCCCCCCCCCCCTTTTCCCCGTTTTTTCTCTTCTGATGCCACTGGTATGGTAGAACGCTCCTCGACCTCGAGTTGTGTCGGCTTCTGTGCTGTTTGCTTGGCGTTTCTTCCGTCCTGGAAAATAAACCTCCAAAGCAATTACAAACTGAAAAATTGTCAAGGTACAGGTGTATGTTGATCATGGTTCAAAATCCTGAGACTGGGAATGAAATTTGAAAGAAAAAGTGCAAGCAGACAGAAAAACGGGGACAGGACAACGTCTCGAACTCAGCTCGGTTGAGCTTGAGACGTTGTACTGAGCTGAGTTTTCAGCTGAGTTGAGTTTGAGGCGTTGTCCTGTCCCCTTTTTTCTGTCTTCTTACACTTTTTCTTTCAAATTTCATTCCCAGTCTCAGGATTTTGCATCATGTACAAACTAAACTTACTGTACGCCAGCGTCACTCGGGCGGCATTCGAGCGAATTACTACCAGCGAGCAAGGGGCTAGGGAGGCAGTTTGCCAGATAGCTTCAAGGTTCTTCCGAGCCTCAACCACCTGCCTGCCCCTGGCCATTTCGAACTGGATCAGTATCGTTGAACAGTGCGTTCGTGTGATCACTACGGTGTGATGCACGTTAAAGACCCCCTGGGCTGGCGGTCACAATTACTGATCTATGGTCACACGTCACTCTGCACTGGCAAATATTCCAGCACATCCGGGACACTCGTCGTCTCATTTAATTGCCTAACCAACTTCGCGCACACTAAATATCACACCCGGACCTTTCTAAACCCGATTTCGTAAAAAGCAGTGAGGCGTGAAAACTTTATTTGAAACTGAAACTGCGAAGGAACATGAAAACCGGACTTTGAACTTTGCGCACTTGGACTTGAAAGAAATTCGAAACATTCGAATTTTTTTTTTTCAAAGTTAGCCACAAAAGAGAATCGAATTCGCTTCGAACTTTTCAAACTTTATGTAGAAAGAAAATCGAAATCTTCGATTTCATCAAACTTAATTCATGTCTACAAAAATTCGAAACGTTCGAATTTTTCAAATGTCAGATCCAAGGAAATGCGAAATCTTCGAATCTTTCAAACTTCAGGTTAAAAAAAAATTAAATCTTAAATTTTTCGAACTTTTGATCCCCAGAAATTCAAAACTTTCGAATCTCTAAATATAAAACAAAAATATTAGAAGTAATCAAACCCGAACTTTTAGAAACCGCGAAAGCTTCGAACTTTTCGAATTCAAAACCCCACGGTGTTTTAAAGTTGCGAAATTTTTGAATTCGAACCTCGGTACGGTCGAAAATATCGAAATATTTCGAACTCGAACCTCAGTTCGGTTCGTAAATATCGAAACCTTTCGTATTCGAACCTAGGGTGGTTCGCGGCATACCTATTTCCGGGTAGTGGAGCTCTCATATGTCTCATATACCAGAGTGTTTAAAAAAACATACGCGCGTCAAAAAAATACCACATTTTACGCGAGAAAAAAAAAATGTTTAGAGCAATATTGACGGCGAGAGATTTATTTGAAATTCTGCGCGCAAAGTCCATGACGTCACGGAATGGTCATTCGCCCTTTTCACCTCAACGCGAAGGCGAAGCCGATCCACCTCTCCTCCACGCGCCCGAAATCCCTATACTCCGTTTCACCTTATGTTGTACCGCAGCGAAGGCTAGAGCGCGAGCACATAGCATTTGCAGCTGCCCTTAATGCGCGAGAGCTTGTGCCGACGAGATGTGCCCTGAGCTAGGAGCTCGCGCTTGTAGCCTTTCCTGCGGTACATCATAGGGTGAAATAGAGTATAGAAAGAAAAAAAGTGGAAAGAAGGTTACCATCGACTAAATCGCGTCCCGCGCCGTCACTATTGCTCTCATTCTTTTTCGCGTAAAATTAATTTGACACGCGTTTTTGTGTCTTTAAACAGACAACCAGAACGGTTAATTAAGTGTCTTTAAACCACCACCGTGCTTTAAACAGACAACCAGACTGTTTAAAGACACTTTTTCTTTCTTTTTTTCTTTTCAGGGTTTCCCATAACGGCAACGCGCGGTTGGTTGCGCCGACGGCGACGCCGCTCAAGCCGGAAACGGGCGCCGAAGAGCTGCGCTCTAAAAGTTGCAATAAAATGTAATACATGTAATCAGTTACCTGTACCTCCGTTACCTACATACAAATCTCATATCGAGGAACCTTCGCACAGTTTTTACACGAACACGAAATTCTCGTTTTAGTGCATGCACCGAGGCGTTGATGTCCAAGAAAGCTTTGGATGCCTCGTAAAATTTCAAGGCGTAGCTCTGTTCTTGTATGGCCGACAAAAACAAAACCCGGCCAAATGATCAGACCTTGTGTATAGAAAGCCAGACGGAAGGGTGACAAACCCCGCACTATACACATATACAACCACCAATCGGCTTTAGAGGTCACAATGTGTTTGCGTTCATTGGCCTCGCTAAATGAGGGCATTGTTGATAGAAGGTTGTACAGTCAGCTCCTTTTGATAACGTCTGTGAGGAAACGCTCGTTCCGTCAGTGACCATTACTCAGATAAGCACAAGGCGCGTGACAACCGTATAAGTTTTATTACCGTGCGACCTGCCATAGACAACCCCAAAGGCTTATTTATTCGAGGAAGGGGTGAACAAACAATCTTTGGGGCTTTTGAAGTAGCTCACGGCTTCATCTTTGGCTTGTGTAAGCAGCTTGAAGCAGCAGCGAATCACCACGGAGGTATGGATATCCAAATTGCAACTGTTCACTTGTAATCTTAAACGCATCAGGCGACAGAGTGGCTGACATAATCATGGATTATTCATACTAAATGGAGACCCGATATGTCTACATATGTTTATAATCCGGGACAACTTTCTGCGGATATAACAATCAAAGGTATAAGTACATGTTTGAGCACCGATTCAAGCGCAGTGCAAGTTCCACTCCTCTTCAGAAATGGCGCAGAAAGTTGTTCCGGAGTGTAATGATCGCTGCTCCAACATGCTCGCGCACTTCGAAGGGGTATAAGGGCCAAATACTTGACTTTAAAAAAATAGAGACAGAATTTAATGGTTCTTCCGTCGTTTACAACTGTTTATATCCATAGTGGAAGCTAAAATTACGTGTTAATCGCGTTGAAAAGAACTGGTTAGCTGAATGAGATTACACTCAACATCCATACAATTTTTTAATCACTAAATTTACTGAAAAAACATGCTATTACCATGAATGCGTGAACCTTCTATTGCTGCTACTGGAACAACAACAAATTAGACGCTTCATGGTAGGCAAAGCCATGGGCATTGGTTTGCTTGAAACACTAAAAAATCACTGCTCGAATAACGAATTATTTGGTTGACCGGGTTAACATACTCCATACGTCTAGAAGATTCGCATTTGTTCTTAGTCCAAGCGTCCGTCGCTCGAATGATCTAGCCCAAATGTTCGAGATACCCAGTATAGTTGACAAGAAGCCCAATGTGGTCCTGCCGACTCACTCTCCCAACGGCGACTTACTCTTGCGCGGGTCAGCTGTCACGCCGACACGCCGTCGCTCGCCGCTGATGCCTTCGACGCCCCCTGCTGCTTTCTCGATGCTCGTTCTTTCTTTTGTTTCTGGCACAAATTCGTTGATTAAGCCTTTATTTTCAGTTTTATACTTGTGGAGCCTTTTCCATCCGCGACAGTATGGCTTGCGCAGATGTCGCATAAGCTGACATTCTGGTGGCCTTGCTGCTAAGCGCATACCTTCTGAAACATAAATTTCGCACCAGCGAATTTTTTTTTCTCTGCAAGAACAACTTAAAATGGCTACCAGCCTGGTGCGATGATGTCACATGTAAGCAGAGTATAGCAGGAACCAATGCTCAGAAAGGGTTGGAGACTAAGCTTGCACACTCGATTTGCTGTAGCTCGCGCCTCTCCTAAAGCGAGAGACGCTTAAGAATGATCCTTCAGGAAGTCAACGGTAGCAGATACGTTTAGTTAAGCTTCTTCGAACAATTTCAAAAGGTTCCTTTCAAGTTTTTACTGCCAGCTTCAACCGTCCTGCGATCGCTATGAAGAGTACGGCGTAAGAGGCATTTGTTAAATGGACAAAGAGCTCGTGATATGAAACATTGTTTTTTCACGAGGTTTCCCAAAGGCACGAAACACAAACGGGATGTATGCGTGTTTCGTGCAGATGCGCCGTAACCCACTAAATTTAGCGGGAACTTTCTACGCTAAATTGGGCGGAAGAATCACACTACAACGACATTGTGACGTCATAGTTCCATGTTACGTGATGTCGCATAACGTCACAATTTTCCAGCCAAATTTAGCGGGAATTCAGTCTTGCGACGTCATGGTTTTATGTGACGTCACATTTTCACGTAATGTCATGGCGTCACGTAACGTTACAGCTTCACGTGAACGCTGACCGCTACATTTAGCGGGACGTATACATAAAGTCCGCTACATTTAAAAACGGCAGTGTATGACTGTGCAGGAGTGTTAACAACGTCTCGGCAGTCGCCACAGTTCACTCGCAGAACATTGCAAGGGACCCGGAATTCTTTCATGCTTGCGCAGGCGACCCCTATCTCATCATGAGCTCATCGCGTCGCCCATCTCCTCGCTGTCAGCTGGTGGACGGGATCCCACGCTCCCCGTACCTGGACCCTACATTGGTCCGCCAAGCGCTGAAGCACAGACCCGAAGACGGGGACGTCATCCTCATGTCCTTCCCCAAATCCGGCACCCACTGGACCCAACAGATCCTCCAGCTAATCCTGAACCGCGGCGAGAGCGCCACCAACTTCACCGATTTTGTGCGAAGGACGCCCATCCTCGAAAACCACGGCGCCAAGGCGCTCGAGAACCTGCCCAAGCCGAGGATTACCAGGACACACTTCCAACTGCTCCGTGCCAACGTCAACGAGAAGGCCAAGTATGTCTACGTAGCCCGCAATCCATGGGATGCCTGCGTGTCCGCGTACCACATGCTGAAGAGCGTGCCCAAGTTCGGCTTCCAGGACGCCACGTTCGACGACTTCTTCGAGGCCTTCATGAGGGGCGACTACGGCTATGGCGAGTACTTCGACCATGTCATGTGCGGATACTCTCACAGGAACGATCCCAACGTGTTCTTCTTCACCTACGAACAACTCAAGGAAGACAGTCGCGGTGTGATTCTGAGGTTGGCTTACTTTCTGGGTGAAAAGTACGGCAGGATGCTCGAAGAAGATGAGGAACTCTTCGAGCGCGTTCTGAAGAAGAGTAGCTTTGAGTACATGAAGCGCGTGTTTGGGATGGATGCGGATGAGTTCTCGGCTGCTCTGACTAGTCTTGAGGTGAGACCAGGGAATGGCGATGTCGTGGCACGGCGAAACGACGAGGACAAGACCTCGGAGCTGAATTTCTTTCGAAAGGGTAAAGTGAACGACTGGAAAGAACTTTTTTCGGAGGACCAGGTGAGACGGATGAAAGCGAGGATTGAAGAGATGACGAAAGGTTCAGATCTGATGAGCCTCTGGGAGAAGGTGTAAAGCACGTCTCTAAAGCATCCTGCAAAAGATGAAAATAAAAAGAAAGAAGAATAATTAATAGAACCTTCAGAAAATCACATTCGGAATGTTACTCAACTTGACTGTCAATTAAGTTATATTAAGTGCGTCCATCGACCCCATGATAGGCATGAAACAACATAGTAATAAACAGCATAATAAAACCTGAGACGAGGACACAAACAGGAAGCACACAACGCCGTCTAAGTGTATTGTGTGTGTGTGCTGCGTGTGTCCCTGTGTCCGTGCTGAGACGGTGTTGTATGTGTCCTTGTGTCCGTGTCTCCGGTTTGGCTATGTTGCTTAATATTCACCCGCCTCGCCTGTGCCCTAACTCTTCTTTCAGCTAAATAATAAGTTTAAGATAAAGTACTCGAATAGCTTTCTATACTATGTGCAATCATTTGTATTTATTTATAACAGGAGCTTCAACATAGTTTGGCAGTTCTTGATGTTAGCATCCCAAGCTGAAGGTGGAGGCGTGAGTTGAATGTTGTTGAAGGCCGAACTCTGATACCTTGGCGGCAAAACCATTGAAGGCTCCGAGGTTTCTAAAGATAATGCCATGTTTATTTCACGTAAAAAAGAACTAGAAAGCGAAATAAAATTAAGTATGGGTTTTGGTACGGGTTTCCCGCAACCAACTTTTTTCCCTTATATTTAGTGTGACAAAAGAAATAATGAAAAAAAAAAGACGTATACGTAACGGTTGAAAACGTCTATTAATTCTGTGTTTTATATATATGCATCGACTAATTCTGTATCAAGTGTTGAAAACGCAATTCTCGATGTTGCCATAACTAATTTTCTCGCCTGCCTTTCTTTTTCTTCTTCTCTCGAAAAAAAAATGAAACTGCTACACACACACACAGAGAGACACACACACGCACACACGCACGCACACGCACACACACACGCACACGCGCGCACACACACGTGGTAATCGTACGAAAGCCGTAACTATAAGCGACGTTATTTACGCGGGCTAGCTGCGAGCCGCACGAGGTTCGCGATACATACTTCCGACTCCCACGCAGTGAATACCCTCGTAATCCGAAACAAGCATTAAGCAATTTTTTTTCTATATATTTTTCAGTCGTACGAACACCGGACGGGTCTTACCTGACTCGCGAAAAAATGCTGCGAATAAAGCCAATAACAAAAGCGTTCCCAAGGTCACAAGCGACTGTATTGGATGCAAGTTATACATATCTGACTCGAGCTAAGCGATTTCTTAAGAACAGAGAAGGCACTTTGCCTACATTTCTTCGTTTCTTGCACGAGATAGAGTTCCCAGCACAGAATGAGCATTGAGTCTAATAGGTATCAATTAAGCTCTCTAAAAGTGGACCGAGCTATCTACTAGGTCCGAGAGATGAACTTGAGAATGCCTCGCGTCAGTTGTCAGGCCGACAGCCCAGAATGAGATCCTGGCACCGTGCCCGCGTTGATAATCCTGCAGGGGCCGCTGTAGACTTTTCCTCGTTTTGTGCAACGGCCAGCAGACCTGTCTCATAACAGTTTTGACCTTTGCCGAATGGGAGCGGACGCCGACCTTCCGAGAACGCAAGCGAGTGCACTTCCTTTTCTTTTTTTCGTTGTTGTTGTCGTTTACTCTATATCGCATACCGCCATTTTGTTTTGGTTAGTTACCGACCGCATAGTTGCGTACGATAACAAAAAAATACTTTGGTCTCTCGCGTGTGAAGGGTAAAAATAATGGTTCCGCCATTGATTGTTATGAGTGAGTGAGTGAGTGAGTGATTTATTTGCACTTAAATTGGTGCGCACACGGCGGCGTGCCAGGCAAAGCAGATAGGCAAAAACCCTTACGCGTGTGCGTCTGCCAGCCTGCCGCCGTGTGCGTGGTTAATTCTTCTTGTTAATCGCATGCACTGTACGCGCGGAGCACCTGCGAGCTCCTCGCAGGTGCAGAAAGCCTAGAGCCGTAGTCACGCAGCTCGTATGTCATACAAAGGACACGGTGTTCAGTGCGTACGTGATGACAGAATTTTCTGCGGGTACGCCTCACGCGTGTTCGAAACATGTTTTCTTCCTACATGCGTATCTTCCGAAAATATCTGCTGTCAGTTATTTTTTTTTTTTATGGCGACGGAAACATCAGACGAGGAAGAAGCATGCCTCAGACAGCGCCTGCAAACTGTCTTTTGTATGACGCAGTTGCAGTGTGACCAGGGCTTTAAGTTCCTTCCACGCACCACGGGGCAGAGGCGGTCCTGGAAATTGCGAAACATGTCGTACAAAGTAA
Source organism: Ixodes scapularis (assembly GCF_016920785.2). NCBI lineage: Eukaryota > Metazoa > Arthropoda > Arachnida > Ixodida > Ixodidae > Ixodes > Ixodes scapularis. The sequence goes on along the minus strand of NW_024609838.1, from coordinate 17,658,234 downwards.
CGAGCCGGCAGATCAAGAAAAAGAAAGTTCTGCACAGTGTTTGTACGCTGCACGAAGTAGTTCTACAAAATGTGCTTGAAAAATAAAACAATATTTTTTTTTTCGTTTGCAACGTGTACGTGTTGTTCATAGTGAAAAATACACAACGCAAAAGGATATAAAGGGAAGAGACACACCGGATAGAACAGAGCGCTGACTTGTAACTAGATATTTTAATAGAAGAAAAGGAGAAAGAAAAATTGTTTGGTCACCATGAAATCACAAGTGTAACCTGTGCCATGATATGCGGTCGTTATGGCACGCGCTGTGCCTTTATAGTCAGCTTCATGAACTCTTTGTTGGACAACGAGACAGATGGTGTGCTGATACAGCTGGCTCCTCCACTGTGGATGTAAAAGCGCTCTGTTCTATCCGGTGCGTCTCTTCCCTTTATGTTTTTTTGCGCTGTGTATTTTTCATTATGTACAACCAAAACCAACTAGTCATACTTTCTACTTTATTACGTGTTGTTCAGATAACGTAAACCTAATCTAAGATGCACCTAAACACATCTCAATTCAGCATATAAATGTGAAAATTACTAACGTTACGCGACGAGCGGGACCTTTTTTTACTACGGTTCTTGCGGTGAGTATACGGATATAGAGTAATATATCTGTTCAATTTTCCTGTCCTGAAAGTCGTCTATTCGAGGTTTGGCTTGCGTGCGTCGTGCTTGTTCGTGCGTCAGATGTTTCCGTCCGAGCATGAACCGGTCCTTCAAGCGGGGGTCTCATACATCATATACAAAAGACAGCCTGCAAACCGCAACGTACCTGGTCCGAACGCCGCGTCCCAAGTTTTCCCCTTGAACTCATTGCCATGCGGCATTCAAAGAACGGATCTCGTGGTGACTCGCGTTGGAATCTGTATTCGGACTGTATTTTCTATGATGTGCTCCCGGTGAGAAGCTCGCCCGAGGGACGCTTCTGCTTTCCTCCCTCTATGGGAAGTGCACGCGCTATACACGCGGTTGTATTTTAATTTCCATAGTGCTGAGAAGCTTGGCAATGCACGTGCTTGCACCAGCAGAGGAAGTTGAAGTATCCTCACACTGGGATGTGAAATAATTCCGCCAGGCGGTGATACCCAAACTTCTCGCCGCGAATAAGCAGTGTGCCCCGGCTTTACGGAAATGCATCTTAAAGACCAACGACCAGTTCGCGCTTTCCACTTTTCCTCGCTTCCTCCTCTCCCCCTTCTACTCTGTCCGCCTTTGCCTGTTTCCTCCTCCCCCAGGGTGAGGAGGATCTTCTGCCTTGCAGAATCTCGTGTTTGGTCGTCGGCCTTTAAGCCCCATAGACATTGGTTTCCTGGAAATCTGTCTCCGGGATTTCCTTGACGATCGCAGCTACGTGACTTGGATTCGATCAAAAAATGCGATCCATGAACTCGAAGCCGATTCTATTAGCGACGTGCGCCACCGCGTCGCCGTGGTCGAAGTTCGCGATTGGCCAAAGTGTAGCTTCCTGGACACTGATAATGCCTGCCCAATCGCCGGTTCATAGCGAGGAAGATCCTGCCAATCACGGCGAGGCGAATCCTGGTCGTCTGACGTCACGAAACGAAACCGTCAGGAGGCGCCACCGAAACCTCTCGTCGCTAATATACAGAACATCTCTTTAGGGCCACACCTTAGCGTTTTCGAGTCCGTGGGATGTAGCCTCGATGGCGACGTCACGCTGATGACGCCACGACGTTCATGTGACGTCATCACGACGCTTTTGAAATGTTCGCCGTGATGACGTCAGTTTCACAGCCGACGTCACGTGACATCGGTGATTAAGCAGAAAATGTGCGCTACTGCGCGGATCCGGCCAGCTCTGGACCGCATTCGAGGAACGGAGGCTAAGTCGGGAAATTAAATCCAAGAAATGCTCAAAGGGTTGAGGGGTTAAAAAGTGCTCTACTCTAAATAATACATTCTGTATTAGATTACAAATCATGTTCTGGATTAAATTTACGCCTGCTGCAATGTACGAGAGTTCTGAAAGGTTCCGTGATATACATTCCGTTCTAGATAATAAATCTAGTTCTAGATTATCAGTTCAATTCTAGATTTCAAATTATGTTCTGGATGAAAGTTCTACTTTTGGTTAATGTTACACATTATGCAGTACGGGCATACCGCAACACTTTGCTTTATAGACAGTAACGTTGCACTAGGTTGAAGCACAAACGCAAATGTCAAATTGCCTCTCACTGTGCATTCACTGAACTCATACCTGTGCAAAATAAAAGTCGAGGACGAACGGGCCAAGCCACCTGGAAATGTGCAGAGCAGATGTCAGCAAGCGCGTACGTCTGCTATACGTTGCACATTCACTGCTCTGTGGGGAGGAGAGCAGAGCCACGTCGTCGTCACAGTAAGAGTGCTTTAAATGAAAAAAAAAGATCCTAATCGGGTGGTCCGCTTCAAAGACGAGACTGTGATTGTGCGTGAGTATGAGCCTTTCTGAGCGTACAATCTCTGCAGCCCAACGTGCAAGTGTCCTGTGTAAACAGCGGAAGAAACAAACAAACAAAAAAACAAGCGTCGTACGCTCGAGCATTCAAGTAAGCGGTAGAAAGGGTACATATTGAAACCCGGAACACTACGCCCACTTCTTGAAGTCAAGCGGAGTACGCAAGCTAGTTGGTCAAGTACATTCTAACCCTGGGGAGTGTGGAGGGACAGTTACAGTTTGACCGTTCACCATGATTGGTGGTTTTTCCTTCTCACTCGCCTCCTTTCCGGCGTTCTCTAAAGTGGAAAGAGTGGTGGGCTTCGCGGGAGGAGCTTTAGCTGCTGTTCCTAGCCTGCAACAGACTAGACAAACGCAAACACAAAACTCCGCGTGTTTTTGTTTATCCCGGCCCTACCTACGCTTGAGGGTTACATTGATCACGATCACGCCTTGAATGGGAAGGGCTAATATCCACAACAGAAATGAACAGCGAAAGTGGCGAAGACAATGACAAAGAGAAACGGGGCAAACATAGCAGTGGGTCCTCAGCTCGTGCTGATGGATGGCGAGCGTTCAACAAGACACTTAGACGCTCCGTTTGCACTCTTAGTCCAACGTTGGCTGGCATTCTACGTCCTTATGGACGTTGCTTAGAATGTTCTTTCTACCGGCTTCGAGTATATCCGGGTTTTGAATACGGCTTATTTGAAATGTAATGAAAATCTTGTCTGCCCATAGGTGTCTCCTATTGGTGTGAGGATTTCCAAGCATGGAGCACAAGCGTCGAGCTCCTCTCATACAACTCATTAATGGCATCAAACGATCCCCCTTCCTGAAGCCTTCAGTCGTCCGCGAGGCTCTCAAGTACAGACCACGCGACGGGGACATAGTCCTTGTGACGTATGCCAAGGGCGGGTCCCACTGGACGCAACGCATCATCCAACTTCTCTTAGATCGCGAAGACGTTCCGTCAACCTACTCGGATTTCGTTCGACGAACTCCAGTTCTGGAATACCACGGTGCTGCGGCCGTCAATGATATGCCTCCACCGAGGTTCTTCAGGACACATCTCCAGCTGCTCCGGAACAACTTCAACGACAAGGCGAAGTACGTGTATGTCGCCCGGAACCCATGGGACACGTGCGTGTCGCTCTACCATTATACGCGACACTTACCCAAGCACCAGTTTGAAGACGGCACGTTCGACGACTTCTTTGAGGCCTTTGTCACTGGGGAGTTGGGCTTTGGAGAGTACTTCGATCACGTGCTCCATGGATACGCTCGGAAGGACGACCCGAACGTCTTCTTCATGACCTACGAGGAGCTGAAGGCAGATGCTCCCGGAATGGTTCTGAAACTTGCCTACTTCCTCGGCGAAGAGTACGGGAACATGCTTGAGGGCAGCGAAGAGATATTTCAAGGGGTCTTGATGAAAAGCAGCTTCGAGTTCATGAGCCGTGTGCTCCAACCCAGAGAGGAGGAGTTTTCGGCAGCCTTTGAAAATTCGTTTTCTCTTGTGGACAAGCTTTCTAGCTCTGGACCAGAAGGAAGTAAAGATAATGACTTTAGGCTTTTTCGTAAAGGAAAAGTGAACGACTATCATGAACTATTTTCACCAGATCAAATCCAACGCATGCAAGCCAGGATTGATAAGATGACGGAAGGAACGGACATCATGAGCCTGTGGAACGTAAAATAAATCGTCATCTTACGTTTAGTTTCTTTTCCTAGCAGCCTTTTTGATAATGTTTGTGTATACACTATGTTGAGCATTGAAAAGCTCGCTTTTAGGTGATCCCTCTTAGCACTAATAGTCGCACTACGCGAATATCAGTTTTTTTCACTGCTCGTCGTCCAGTTGAGTAAAACCACATATAATTGAAATGTTCTCTGGGTTCATAATTTAGCTTCCAAAATACGTATGCTTATATTCCAGATTTTTTCACATTTCTCACCATAAAAGAATGTGATAGTAATGGTCGGTAAGATTTTAAGATTTTTTTGCTTCACAGGTTCATCAAGAAATAACTGCACGGCATATGTTTATCAGGGTTATGTGAATATCTAATACCGGCTATAACAATGCAAGTTATAACTGCTACTCATGAACAAACACGAGAATATTGTCGTAAACGATGTTTGTAGTGCACAAGTGGACGTGCTTATTAGGAACTCAAGAAACCTGGAGCTCGTTCTTGTAGCTCCTGTAAAGGCTGATTCAAATAGCCGCGTTTTCTTACGTTACGTTGTGTTACAAAACGTTACGACGAGATCGGTGGCTAGTTTCCATAGCAACCGAGCGACGCAAGTCTCTCCGTCACGTAAGGGGTTGAGTTCGGTTCAGCCTTTCCTTACTAGCTCCTACGAAAGCTTACGTTGGGCCAATGAGACGCAAGGATGCACAGCGACCGCGCATGCGTGAAGGGTTCCATGACTAGCAGCGCGTTGCCAGGTTGGGCTATAAATAGCCAAATTAGGGTATTTATTTTTGGTATTTGGCGGGAAAACTTGGCGGTTCGCTATCTGGCAGTTTGGCTATCTTTGGGGCATTTCATATTCCAAATTCAGGTAATTTCAAAGCTTTTCGTTTTAAAGTCTTAAACATATATGATATTTTTGAGCCAGGTATACCTGGCTCGCATGAGATACCACAGTTCAAATTTTCCATACAAGTTTGGGGAACATTTCCGCATTGCAGGTAATTTTATGTTGCAAAGACTTGCATCAAGTTGCATCTGCAAACGGTCAGGACATCTTTGTTTTGCATGTCACATATCAACTTTTCAAGGAGAAGCTTGGCATGTGACATACAAAGCCCGGATGTACTCGTGAATAGCGGTAGTAACATAAAATGGGGCGAGTACTATCACAAACAAGACTGAACGTTTTCCGTAAGTACAAGAAATGTAACCTGTGTCATTTTGGACGCATTGGAACATGTGATGTACTTCGTAAAAATGGTACATGTTCTAGCATGGCTTGCAACCGAACATGTGCTGCTGTGTGCCACGATGGTACATTTCTTGTAGCATACACTACTTGTTCTGTGATGATGGCGTATGGAACTTATTGTGGCTGCCCATACAACAACAACATGTCCCGTACTAAAGAAGTATGGAACATGTTCTGTAGTCCGGTAATACAGTACATGTTGTGGCAACAAGTTTAGCATGTATCCCTGTTGGAAAATCTCGATGATGGAAAGATGTCGGAAAAGGCTCATACAAGCGTAACCGTAATATAGCCAGGATATCCTATACAAGCGAAACGACGGCTCCAGTATAGTGGAATAAGGCGGAACAATACAGGTAGGCGGAACCATACAAGCGTGTCATATTATGGGACATCCTATACCAGCATAGGGGATTATGGCGGAACCATGGAGGCGGATGGAACCATACATGCATAACGTAATATGGGACATCCTATACCTGCGAAAAGGTGATACCAGCATGGTGGAGCCATATGGCTCCAGCGTGTTGGTTTCGCCTTTTCACTGTTGTACAGGGCGATTTAATTTTAAGCTTTACATATATGTTTAGAAAGGTCGTGAAAGCTAAATTAATGCGGTTTGTGCAGGCGAGTTATACGGCCAGGCGTACATAGTATAGGGACCTAGTCGTAACGATCAATCAGATAATTAAATACAATTTGTTAATTAACTTTTTAATTAGTGAAAATGAAAATATGGTTTCAATTAGAAACTTGCTGAGTCATTGAAAACCACAAAATCAACTTTTTTTAGAAGGATATAATGCAGGGGTAGCATTTTATGTGTTCTGTAAAAAGCTTTATTTGGACGAGTTTCTAGGTTTCAGTTTCTTATCAGAGCTCATCTCTGCGCCCACGGTCCTGTTCCCCAGGGGCTTATGGTGAATTCCACTCGTAGATCTGGAGCGCTTTCCAAAATCCGCGAGGGAGGCAAAATTCCGCTCCGTGGGACCCGCTCCGTATCGACGAGGGGAAGATAAACTTGCATTTTTGGAGCGACCTCCCCCACACCCCTCCCCACCCCTTCTCCTTCCGCCGTTCAAAATGGCCGCTGCTCGAACTTGACCAGCCCACCAACGCCTCAGCCGGCTGATCTTTCCGACGACCAGTGACGACTGTCACTGCTTAGCTGCAGAAGTAACACGCGACACAGGCCGGGCGGAATTATACGTACCACGGCGCCCATGTCACAAATAGCGAAGACGTCCGCGTTCGGCACCGTCACATACCTTTCGGCCGCCTCGAAGCGGCGGGGCACGGACAGCGATTGCCAGCGGTGGAGTTCAGATTGCTAGTACGACTTTAATAAACACAGAGGTAACAAACCATCACTTGCGCGGTCGCTGCCTAACCACATCTTGCTTTATTTCACGGGAAAACGCCGATGGAATGCAGTGTAAAAAGGTAAACAATCACTGGCTGCAGAATGAATAGGCTTAACCTTGCGTCTGCCTCCGGCTTTTCTGTCGTTCTTTTTTTCGTTCTTCCTCGGTGATCACAGATGTCAGCGCTTACGATTTGCCACGCTCCACATTCCCGGCTTTTTATCCCTGATCTACGCGAGGTAGAAGCGTTCGAGCCGTCACAGTCCAGAGTAAACAACCGACGCACCCGAACAGATCCAACTCCACCGACCGGCCCGCCGACGCCGATCTCTCCAACCTCGCCGCGCATGCGCACCGCCGATTTAGACGGAAATCACGTGGGCCGCTCTGTCAATTTCCCGAGAGATCTGTGAAATCCCGCAGAGCAAGTTCGGCGGAGTTTGGGGCGCTCCGTGGAGCGGGCGCTGCCAGAGATCTACGAGCGGAAGATGACCAACTTGAGCCAGATCTGCGAGCGGAATATGCGCGCTCCAAATGGAGCGCTTTTGGAGCGCTCGAGATCTGCGAGCGGAATTCACCATTAGACACGCAACGCACGTGCGCCTTGCTTCCCGTCATCCTACGAGGGAGGCGAGGGGGCGGCTTCGCACTGCGGCCACCGGGCAGCTGGACCGCAGGTGCAAAGATGCGCTCTGGTAAGAAACCGAAGTCTGGAAACGCGTCCAAATTGACAATTTTTTTAGAACGCCATAAAATGCTGCTCTTGTCTTATATCTTTACAAAGAAAATTGATTTAGTGTGTTTTGATGATGCTTAGCGAGTTTCTAATTGGAACCATGGGTCTATTTTCACTGATTAAAAATTTCACGAACATACTATATTTAGAGAGAGAGGCTGAGCAGTTTTGTATTTGAGAAAACACTTTTAAATCTTCTTCATTTGACCTCCAGAATCTCCAATATCAAAATTATTTGGTAATTGGGTGAATTGAGGCTGCATAGTCATTTTTAAAGCGCTGTGAAGGCACTTCCCTGGAGAGCGACGCCACAAAAGCAGCTTTCGAAATCTTTGCTCACGCATCTTCAGCGCCTATCAAAGCTATGCACGCACATGCTATTTTTTAAAAGGGCGGAAAAATGTGTCACGACTGGTGCCAATGCCGGAGAATATACCTAGAGAACTTGCGATTGGACGCGCGGCCCTTAATAGCCGCGTCCCACTAGAGCGACAGACAGCAACAAACGACAGCGACACACGACAACGAGCGACAGACGACACCGACAGACAGCCTGTTTGTCGGAGTCCGCCGTCCCACCTGGCGGACACGACGCAGAACACGGGGGCAAGAAAACTTGTTTCCTAGTGGGACTGGAGTTGTCAACAAAACACTTCAAAATACAAAGACAAACAGAGTCTGGCGACGCGGTTATCGTGTTTTGCTCTTTGGGCATAAAACGCGCCGACAAACACGGGGAAAGTGGAGACGATTACTTTATTTCTTGATTAAAGCGTCCGCTTCTCTTCATTTGCCGTTGGCGACTTTCCGTAAACAGTCGTGACAATCGACACCAAACTTTTTCCGAACTAGAAATACCCGAATCGTTCTTTTTTTCTTTTTGGCCGTTCGAGGCATTCTAGGTGAGCGCCACGGAGTTTTACGGTGGTTTTGAGGATCTTTATAACTTCATATTCGAATTATCGAGGGCAGGCGGACAATACGGCATCCCGATTATCACAAAACGTGATGAAAAGTCTCTCGTCTGCCGGACTGGCTTGCCGCGGAACGTCGTGTCCTACTTCGTGGTGAGCGGTCTTACTTTGGTCAGTCCTCGCACATGGGTGTATCCATCCTGATGCAGGGGCGTAAACTTCGGCGTCTTGAAGCACCACCTCGCGCACCAAGTTTTCGCGAGCAAAACCAGCCACTGCAAATTTCCTTTCGCAACACGACTGCCCGGCGCCAGCCAGCAAGCCGCGCCCGCGGCGTGCAATCGAGGGACCGGAACTGCGGGGCCGGGAACGAGGAGTGGCCGCCAAGGGCTTCTCGTTCCGGGAGGAAGGGTAGAAGGGTGGGAAGGGAGGCAACAGAAGGCATAAACGGGCGAGGAGGATAAGTTTGTCTCCGAGAGATGTTCCTCAATAATAATAACTGGGTTGTGTGTGTGTTTATACAGCCTACACTCTAAAACCGGTCCCTCATAAAAAACGCTGTCCCTCTGATTTTAGAGGGGACAACAATGCTTTCAGGGGGACAGCCCTTTTTAAGAGGGAAATTGAAAAATAAAATAGCAACATCTAGAGGGACACCAACATATTAAGAGAGACCAAGGAAACCGTTTCGTTAGTCCCTCTGAACAGGAAAGACAGACAAAAAGATTCACGCGTGTCCCTTCATATTAAGAGGGGACCGGTCCCTCTTAACTGGACCAATGTAGTTCGGTCAGGAGGAGGGGGGCAGGCGCACTAATCCACGGCAAAGAGTTCAGACGGTGCTAAGGCTTCGCGCCAATTCACGGAGAGCTGGAAACGGTCGTTGCCGGAGAGTCGCAAGCGTCATGCTGCTCGTTTGACTTCCTTCGGGTGAGTAATCCTGTCATATTGGCGCTTTTGTTTTGGGTGCATTGCGGGTGGGAATAACGAGCCATCAATATTTTCACGCTGGCTGTGAGATGCACGAGCTTTGCATGTAGAGTGAGAGTGTTCAGCTGTAGTCCGCGGACGCGGTCGCTTCCTGGATCTGCTCGTTCAGCTAGGACAAAGCGTCGCTAATCGTTTGCCCTGCCGTGAGCCGCTGGGCTGTCTTTCGCACAAAACACTTTTAGCGGGTTAGGGTGTCCCAATCTGTACGCGTCTGTCTTAAGCTGGTGATATCAGACCATTTTCTGTCCGACGCTTTTGTCTACTTTTCAATTTCGAACGCGCGATCGTTCTTCTCCCAGCTCGAGCTGCTAACTTTGGCAGTGCTACGCCGGCATTTTATTACCGGCAATTTCCTGGTATTTTATCCGTGAGCGTACACTGTCGGCATCGAGTACTACAAAGGATGGCATCACTCTCCCTAAGGCAAAGCCAACATAAAGGCACCCTAGCTGGGGCAGTCAGTGTTTGTAAGCTTGGCTCGCCGATTTCTTTCTCGGTGTGCACTCTAAATGCTTGAGGTTGACCGCCCGAGAGCGTTGATTGACAGAAACAATGTTGGCGATTTTGCGTTTGTTTGCCTTCACAATTCATTACAGCAATTTACACTGCAACGTTATGTTGTAGACATCGTTAGCGTTGCAGTGATTATGAACATTTTTTTCTCAAGTGGGCGGCGAGTAAAAACCCATAATGTGTGTGTATGTTTGTGAAAAGGGCAGGGGGATTCGACGAGCACAAACAAAAAGAAGAAATAAGGGTTTTTTTTTCTTCGCGTGTTCGCGTTGCGTCGGCGTCGCGGCGTCTGGGGGAAGGGTGTAGCGGCGGCCAGGGAGTACATTTTTTTTTTTCTTTTGTATTTCTTTGGCGTACTGTTTTGTTCGTTATATTTTGACGGTCGTGCCAACACAGCTACCGGCTTTTTTTTTTTTTTTTTTTTGGCGCCGACCATGTTTTTGTTTTTGGAGATTTTATTTATGATGTTTATTATGCTCTTTGTTTTCTGTAGCTGGCTGAATATTTTTTTTTCTGTGTCGTGCATCCGCGAAAAATATATAAACAGAAGTTTGCTTTTTTTTTTTTTTTCTTTCTTATGCGCTTTAGGGCTAGTGCGTTGACTGTGGGCGTTAAATGACTGACCGTTATTAACAATCTTGTTTTCAGAGTGAGGCAATGGCAACGAACGTTGACATGAAGGGAATCAGGCGGGGGTTCCGCTCGGATTGCTCGTGTAAAGAGCTCTACCGGGACCCTCTGCACGGTGGAACGCACCACCCTGAGTGGTGAGCCTACTGCGGCCACCCGCACACGGTTCACAACGAACTCGGTAATTATTAACTTTTTGTATTTCGGTATGTAGGTGGGCACTATTTACGTTCTGTTGGCATATGCACTGCTTCTGAAAAAAAAAAAAAAAAAAAATATTGAATGGCTTGCGGCGAAATATTTACAGAAATGTAATTTTTTATTTGATTATGTTGCTTTCTAAAAACATGCGCTAGATCACTTCTGCAGCTTCGAGCCGCAAATGCAATCCATGCTTTCCAAAGCACATGGGGCTTCTAAAGTTCATCTACTACTAAATGCGTTTTCGTTTTGTCTTGGTAATACAGAAACAATTGATTCTCGTAAATTAATTAAAACTGCAGTCTATTCTCGTACCAAAAATTAATAGTAGCAGAAGTTGCGTCATAAGCTAAAGTCACTCGCTATTTCATCGCATACAGATTGGGTTCCGAATCTTTGAACTGTTTGCACTTTATTTTCGCATTTGTTTCCTATCGCCTGCTTGATAACAGGTGAAAGCGCTTCATTACCTTTATTCTAATTCCCACCCTCTGTATCTACAGGAAAACAATATGGTCTTTCATTCAGCTAAAGGTGGATGCACAACTTCGGTTCCATAACACGATTGTCACCATGCTGGGAAACCTGGAGGAGGTAAAAGGGGCCTTCTGCGGAGACAACCCAACAACATTCTTGAACATTAAGACCATCCTCCGGTCTCGATTGGCCAGAAGTTCTTTCATCACCTATGGTATGTGAAAAAGCGAATGCAAAAATAGAAATCTAAATTTGACGCTGACGCAATTTTTTTTTTTTTTAAGAATTGCTGCTTGCAGGACGATTTTACCCCTGACGAAAAAGTTCCAAGACCCAAGACTTTCTTCGTCGGAGAAAGGGATCGTTTCTGGGAACTGGTCAGTGAAACTCACCGCTAGCACGACTATGGAGGGGGCACTAGTCATGTGCTTATGGGTGTATTACATAACGGGACTCTCCTACCTCGTGGCATGTGGACAAACCCTTGGACTCCTCTAGGGTCTGCTCGTTGAAAATAAAGTGTTTCGATTCAGTTTATGTCGGAGAAGCTCATAAAATCGCTTATGGCCGTTCAAAAACAACAGAAATTCTGAGGTTCTGCTGATGGCAAGAGACGCCGAATAATTAGTTTTTAATGCTATGAAGTAGGTAACTACGCTCTAAAAAAAAGCACAGGAATCTACTTTCCCGAGCCAGCACTTGGAAAGTCAATCACCGTAACTCACGGAAGCAGCTCAGCGAATCACGATGCCGAAACATAAGATTAGACCAAAAAAGCCAGTCCGAGCTGTGACATTAACCAATGCAAAACATCACGCTTGTTGTACTTAATGTCGCAAATCATTTTTTTTGGTATAATCATATGTTTCGGCATCTACATTCGCTGAGCTGCCTCCGAGAGTTATGGTGATTGACTTTCCAAGTGTTGTGCGGGAAAGTAGACGCACGGGCTTTTTTTTAGAATGTACTTTTCTTTTTGTATTATCCGCTAAAAAAAAGTTTTTTTGCTTTTTTTTCCAGCACGATTGTATTGTTGTTGTTTATGATAGGCAAAATGAGTCACTCTGCAGCACGAAATTTTTTGTCTGAGAGCTTCCAAGAAACGCCGATTTCTGGCGTCGTTCTAAGTCTTTTTTTATTCGCAAAAGCTACCAGAACATCGTTATAGAATTAGTATTTTGATGAAGACATATCAAAATATTTTCTTGTGTCATGGCAAATAAAACAGTGTTTACTCTTAAAGATTGTTACTGTTTTTTTTAACACATTGATTCCGTTTATCAAGCAAGATATACAGATCAAATTTCAACGCAGCACAAAATAACTTTGGTTAAACCATATCAGCAAAAGTGCGAGAAGTGCAGTGCAGCATGTCACCTGACACTCAAAACACGAAGGAGCAGAAATTGTACGATACAATAACAGAGGTAACTTAAAGCCGGGGTCACGCTGCTTATACATCATACAAAATACATTCTGCAGACATGTTCCAATGCGAGTCACCGCGACATCCGTGCTTTGTATGCCACGTGACAAAGTAACCTCTTGATTGGTTACCTCGTGGCGTAAGGAAGCGCGGATGTCGAGGCGACTCGTTTCGGAACATGTCTGCAGAATGTATTTTGTATGAAGTATAAGCAGCGTGACCCCGACTTAAGGGGGACTATGCCCCTGCATTTTAAGCGGGCTACCGTCCCTCCGAATTTAAGAAAGAAAATATCTAAAAACTGTCCCTCTTAATTAAGGGACTCTGACCTCAAATTTAAGGGAGACGCCGCCTCGCTTACTTTAAGAGGGGTGGTGTCTCACTTAATTAAGAGGGAGCATCTCCATGTAATATTAAGAGGTCTGTCGCCCCCCTTAAAGTTAAGTGGGAAAAAATCGAAGAAATGTCCCTCTTACTAAGTGGGACCGGGCTTAGAGTGTAGAACTTGGTCTGCCTCACAGGGGCGACGAGTCTCCCAGCTGTAGATGAGAAATTTAGCCAGTGCGGTACAGCCGCTAGCCTGGGGTCTTTAACGTGCATCACGCAGTAGTGATACACGACCGCACGCCGGTACGATGCTCATCCAGATCGAAACGGGCAGGGGTGGGGCTCGAACCCAGGATCCCTGGGTTCTGCAGCGCGAGCTTTCGCTCCACGTGCTCCGAGCTGGTGTGCGCTAGACCACTCGGCCACCGATCCCCCAGATGTTCCTCAGTGGGACTGCTTGCTGCGTTTCAAGTCCAACGACAGACAATAACTCGTCCGTCGTCGATCTTTTGTCGGCGCTTGTCGGCGATTGTCGCGGGTGTCGGTCGTTGCAGTGGGACAGCATCGGCGACACGGAACTTTGTGGTGTCGTCGGACAAAACTCGGTGTTTGTCGCTCTAGTGGGACGAGGCTATAAGCGACACGCGCTTGGCGGCTAAAAGGTCTTCTTACGATGTCACTGTTGGTAGGATGTTTTTTTGTGTTTTCTCACGTTTAGTTATATCTTTGTGGAAAACAAACGGAATATTCAGATTCGCGGGATAAAACTACGCTAGAATGAACCTCCATCTTGTTTTCTGAAAGAAGTCTGGCACATCTCTGCAATAAGCCGACTGATCATTACAAATTAGCCTTTTATACTATGCCGCCTTGGCCATATAACTCACGTGCACAGACCGCGTAAATGTAGCTTTTACGGCTTTTTTTTAAAAAAAATCTGTAAAACATACAAAAAAACACTCTGTAGAATGTCCCCCAATACGATATGATTGTATGGTTCCTTTCCCGCTTGCATTGTTCAAGAAAGACTTGTGGACATCCAGCGTTTCATTGGAATGCTGGATGTCAGCGAGTCTCTACATCAGTGAGTGGTTTCAAACAAGCATGATGTTTGCACACCAGTAAGCTCTTATCTGAGGCTCCCCAGGAGCACTAAGAGCAGAGGAAAAATGTCGCGACCTGGTAAATTTGGTTGCAGGTATTTATTTTTAGAAGAACTGCATGCAGCAAAGCATTAACTTTGCTCAAAAGAAGATTATTAAAAATTCAATACAGTTTTTTTTTTCCATTTGTATCAGTTTGGATGGTATTAAGAAACGATCGCTCTGAACAAGGCGCTTAGTTGAGTAAAACTCTCGATGAAATGCACGGCAGGTTGTTGTCATGATTTATCTGAGGCGTGCCAGAGCCAAGCATTCCAAGGATTTACTTGGCACCATCAAATGAGTGGCACATAGAAGCTTGCAAAGGTCACACTGAACAACAATTGGAGCGAACTAACGTCTATACTCTTAAAAAAATGAAAAAAGAAGAAGTTTACCAAAAGGGTGGAAGAAGCAACTTTTACACCCTCAATCTGATAAGGAAGGAAGCGCCTTGCTTATTACGTCCTTGAGGGAGACAGACTGGCGCCCCATTCACTCTTAAAAAAAGAAAAAAAAAAGTTGTTAAAAGGTTACCGAAAGGGTCGAACAAGCAAATTTTACACCCTCACCAGCCTAAAACACGAAGCAAACAAAAAGGCTAAAAAAGAAGCCAAAAAGGAGGAATTAGGTTCAAAGCGCCGAACCAAGTGGCGCCTCGGAATAGTTCATGGCGCCATCACAACAATACATGGTCGTGTCGCGTTGGTCGCGTAGCAGATGTGTCGGGCGTACGGTGGACATTTAGGAACACATAAAAAGCGTGGGAGAATTCTTCCCGGTGGTAAATAAATAAAGATTTAAAAGCACGTATGCTCTGTCGAGGCAAGCCCGGTTCGCCTCGCAAGTACGGTAGTACATTGGCTATGATATCACTTTACAGGTGAGCGATGTCTGTTTACATTTTGCGCTGAAATAACGTCGGGCCTTGTATTCTTAAAATAAATATTACAAATTACAATAAACCATTGTTTCCGTGCATCCTTTTAGACGACGTCGGAATTACGGTCAGATTGTCTTTGGTCGCTGAATCCCCGGAAGAGGTGGTGCTGCGAGGAGCTACGTTTTCGTGCTCGAGGTTGCCAGTGGGATAGCATTTCGAGCTCGAATTCATTCACTCCTAAGAACTATTTTTGCGTCCGGTATACTGGTGACACAAGCTGATAATTTTGAGGAGAGAGAAGAACCGCGCCTACAGGTGGGACTGGTACCTGGACCTTGCCAGGTTGGAGCACGACATGGGCTAGTCGGGGGTCGGTGCGAGCATTGTGCCGAGGAGTTGTTATTGTTGTTAGTATTGCGAAAAACACCTCGCGCAGCAGCCTGCTTCAACATTAGGGCAAACAAACTAAAAAACAGTACACGACCTGAACAAAGACCCCGCGGATTAGTGTCAAGTAAATTTGTCCTTACTCATCCAGACTCTGCTCGCAGTTACTGCGAACTGCTTCTGCTGATTAACAAAACTTTTTTTTCTTTATTTCTGGGATTTCGAAGAATAATGTCCATTGCGAGTTTCTTAGAAAGACGGCCACAAAATTGGAAAATGAAAAGAAAATAGCTTGGCTAATCTCTTGCATAAATTACTCCCGTGCAAATGATTGTGCTTCATTTGACTAGACTTTCATGTCAATATTCTGATCAATGGACATCTAAGAAACCTTCATTTTTTGTTTCAGGTTATAGAGATGTCTAATTCGCATGCAAGAAATCCAAGCATTGTTTGGGGGCGTGCTCTTTATTGACTTGTATTGGGCACGTTAGTAGGAAAAAGGTCATTTAACGAAGGAAACACCAGTGACACATGTTATGTTGCCTTTAAAAAAAAATCCTTTTATTTCCCGGAAATATATTCCATGCTGTTCGATTTCTGCTTTACTTAATTCTTGTTTTCCAATGCTTGGACTCTGTCACATAAAAGAAATATAAAGTGTTGCTTGCAGCTTTTCAAGCGTTTACAAGATCGGGAATGTTTTATTGGCGGTAACATACATGTTTATTGTCAGTTTGATCACAACCACGACTAGGTTTAACTCCTAGTCGTATGTATGTTTAGACAGTCAGAAGTTCGTCAGCCTCAAAGGGCATCCTCAGCTGTAGATGAGACATTTAGCCAGTGCAGTGCAACCCCTCACCTAGGGTCTTTACCGTGCATCACGCAGTAGTGATATACGACCGGACGCCGGTATACGATGCTCATTCAGATAGAAACGGGCAGGTGTGGGGATCGAACCCAGAATCCCTCCAGCGTGAGGTTTCTGCTTTAGACGAAATTTTGTCGCAAGCGCGGGAAAAGCCAGGCAGAAATCCACGAGCACATGCTGGAGGCGAAGCACTTACCGGGTTCTTAAAAACTGTGACCTACTATAAAACAGCTACGCAACTATAAAAAAGAAAAGATCGCCTACGCCCTTAGAGTTAAAAAAAAACAAAAAAAAAACATTTACACTCATGTCAAGCGACGTGTGGGTGGGTATCTACAGCAGGAAACGTGCCAGCTGTTAAACCAGTTCAGCATTTCCAACACAGATCGGTCGAGCTCGATGAACCGCTGGCAACTTAAGTATTTCTATACACTGCGTATAGTTCTCGAGCAATATTATCTAAAATTCGAAGCTTCAACGATAAATATTTTTTTTTTTACGGTTATACGAACGCAAAAACTCCATTCTTCAAGTCCGACCGTAGTCAACACCGCCAAGAAGACAACGACGTAGTACTGACATTTTTGCGTCACCAGCAAGGGCCAATGCTGGACACAGATTGGAAACGAGTGCTGCGTCAGCGCTCGACTTCGAGTCAAGTTCGAGCCGAACGTTGACGAAATCGCCGTGTCCAATCCTGTGACACCAGCGTTGGCCTTCGCTGATGACGTCATCTGTATCAGCACTACGGCCTTGTTATCTAGGAGGTACTCCCGTAGACGATTACGGCGCCGAAAGTCCATCGTCATCGATGGAGCTCATTGCCCCCCCCCCCCCTCCCCCTTCCAGACACACACCAGGACCAGGTATGTAGGTGCTACCGCATGAAAGTAGCGAAATACGTGACTCGTTACTTGTAAATAAAAAGAACGCGTTAGGGACCTACGTTACCTCAAAATAAAAGGGAACCGTTTTGGAAATGTAACGAGTGCGTTACTACGTTACCGATAAGAGAAACGTGTTACCGGTAACACTGATCAGGAATAATGGCACAGAAGTATGGTTGGTTGCCAAATCAAAGAGGAATGCGCATGCGGGCAGGTGTGAGAACCTGAACATAGCTATGGTTTTTATACTTTCCAGTGCCCGTTACGGCCAGAAGGTGTGCACAGTTGTGTTTGAACGGCAACAAAGCGGCACACAAACGGCCTGAGCGGCCGATGAAGAAACGTCACGGCGGTTAACCAGGCGGCCAACCAGGGTTCAAGTCACCTTCATCTGCAGCTCCGTAACAACCTCAACGCAAAGGCCAAGTATATCCGCGTGGCCCGTAAACCTATGGGCTGTCCCGTGTCCTACTTCCAGATGTGTTGCGGCGTAAAGTGTTTCAAGACCCAACACGGACGATTCGATTACTGGAGGGTGACCTGAGCAATAGTGACTACTTCGAGCCCGTCCAAAACGGTTGCACTTGCAGGAATGAGCTCAACGCTTTTTGAGGTACTCACGAGGACCTGAAAGCCGACAGCCCCGCCTGATCCTGAAGCGGATCTATTTTTTGGGAGGGGAACACGGGAAGTTACTCGAACAGAAGCAAGACCTTTTCTTTCCGCACCGTTCTGCAAAAAAACGCAGCTCGGAGTTCATGAAGCCCCAGCGCGATGTGGCACACTCTGTGACCATTATGTCAGTGCCAGGCTTTTCGCGAAAATGTTCCAAAAGCCGGGTGAATTCATGATTGAAAAGGTTTACTCCGACTTAACATAACAAATTAATAACAAAAGGTACAGACGTTTCGCCACCTATGCAGGTGGCATCTTCAGTATACACTGACACAAATGAGGTGAGGTCGACCAGTCTACTTATCACACACGTCCCCGTAAACGTCCGGCAGGGGGCCACGGTTGGTGTTGCACACCGATGAGTCACGGCGAATGCACCAGGTTATAAAACATTTGTCAATGCTTTAGTCACGATCTCTAAAGGCTCAGACTGGGAAAGAAACTTGAGGGTAGAGTTGAAGGGACAGAAGAAAGTAGTCAGACAGCGTTTCAAACTAAGACTCTGTCTGAGTTTGAAACGGTGTCTGTCTTGAGATGAAAAGACTATATTTTTCCTCAGGGACACGCTGCACCCTTGAGGGGGCCACAGGCTGTTCAGCGTTTGCCGTCAACAGCTCGGGTGAGGACGGAATGAGGTTACAGAGTCGCCACGTTGCGAGTCCCAGAGACCGCCTTTGACTCAGGTGCATCAGCCTGTATGTAATAATCTGCACTTGTGTATACTCAAAAGATGGAGGCCTCAACGGCTTCTCCGGGCTATGTAACTATGCGAAACCAGATGCCAAAGTTTCAGAACTAACTGCTATCTAATTAAAGGCCTATAACTGATTTTCTAAACTATTTTAATGAAAAAATGGCGGCGGACGGACCGCTTATAATACACGCAGCTGAATGACGCCAGTTACAGAAAACGGGCGAAAAAGGGGCCCCCTTTTTCCTTTGAAATTTGCAGAAGACCCCTACAACTTTTGACTGAGATAACCATTAGTTCTGAAACTTTAGCATTTGGTTCTAACCGCTCGTGCTACATTTGGGCGGAGAATTAGCGTTGTTCGGCGATGCGTAGTTTGCTTTTGCAATGAAAACTACAGTGTACATTTTTTACAGGTTGTACATTGCGTAACAAACGACATCAGGTACATGGATTTAATTTTTGAAATCGCAAAGTTACTAATGTAAAACGAGAAGTTTTTCAGATGCGCTCTAATTCAGCATAATGTACAAAAAAACGTTTTAAGCATTTATATTTTTATCGATCTTTAATGTCTGATATCTGGTTTTCTCTAGTCACATAATAAATTAGTTCAAACTTTATTTTAAGAGTCCGCGCCTCTAGATACGTCCCAAAACAGAGAATTAATTTTAACGAAAACGGCCAACGGAAATATTTTCGCGTTTTCTGCTACATCATTCGTTCTCCGTAGTTCTTATCGGCGAATGCAGCAACCTGATTGGCTGCGTAGCGATAATAAGATGCTCGCGACAGACCACGCCCCTGTGTTGCTGTCAGTGTCCAGTGTGATCTCAAGTGTGATATTCGAGCACGTTACTCATGATCTTCGCGCATGTGAACAAGGCGGTCGTAGTACGTCGTCCGGTTAATACCACCGATGAAATACGAAATTGGAGGTCATTAGGCGCGAACAACTCGCGGTTTATTTTGGTTCCCAAATTTTTGACAAATTTTTGCAAGTCTGTTCCAGTCGAAGTCTCATTCTCTGCATCTGCTCGTGCGTGTAGTAATCCCTCCAACCCCTGGCCCTTCCCTTACGGACGGAGAACAGAGGTCCCGTTGACTCTCTGACGTCTTCGGCGGCGGAGTTTTGAGGAAAATCGCAGTAACTCGTCAGAACATTCGCGTACCTGCTGGCATCCATGCCGAAGACGCGCCTCATGTACTCGAAGCTACACTTTTCCAAGATACGTTCGAACACGTCGTCGTTTTCCTCGACTGTCTTGCCGTAATCCTCGCCAATGAAATAGGCGAGTCTTAGTACCACGTTGGACGTATCTGTCTTGAGTTCCTCGTACGCCAAAAAGAACACATTCGAACGATCCCTGTGCTCGTAGCCGCACGAGACGTGTTCGAAATAGTTATCGTAACCAAAGTCTTCTGTCAGAAAGGCGTCGACGAAGTTTTCGAATGTCCCGTCTTGAAAGCGGTACTTCGGTAGGCTTTTCACGGTGTGATAGAAGGAAATGCAGCAGTCCCAGGGGCTCCGCGCCAGGTAGATGTACTTGGCTTCTTCGCTGAAGTTGTCCCGTAGCTTCTGGAGATGGGTCCTTATGGTTCGTGGAGGAGGCACGTCATCGAGCCACCTTGTGCCCTGGTTCTCAAGAAGCGGAGTTCGCTTTGCCATCTCAGACGAGATCGGGAGTTGGATCTCGCCGTGGTTTAGGATGAGCTGGATGATTTGTTGAACCCAATGGCTTCCAGACTTGGGGTAAGTCACCAGGACGATGTCCCCCTGGCGGGGCTTGTAGGCAAGTGCTTGACGGACTAAAGCTGGGTCCAGGAAGGGAGACCGCGGGATGCCATCGACGAGCTGATGAAATGGCACGGATCGTGATGCGGATGACATCCTTAGGACGGTTGTGAAGTACTTCCGTTCATTCCGGTGGAAATAATCCAAAGTTGTTATTCGAAACTTTGTTCGGCCATTGGCTGGATGTGGTGCTCTCTACCTGGAAAACGCCGCCATTCGTAAAGCGCAAACGTTGAATCGCCGCAGGAAAGTTCGCACTGTGTCGCAAACAGTGCAATGTGCTTCTTCGATCTCGAACTTCAAGGGCTCGCTATGGTTCCGTCTGTACACTGCAGTGGTTGGCTCTCTCCGTGTTCTGTGAGGAAGTAGAGACGATAGGACATTTTATACAGAACGGTTCATCAGGCGTATAACAAATTATATTGCTAATTTTATCTGCATGATTAACTTAACCTATAACTGTAAAATTAAAAAAAAAAAAAAGATGCGCGCACGATCACCCGACGTGATGCGAATAAACAGAATCAGCTGGTGAGACATTGACTGGGTTGACTGGAAATGCAGGTCATGTTGCGTCACGCGGTTTTTTGCGTAAACTACAACCAATCACACACGGAACAGCCAGCACCGAACACGTTCTCGCTGAAGCGTTGCACAAATTGCTTGGTTGCACCAGCGTTCCCCTTCTTCGCTCGGTAACGTTCCATTCTACGTGCCGCTTCACGTTCACGCGCAGCATGATCTTAACGTTGATTGTATTCCATCCTAAAGCGGGTTTCACATGCAACGATTTTTGCCCTAAAGCGGCGCGATTTCTGCCGTCGCGGCGCTCGTGCCGCAGAATTGCTGGTGCTGGCCAGAGCGCCGCGACGGCAGAAATCGCGCCGCTCTAGGGCCAAAACCGCTGCATGTGAACTAGGCTTTACACACAGGATGAGGCCGTCGCCGTTCAGACTTCGACGACGTTCTCTCACACGGGCGCGTTTGCGCCGTCGAGCAACCGCTGCTTGCTCCGGTGTATGCTTCGGTCGCCCCATTCTTGCGCGCAAAGGCTTAGAGCACAGAGGGAACGGGCGACTGAAAGCGTGAAAGAGCAGGTGGCGAGGAGCGTGATCACATGACGCCCAGCGCAACCGCGACTGGCCGAACGCGCCTCGTGTCGACCTAGAGGGGGCGCTACTGTCGCGCTATCATCATCATCAATTGGCCGAACACGTGGCGCCTTAACCGCGACTATGTTTCGACGGAAGGACGAGGGTATCACTGCTGTATTCACCCTTTCCCGACGCAAAAGCCACCTGCGATAAATGCGCGCGCATGCTACGTTCGTTCTCGGCAACAGGACGCTCGCCTAGTACAACAAGCCCAGTACAGCCGTCGCTATAAAAATGGGAAGGTTTAGGTGCTAAACAACAACATCCCTCTCCCCGAGAAGCTAGGTAGCTTCTCGGGGAGAGGGATGCATAAGCCAACCCTCCCTTGCATTGACTGAGGCCGAGTTGGCGTTTCTAAAGACAACGACACGTGTCAACACGTAAACATCGTGATTTTACAGTTTTTAAGATGTGTAGTTTGACAACAAGGAGCTGCGGTGCGCATGAGTGATCTGAGGGGGGGGGGGGGGGGGGGGGGGAATGCTTTTTGTGTTTTCTGAGGTTCCAATAAAACCTATCAGTTGCGAGTGAGCGCTCGTCCGTCGTTTGTGTTTCTTACTCTGTCCTCGTCTTTTGTGCGCTTTTAAAACCAAGATGAAGGACGGCTGGCACTTCCATGGGAGAGACTGAAGAACAGCGTAGACACGCCTGCGCAAATACCGCTTAAAACGGATCCCTAACGTTAATGACCTACGAAACACGCGTTCGTTTTTCACCCCACGCAATAGAAGTCCCAGAAAAAAATTTAAGAAAAACGAGCAGCGTTCACCCCCTCAACTCGCAGCCAGAACAAGTGGCCACGTGATCTGGAGCCGATTATATGCCGCCAGTTTTGATCATAGCCACGCGCTGGGGTTGGCAAAGCGCAGGACACGCGCTGAGTTCCAGACATTGTTATGGCTCGGCTGTTGTCGTCGTTGCAGCGATTGGACACGGGTCACAACCCGAATGCTTCTCGAGCTATCAATTGTCACGAGCCGAAGTCGAGTGCTCACGCAATGCTCGGGTCCAATCTATGAACCGCATTCAAATATCGTCACTTGGGTGTACTGCGATCCCCGAGTTACGTCATCAAATTTTGCAAAGGAGAGATTGAATGAAAATGATCGCTTTTGTCCTTGAAATTACACCGCAACAAAGGAGTTTCTTGGCCAATGGCGTTGCGTGTGAGTATCCTTGAGTCCCAGCTGTGCCAGTAAGCTCGTGCAGAGAGAAAAACATTCCAATTGAATATCGTTGCACAGCTCCTTTAAAAATTAGTGTCGAAGTGGTTAAATATGATTACACAAGATTACAATGTGCACCTGCCGAACACAATTCCACCACCGAGAAGGAACTTAGATTTAATTAATTTTAACTTAAAATCCGATTTCACGGCATAACAATAGACAAAGTACTCATGTCTAGGAGATTAAAGAAGTTCTTGAAGGCGGTATGATTTATTAAAACACGTACTCGTATTCGTTCATCCGAATACAGAAAAGAACAACAAAAATAGCATACAGTCTTTGTTTTGTTTTTTAACCACCTTATCTTTCCGTATGAGGCCGTTGCCAATTTCGAGATCTTTCTTATCTCTCATTAATTTCTTAATGACCACGTGATACTTCGTTCAGATATACCTCAAACAGAATCATACTGTTGACATCGGGACATCCATTCGTAATTAGTGTACCATTTTCTACGCCAAACATAAATATACTGCAGTAGCATTACACTGCGGCTAGAACATAATACCCTACCAAACTGTCCAGTATCATGAACTGGGCCTTCAGCTAGCAAAGATCAACCGTCGTAGTGGACGAGCCCGATGTTTAGCTTTTTTTTAAATTTTATATTTAAGGTAAATGCCTTTATATGTACGCTACCACTTTTTTTTCGGTCATAGATATTAGACAACCTTGATACATAAATATATATAATTTTTTTCATTTCAAATTAAGGATTACACGTGCCAGGCTGCCCGATAACCAGGCCTCGCTTCCCCCACGGTCACTCGTCGCTTGCCCACTGTAGTCTTATGTAGCATACTCGCACACAGCAAAACAAAGTCCGACCATGGGTTCCTTGCGCTGCAAAAATCATTATCCAAGTTTCACCTTCCAGATAATATTTGCCCCGTAACGTTATTAGCGGGAAAACAGCATGACCATACTTACGACACAGGGGCTTTATCTGTCCTACAGAAGGTTGGTGTTCGGAATGCCTGTAGAGTCTTCTAACAGCTTGCACGTTTCCTGCTGGAGATACGCACACGTGTTTGCTATGCGAGTGGAAATGATGGGGCGGTTGTCGGATGACGGCACAGCTGACTCGCTGTGTACGCGTTTGGCCTCCCGTGCGCATGTCTGGATCTGAGGCAGGTACTCTTCAAAGAGCTATACCGGCTCTAATCTGTTTTACTTTATATAATGTAATAATAATAAGTAATAGGTCTTTATTTAATGTGTCCAAAAACAGCCAGAGTAGTCTTGATTTTGGTATACCCAATAAGAAAAAGAAGGAAAACCAAGTGAACAAACACAGCAGATCATAGGTCGAGGTAACGAAAAATTGACCAGTGGAAGAGATGCACGGTAAGTGCGCACGCTAAATGGTTGCCGTGTGGTATCGTAACCTTTTACGGAAAACTGAAACGTTACTGAATATATCCAGACTAGACAACGCGCTTCTGCTGAAGCAAGTCTGCAAACGAGACATTGGCAACACACTACAAATTGAATGAACATGAAAACAGTAAAATGTCTAGAAACACGGCAAGAAACGTGAATATTTACGCAGCCCAAAAGAAAGTCATTGTTGCACTCCCCATTCACAACGTTGTACAAGAAAACTAGATCACGTTCCAGCCTTCTGCTTGACGAAGGTGCGAGAGAAACTCTAGTAAAAAGAAATTTATAATTATAACAAACGCGATGTTGGAAGTGTCTATCTTAAACAATGCGTATCAGTCTTTTTTTTTTTTTTACGTGCGAGATAACGAATTTCAAATAACTGAACCGAATTCAAGCCTAGATCGTACAAACGCACAACATAAATGAATCAAACATGAAGGGTTTCTGAACTGCTTAGTCATACGAAAAATCATGCCCAGCATTTTCGTTCCGTTTCCGACGATAAAAGACACATGAGCATTGAATGAAAGCACGCTATCAACATAGACATCGGGATTCTTAAATCACACGTTCGATTTCCGTTTCCCTTAAAACGTAGTTGAAAGGGATTTAGAAGCAAAGGGGGGGGGGGGGGGCTATTCGCTAAACACTAGCACAGTATGTTGGTCACGTCGCTTTGAAGTACGTTGCAATCAACAAGATAATTGACACTCATATAAATTTTAATGTCACTTGCGAACAGTGGTTTTTCAGTCGTTTTGCCATGTGATGTTATATTGTCACGGGTGGTGACCAAAAACAATAAACAAACAGGAAGAAATAAACGTTTAATGTGGCGAACTTGTGCCAAAAATAAAAGGAAAAGAAAAGATAATAACAGAGCGTCGCGGGCGTCGAAGTCGGCGTAGCAGCAGAGTCGAACGCTGGGGCGAAACTGAATGCAGATCGCCACGCGGAGCCCCTTATGTACACGTGTGGGCTTCTGGAATAATCGGCGTAGAAGGTTCGGCGTGTAGAACATTCTGACCTCGAACAAGCCAACATGGTTCTCGAATTTACCAGAACATTACTTTACAGAGTGAACAAAAATGTGCCTCCGCGGCCAGGAATCGAACCCTGGCTTTCAGCGGGGAAAGCAAGCGCGATAAAGCGCGATCCAAAGCAACGCTTCTTTTTGCGGCTGTAGGTCGTGCGCGCCCCGGATGTGACGTATTTCGTTACGTTTTTGCTGTTTCCGGCGCGCTTTCTGAGTCAGAACCGTGCGCTTTGGTTTGGACGGGCCAGCTTCGGGCAAGCGCGCACGCGCGCACGCAGGCACGAGCGCACTCTGGCGGTCACCTTCCTCGCGTCGGAAACGGGGGGAAAATTCATAGATGCAGCCATACTCGCAAGCAAGCAAAGTGCAACTGCGACAGACTGGCCGGCCAGACGGCGAAGAAACGCGGAGCCGGAACTAGCTTGCCCTCCACCGATTGGCCGGGACACAGGAGCGCCCTATACGTCACCGCGCGTTTTTGTGCGCGTTGAGAAAGAAGTTGAAATCAACCAACTTTTTTATGCGCGCCCGGAAGGAGCGAAGAACCGGCGCGACGTCACGATATACGTCACATCTGGGGCGCGCACGACCTACAGCCGCAAAAAGAAGCGTTGGTTTGGATCGCGCTTAACCGTTAGACCACGCGCGCGCTGCCTACTTGGCCAGCTGCGCGCGCGGCATTACTCCCCCCTTTAAAACGTGCATCGTCCCGATGCAACCCAAAAACAAAACAAAACAAATAAAAAGAACGGTAAACTAAAGAGTCATTTGGAACACATAATGTCCACAGTCCTATCGAGCGTAGTACGGCTTCAGTCGCACGACGTGGATGACTTCCGGTCGTGGGGGGCGGCGTGACGAAGTCCGTGTTCCGTCGGGCATCACCTCGCAGTTCAGATCCCCGAGTCGGCGAAGCACTTTGTAGGGTCCAAAGTAGCTCTTCAGGAGTTTTTCACTGAGACCACGGCGGCGGATCGGTGTCCACACCCACACGCCCACACCCTGTCTCCGGGCCGGAAGTGGACATCCATACGACGAAGGTTGTAGCGGCCAGTGTCGACGCGTTGTTGAGCCTTAATACGGAGTCCGGCGAGCTGACGGACTTCTTCTGCCCTTTGGGCAACCACCTGGGCGTCGTCGCTGGCGTCGACAGCCGGTTCGTGGAGAAACATAGCGTCCAGCATTGTCGTTACCTTGCGCCCATGCACCAGTTGAAAGGGTGTCACTCCGGTGGTCTCTTGTACGGCCGTGTTGTAGGCAAATGTCACGTACGGCAACACCTCGTCCCATGTCTTGTGCTCCACGTCGACGTACATGGAGATCATGTCGGCGATGGTTTTGTTGAGTCTCTCTGTCAGCCCGTTGGTCTGCGGGTGGTACGCCGTGGTGCGACGATGGCTGGTGTGGCTTAGACGTAGGACTTCTTGCGTCAGCTGGGCCATGAATGATGATCCACGGTCTGAGATCAGGACTTCGGGAGCGCCGTGCCGGAGGACGATGGACTCGATGAAAAGCTTGGCAACTTCAATAGCCGTTCTTGGTGGAAAGGCTTTTGTCCCGGCGTACCGCGTGAGATAATCGGTTGCGACGATGATCCATCGGTTTCCTTGCGTCGACGGTGGGAAAGGTCCGAGTAAATCCATACCGATTTGCTGGAATGGGGTAGATGGCGGCGGAATAGGTTGAAGAAATCCTGCCGGTCTCGTCGGTGGCTTCTTCCGTCGTTGACACTCGTGGCAAGATCGGGTGTAGTGGTGCACTGTTTCGCAAGCTTGGGCCAGTAGTACTTTTCGCGTATCCTTGCAAGAGTCCTGCTGTAACCAAGGTGTCCCGCCGTCGGGTCATCGTGGCAGGCTTGAAAAATTTCTTCTCGAAGACTGGAAGGGATCACCAACAGCCACGCCGTATTGTTGTCGCTGAAGTTCTCCTTGTACAGCACGCCTTGTCGGATGGAGACGGTTGGCAGCGTTCGTACAAAACCGCGGGGAACGGCGCTTTCTTGTCCCTCTAGGTGCTCGATGAGTGCTCGCAGCTCAGGGTCGTCTCGTTGGAGTGCTGCCATGTCGCTGACATCCAGAGTGCCGAGGAAACACTCATCGTCGTCCTCTTTGGTGGAGGCGGGACCGGCCTCAACTGGGGCCCTTGACAGGCAGTCGGCGTCATTGTGTTTTCGGCCGGACTTGTACACCACGGTCATGTCGAACTCCTGCAGTCGTAGGCTCCACCGAGCGAGGCGTCCGGAGGGGTCCTTCAGATTCGCCAGCCAGCAGAGCGAGTGGTGGTCTGTGACCACGCGAAAAGAACTTCCATACAAATATGGGCGAAACTTTGTTATTGCCCATACGACAGCGAGGCACTCCTTTTCAGTCGTTGAATAGTTCCTCTCCGCGTTAGACAGCGTCCGACTTGCGTATGCGATAACTCGCTCTGCTCCGTCCTGCACTTGGACTAGTACCGCTCCCAGTCCGGTGTTACTGGCGTCGGTGTGGATCTCAGTTTCAGCAAACTGATCGAAATGGCCAAGAATCGGGGGCGTCTGGAGTCTTCGTTTCAGCTCGTCGAATGACCTCTGGTGTTCTTCTGTCCACTCGAACTTTACGGCGTCCTTCGTGAGGTGTGTCAGCGGTGCGGATAGCTTGGCGAAGTCTCGAACAAAGCGCCTGTAGTAGGCACAGAGTCCGAGAAATCTTCTCACGGTCTTCTTGTCAGACGGCGGCGTAAATGCAGCTACGGCGCGGGTCTTCTCGGGGTCAGGTAGAACACCCTTGTTGTTCACGACGTGGCCAAGGAACTTTAGTTCCCCATAGGCGAACCGACACTTTGTTGGCCTGAGTGACAGGCCGGCGGTCTTGATGGCTTGAAGCACGGCTCGAAGTCGTTCCAGGTGCTCGTCGAAATCTCGTGAGATTACCACGACATCGTCCAGGTAGACGAGGCAGCTCTGCCATTTCAGACCTGCCAGCACGGTGTCCATGACGCGCTGGAAGGTGGCTGGTGCTGTACAAAGTCCGAACGGCATCACTTTGAATTCGCACAGTCCGTCGGGAGTGACGAAGCCAGTTTTCTCCTGGTCACGTTTGTCGACTTCAATCTGCCAGTAACCACTCTTCAGGTTCATCGACAAAATATATCGAGAGTGGCGCAGTCGGTCTAACGTATCGTCGATGCGGGGGACTGGATAGACGTCCTTCTTCGTCACAGCGTTCAGTCAACGATAGTCCACGCAGAACCCGCAGGGTTCCGTCCTTCTTCTTTACAAGGACGACTGGGGACGCCCATGGACGTCCCCAGTCGACTGGGGACGAAAACACTCGACTGCGGCGGTAGGTTCACATGGTCCGCGATAACTCGGATCGCAGTTGACGTCGTGTTGGTCTCCACCGGCGGTAAAACAGGTTTTCGCAGCGTCAACTGGTTTGCCCCGAGGTCGATGACGGCGCCATACTCGCAGAGAAAGTCCATTCCGAGGATAACGTCCCTCGAACAGTCTTGCAGAACGACGAAATTCACAGGGCACGTTTCACCGTGGATCTCGACGCGAGCAGTGCATCTCCCGACTGGCGTGATGAGATGTCCTCCGGCGGTTCGTATTTGGGGTCCATCCCACGGTGTCATGACTTTTCGCAGGTGGCGAGAGAGCCTCCCACTCAAGACTGAGTAGTCTGCTCCGGTGTCCACAAGTGCCGATGCGTCGTGGCCGTCGATTATAACGTTTAGGTTGTTGGACACCGATGCAGGGACGTCGTTGTGATCCGTAGCGTCGAGAGAGTGGGAGCGCTCCGTCGTTCTTGGAGGCTCTTTACTACGGTCGTCCTCGGCAACGCCACCTCCACGCGTTGCCGCACTTAGTTTTCCCGGCGACGCAGGGGAGACACGCTTTCTCGGTGGGGTCGTGACACTGGGGACGCTTAACGTCGTGGCGATGGGGAGCGGGCTTCACGGCGGAGAGACAACACTGGGGAGGGCGAGCGTCGGAGGTACTCGTCGATGTCGCGAGGGCGTTCGCCGTACCTCGGGCGTGGGTCGTTCGGGTGGAATCCACGCAGGCCCATTTGCCGGTAAGGACAACGGCGGTAGATATATGGTCGGCCTTCCAGCAATAATAGCAGATGGGTCGTCGATCCGTTGTCCTCCACACGTCGGTTTTTCTTGGCGCCGGCGGTCTCAGCGGTCGTACTGACGTACTTCGTCGTTGCGTCGGGGGTACGCCTGCGTTGGTGGGTCTAGTCGTGGCGCCACCGGGTAATGTTGAGCAGTTGGCGGCGGTCGTCGGGCCATTGCGGCGTAGGTCACTGTCGGCTCATCGGCTGCGGCCACGCTGGCAGGAGTCTCCGGTGGAATCGCCCGCTGAACTTATTCGCGTACCACTTCGGCTATCGACAGCGAAGCCGGCTGGTTGGCAGTAGGCAGCAGCTTCCTGAGCTGTTCCCGGACGATGTTGTGGACAATTGCACGAAGATTGTCAGCGCTGATGCCGCCCTCGTCGAATCGGGAAGACGTCAGCGTCGAAGCAGGAGGCGTGCCGGCGAGTCGGTTGCAGTGGGTGGCTCGGATTGACAGGGCCCGCTCGATGTTAGTTGCCTCGGCGACGAATTCATCGACAGTAGTTGGTGGGTTGCGAACAAGGCCACCGAAGATGTCACTCCTCACTCCTCTCATCAGGACGCGCAGCTTCTTCTCCTCGGTGGACTGAGGGTCGATCGGCGCGGCTGCTCAGGCAGAGGACGTCTTCAACGAAGCTGGTGACCGTTTCGTTGGGCCCTTGAGTTCGATCGTACTTGAAGGAGGTCTTCCGCTCGCTGTCGTCGTGTCTGGTTCGTGAATGTCCCCTTCAGGCCAGCGATACAGGTGTCCCACGAGGCAAGCGACGCCTCGTGGTTGTCGAACCACTACCTCGCGGTACCCTCCAAGGAGAAGTTGAGGTTTTGGAGGCGCTGCTCAGTGGTCCATCCATTATGGCGTGCTACACGTTCGTAGTGCAGAAGCCAGTCCTCTACGTCTTCGTGGGTCTCATGGAAGGTCGTCGCGGTTCGCTGGGCAACAGGCAGGTGGATGACGGCGGCGGCGGTCGGGGACTGCGATTGCTGGTCGTCCATCGTCGGCTTCGTCGGCTGCATGGTCCTGGGTGGCAGAAGTCCGTATTCCGGGTGTAGACCTTGGGTGCGACGACTGGTCCGAGTTTCAGGTTCCGCGTTGAGTGGTCTTTTCACCGGGCTTGGAATCGGGCTTGCACTGCGGGCCCTGGGAGGGGAACGCTGCACGGGCATGTGGTACCCCGCACCTCCACCAAAATGTCACGGGTGGTGAGCAAAAACACATAAACAAACAGGAAGAAATAAACGTTTAATGTGGCGAACTTGTGCCAAAAATAAAAGGAAAAGAAAAGACAATAACGGAGCGTCGCGGGCGTCGAAGTCGGCGTAGCAGCAGAGTCGAACGCTGGGGCGAAACTGAATGCAGATCGCCACGCGGAGCCCCCTATGTACACGTGTGGGCTTCTGGAATAATCGGCGCAGAAGGTTCGGCGTGTAGAACATTCTGACCTCGAACAAGCCCCAACATGATTCTCGAATTTACCAGAACATTACTTTACAGAGTGAACAAAAATGTGCCTCCGCGGCCAGGAATTGAACCCTGGCTTTCAGCGGGGAAAGCAAGCGCGATAACCGTTAGGCCACGCGCGCGCTGCCTACTTGGCCAGCTGCGCGCGCGGCAATATCGCTAACGAATATCAAGAAGAGAAAGAAAGATTTTGGGGGTTAATGGCGCAAAAGCTACGAGGCCATCTGCGCCAAACTAGTTGTAAGGATCATTGTACTAAAGGAAAGGTTTTACAAAAGATGGACCAAAAAGCTAGAGTCGGTGTAAAAGGCCAATACTGCTAAGAAATTCCATTACCCGTTCAAAAGAGACTAGAGGATTCTCTCCCACAAGGAGAGCAGGATGAAATGGGATCTGATATTGGAAAAATTCAGGGAAATGAATGCGGCGCTTGGGCTGAAGGCCGGGACACAGCCACAAGATATGCAAAACAGTGAGCCTGTCACCACACTGATCACACACAGGTGGATCTTCTCCCGAAAGCAGATACCTATGAGTTATAAATGAGTGTCCAATTCTCAGGCGGCACAACAACGTTTCATGAAGTCGGCTCTTGCATGAAGAGCTTTCCCAAACTCCTAATGTAGGTTTGGTAACATGAAGCTTGTTATCGCACTCCATGTCCCATTCCAATTGCCAAGAATGAAGAATTGAGGACTTCACCAAGGGCTTAATATCTCGATAGGGTAGACAGGAGAGTGATTGTGGAAGGTTCCCAGCAGACCCTGCAAGTTTGTCGGCTTCTTCATTGCCATGAATGCCAATGTGACTGGGCACCCAACAAAATTTTATATTTTGACCCCCATGCAAAGCAGAGTTAAGTTTATATCGAATTTGTTGTACAAGCATATTTTTAGTATCTTTAAGAGAGCAAACTGCAAGAATCACACTTTGAGAGTCAACAAACAGGACTGCCCTCAGTATTTTACTATTGATAATATATTCAATCGCCATTGATACCGCATAGAGCTCCGCAGTAAAAATGCTGGTGATACAATCAAGTCGTTGAACCTTGGAGAAGCTTTCAGAATACACAGCACAACCGACAAAAGAGGAGGTTTTGGCACCATCAGTATAAACATGAAGATAACCATCATACTTATTTCGCAGTTCTTCAAACTCTTGCTTAATTACAGCATGGGAAATGCCGTGTTTGTTGAACTTTGCGAGAGACCAGTCGGATTCAACTCGCTGTGTTTTCCAAGGTGGAATACCGTTGACTTTCCGAACGAGGACGACCTGGTCCAGAGAAAGGTCCAGCGAGGAGCGAAGATGTTCAATGCGGAAGCTTAACGGTCTTACAATGCTTGATTTATTTTCAAAAAGGCGATAGAACCTTGACCTTGTGAGGGAAGAGTAAGTTGGATGCTGAGGGTCGGCCAGAATCTTGTAAGCATATGTTAGACTAAGATATGTATGTCGTTTGTTCAGGGACAGCTCACGAATATCAAGAACAGAAGCGGACCAAGTACCCCTGGGGGGCACCTGAAATTGAACGAAACATTTTAGAGTGAGTGTCGGAAATGCGAACACTATTTCTGCGATAAGACAAATAACTTTTAAATCAGATACATAATACCAAACAACAACCATATAAAGGAAGCTTGTTTAATATAGCAGCCAGGCCAATAGAGCCCTGCGCGGATAACAGTTTGATTATCCGTATCCGATCCGCGTCCGCAGACTTTGTATCCGTACTGTCCGAGCCGCATCAGTAAATATTTTTACATGATTGCATCCGCATCGAGTCCGCATCCGCATAGTTTGTATCAGGATTCGAACCGGCATCCGCAGAATGTAGAACCACATCCGGCTCACAATCCAGGCATTCATTGTATATCATAACATTAAGCGTAAATGAAGAAGAAAAGAAAATACAAATACAACTTTTTTGGTCGTTGGCTTATCTTTGTATAGAAAAATCTTCGGGCCACCATTCAAAGGGGATGTCATTTTATCAATACCAGTTTCATCGTATTTATATTAAAAGCTATCAGCCTTCCCGAGACACTGCGCGTCGAAGGAGAAATGATTTCAATTATGTGATTGTCCTAGGAGTCCGCGGCACATTGCCCGGAGAAAGTCTTCGGCTCTTTTTCTGCCAATGCATACTAGCTTAACCGAGACAATTAATGCCCTGGATTCTTTAATTTTTCTACAGATAGCATTTTTGAGGAGATGGAACGCACTAACTGAAGCGATCTTCAGTGAGAATCCGATCTTTCTTAGGATCCCGATCGTTTCTCCGAAACGCGTTTTGTGGAAATATGTTTCGTGGACAACGTTTCATGGACACACATTTCATGGACACACGGTTCGTCGACGCTGTACGTTTTGTGGGCACATGCCCTTGTGACGTGTTGCCGGCAACGCATTTCTTCACTAAGCCGCTAAAAGCTAGCGCATGATTCACTAAGGCGTGCTTAACCAAACCATGCCTCCCCTCCCCTTCCCTTTCCCCTGTAATCCAGGCGAGACGCAAATAGTTTATTACGAAAATAGCAGGGTTGTGTGTGTCGAAACGTCTCAGGTTTTTCGATGAACTGCCCGGTGGCATTCAGTGGACGAACTGAATGCCACCAGGCAAAAATTTAGATCCGGATCCGCGGATATCCGAATGATCGCAGCCCCTGGCATTCGTATCCGAACCGCAACCCGCCAAAACTTGTCTAATTTCTATCCGCATCCGCAAGTTTACTGCGGATATCCGCGGATATCTCGGATAATCCGCGGATATGCAGGGAGCCCGTGGTCAACTTTATCGAATGCTTTCGGCATGTCGAAGTAAATAGCATCTACCTGTCCCTTGTTCACAACAACAGGTACAGAGTAATTTAAAAAGGAACACAAGTTTGTCTCAACCGACCGACCTTTCAGGAACCCATGTTGCACGGCCGTTAATTTCTGACGGAAATAAAACATAGCACGGTTATGCATCAGAGTTTCAGACACCTTCGAGAACCCGCACAATAACGAAACAGGGCGATAATTACAAACAACTGAAGCATCACCCCCCCCCCCTCCCCCCCCCCCCCCCCCCCCCCTTAAATTTGGAACGACAACCGCCTTCTTCCATAACAATGGGAAGATGGATAAAGAATATCCGACTGCAGCCCATGGATGCTACGAGCTGGATAATGAGTCATTCCCTGTGCTCGATTGGTTTAACTGCTGATAGCAAACAAACAAAGACGATCGAGCGCCATGAATATGTACTTCTGGCACTGTTTGATTGGCTACCCCAGGTCGTGAAGTCTTAACACTGTCACCACCTTCCTTTCTTTCTTTTTTTTTTTTTAAGTGGCCTTTGGTTTGTGGTTTTATGTTATTTTCGCAGATGTTTCTTCATGTAAAACGTTGTCTTTACTTTGAAGCCGCCTCAGTGGATCCGACTCGGAGCGCCGGCTGACGGTGCCACCAGTAGACATGATTGTTAAATTACTCAAGCACCAAAGGGAATGCTCTGGGAGCGTATAGGTACTTACTCGTGCTGCACGCGCTGGTCTTCCTCGTGTAAAAGGTGCGAAGTAAATTATAATAACAAAATTAAGGCAACGACTTTAGTCTTCAAGGTCCTATAATGCATAAGATGCATTACAAAGAGCTGGTGTGCCACATGACGAATATTCTTCAGCTAATTTTAGCTGGGAAACTGAATTGGTGTGTAAGTCACGTGACGTCAATTTCCCACTTAATTTAGCGGGGAAACCGAAATGATGTTTCACCCACAAGACGGGAATATTCCCACTAAATTTAGCGGTGAAACTGAGCTGACGAATACGTCACGTGCCGTCAATCAATTTTCCCAAGGAGTACAGGTCACGTGACGTCAGGTGACATCATGGGATGCCACTTTTCACGATAAGTTTAGCGGAAAATGCACGGACGTCGAACGGACGCACGGACCAAAGTTTTGGCATGGCGGGGTAGCGTTAAAAAGCGTTTCATGCTTTTAAAAAGCGCGTTGAGGAATGCACGTGGATATGGTTTTATAATCTTGCTTTTGAACAGCTGCTGCTGCAGATGCCAGAGCTTGCAACGCGTGTACCTACGTTCCCGGCATTCCTTTTAATGCTCGGGGAATTCGGCAAAATCTCTGCGTTTGATTTACGACAGAGGTGCCCACAACCTGACGGAGAATTTTACGGCGAGCAAGAGTTCCAAAATGCGTTTTTGGCTCATCCGAATGTATATGGAGGACCACGACAATAAAAAGGTAATGCAGAGAACGCGCGATAACTAGACGGCCGAGCGGTATTGGTCGAAGTCCAGGGTAATCAAAAGCATATGGGTGCGTTTGGGGTGTAAGCAAACGCACAAGGTGTGCAAGGAGCACCCGATCTTACACGGGGTACTGCAGAAAATACGCCATGTAACCGAAATTTCGGCTGCACGGCAATAAAGACCCAGGTAGTTCGGCACGTAAAGTTTCCAATGTGACTTTGACCATTGCTTCGAAATGACTCTGCTACAAAGTTCATGAACAAGAGTTACTTTATTAATAACAAGTGATCACTTCGGACTTATGAAAGAAACTTGTATTAACATAAAGATAAATAGAGAAAAATATTATTAGGAAAGCGAGGAATAGATTAGTCTGAAATGCGCTCATGACTCTGTTCTTCAACCTTCTTGTTATCTTGTTTCTTCAACTCCCTCCATAGGCTAATGATTATCGAAGCTTGTGGCAGTGCTGCCACCTTATCTCGCAGGCGTTCCATCTGCTCTTTTGTCAGGACTTCTTTCCAGTCATTGGCTCTACCCTTTCGGAACAATTCCAGCTTCGGCGCATTGTCTACCCCTGTCGGTTTTGTCGCAGACGTATCGTCTGCATTCACCTCACGAACATTCGTGAACACCGCTGTAAACGCTTTGGCATCAACGTCGAAGGCACCCCTCATGTATTCTATGGTACTCTTCCTCAACACACGATCGAAGATTTCTCGATCATCTTCCAGCATTTTGCCGTGCTCTTCGCCGAGGAAGTAGGCTATCTTCAGAACCGCAGAAGGTTTCTCCGCCTTCAGCTCTTCGAAGGTAAGAAACAGCACGTTCGTGTAATCCTTAAAACTATGGCCAGAAAGAACGTGGTCAAAGTAGTGCCCAAAGCCGAAGTTTGTGTTCAAGAACGTCTCGAAGAAGTCATCCAGGGTTCCGTTTTGAAAACGAAACCCAGGAACGCACTTCGCTACGTGGTAAAAAGATACGCAGACGTCCCAGGGGCTGCGCGCCACATAGATGTACTTGGCCTTTTCATTGAAGTTGTACCGCAACAGATCGAAGTGAGTCCTTGCCACCCTGGGTGGTTGCAGGTCTTCAAGCGACTTCAGACCTTGAGCCTCGAGGGAGGGCGTTCGTTTCACAAGTTCGGCGAAGTTTGAGGTGCTCTCGCCGCGGTTTAGGATAAGCTGGATGATCTGTAGCGTCCAGTGGCTACCGGATTTCGGGTAGGTGATCAGGACGACGTCACCGTCTCGGGGTCGATGTTTCAGAGCCACGCGGACCGTGTCTGGGTCCAGGAGCGGCGACCGTGGAACGCCGTCGATCAGTTGAAAGTGTGGAGCTGGCCGGGATGTAGCCATGACTGGTAGCCACAGTACTCTAGGCTTCACCTGCGTGTCCATTGAGACGACAGGTTTATGCCGTTAAAACGTATGCATGAAGTACAAAAAAAAAAAAAACAACATCAATCTCAATTATGCTCAAATTAAACATATTTTATTAAAATACCTTACTTGAGCCGTCTTACGTCTCAGTGCTGAGTAGGCACTAGCACAGATCTATGCAATGTAACATATATTTTCTTTTTTTTTTTTAAATTCCAATAACTTCAGAGATTTTCCTTACAAACACTTGGTAACGACGGAATTCTTAGGTGCATTTAAAACGATCAAACCCGCTCCACGTTCAGGCTGAGGTCCTGCGGTGGTTTCTCGAAAAAGTTTAAAATTGGACCCCTAGATGGCGACGCCAATCCGTGTTGCAGAGAAACTGTGGTATGACCCATTGCACCGATAAAATAGTAATTGGGTTGAGTGTGTTTATAGAGCCTAGAACTTGATCTGCCTCAACGGGCGACGAGCCTCCCAGCTGTACATGAGAAATTTAGCCAGTGCAGTTGGCAACGATGTTCCGACTGGTCCCCTGTGGACGTTGCATGTTCACCGCGTGCTCTTGCCTGCGTTATGCGGTGTCAGCGCTGCCTAGTTTGCTCGGCTGCTAAGCAAAGCAAACTAACCCAGCCAGCTCATCTACCGGAGGATACCAACCTGGGTGACTTTTATTCTCTGACATGGGCTGATGATCCTGGTGCACTAATTTCTGCATGTTTTTGTGCAATACAGTAGGAAGTGAGATCTTTCGGCTTAACTTGTTAATATTTTGTAAATAAACAAAAATAATTGTTCAGAATAAACGTTTAGCATGCCCTCTCTTTTAAGACACAGGATGACAAGGACGTCTGCTCGGAAAGTAGCGACGCTTGGAGATTGATTTGTCTGATCAATACGGTACGAATTAAAAGCGACCGGATGTTACGGAATACTGCTTCAATGAACAAGAAGGTAGGGCTCAAACAAATCTGGAGTAAAAACAAAAAACAAAAAAAAACGAAGGGCTTTGTTTGTTGTGTTGTCCACCGTTTTTTTTTTTTTTTTTGTCTTAGTTTTTTTAGGTTTTGTTAAGAAAATGTGTTTCGCAGGAAGGCGCTGCATATTGGTTAAATTAAACTGTCTGAATAAAAGCTGTGCCTACAGACAACTGCATTCCTTGAGGTGCAAACTAAGTTAGGTAGCTTGAGTAGATCGTTCTGATATCTCCGATAAGTGTACTCGATACTTGGCCGCGCCTTTGTCATGCACACAATATTGCTATCAAAGTGCAAAACATATTTGGATGTTTTCATCTAAATACAAGCATAATTTGGGGTCAATAATGTCACCTTAAAAAATATATATAATTTTTGAGTTAATTCTTGAAACAAAAGAGAGCGCAAACGATAAGCTTGGCAATTTCGTTTTTCATGTTATTTATCATTGAAGCGACCAAGGCCACAACTAACGTTTCTCCGGCCTGTCGGGGCTCACGAGTTTAACAGCTCGCTATTTTGTCACTTCTCAAGCAATGCACTAACATTCTTCTCTGACATTTTGAAAATAGATTTTATAATGGGAAATGAAATAAAAATAAAGTCTTGTATTTTAAAAGAATAAAATATTATATCTAACAATCCCCCGTTGGTTCGGCAATTTTCATATACCTTGATATCACCAGAAAGCTGAAATGGAGCTATTTTTGTTTAATATAATTTTCATATTATTTGTACAAATGAAAATGCTCTATATATATTTGCTTCATTTGCCAAGGTATTATCGTGATCCAGCTATCATGAAATGTAAATAAAATATATTATTTTGCGTATATAACCGGAAATAAAGCTTGAATATCATGAACTGTGCGTTGGAAAACGGCAAGCTTTATTGCGGATTAAAATCATTTTTACTTCTAACTACACACAATTTCAATATATTTCTTATATCTATTAGTTTCTTAATGACAACGTGACACTTCGTTTAGATATACCTACGAACAGAATCGTAATCTGTGCAGCGGGGCATCCGTTCGTAATCATTTTATCATTTTCTACGTCAAACATAAATTTACTGCAGTGTCGTTCAACTGCCAGCTGGATCATAATCCCCGCCCAAAGTTTTCAGCATCATAAACTGGGCCTTTAGCTCGTAAACTAGAGCTCGACCGTCGTAGTGGATGAGCCCGATGTTTAACTTTTTATAATTTTATATATAATGTAAATGCGTTTGCATTTAACTATTAAGCCGCCGATTTTGTTTTCTCGGTCATAGATACAAAACCACCCTAAAAATATTTTCTTTCCCATCTCAAATCAACGACGAGACGTCCCAGGCTACCCGATAACCAGGCCTCGCTTCCCCCATGGTCACTCCTCGCTTGCCCACTATAGTCTTATGTAGCATACTCGCACACAGCAAGACATGGTCAAGCCCAGGGTTCCAATACGGCCGTTGCTGTCGGGCAGGGGGCGCGAGCGCGTCCGCAAGACGCGACCATGGTATGCTCGCAGCACCATCCAGGTGGCGCTGCAACGTTCGATTTTGCGCGTGCCACGTTCGAATGCAAGCATCTGTCAGCATCTGTTACCGCGCGGTAACAAAACGTATATAAAAAAAACTAAACAAAAAAAACAAAAAAAAAATATGCAGCTCGCGGCCTAGGTGTCCGATTAAACATTCCTTTCAGCTTTATTTTTTAACTGCTTTCTGTAATAGCTTCCGTGAGCCTGTATGTTTCACTTTACTTGATAGCGAAGCCGAAGCTACTTGCTAAAGCCTGTTCCCCTGAAGGATGCTCGCACTGCACGAGCGCGCGACACTGCAAGCTCGGAGCTCGCTCTGGTAGCCTCTGCTACGCTGGCACTTATAATAGAACGGAGTATAAACAACTGTAGTGGGGAAGCGTATTGACGCTTGTTCAGAACGCTAGCCAAATATTCTATTTTGCTCGCCTGGAGCGTTGCTCAAAACTTGAGAGCTACGGGCCTATTGTGCCGCAAAATTTTTTTATCCGAGTTTCACCTTCCAGATAATATTTGCTCCGTAACGTTATTACCGGGAAAACAGCGTGAAGATACTTACGATGCAAGGGCTTTAGCAGTCCTATAGAAGGTTGGTGTTCGGAATGGCCTGTAAAGCCTTCTAACAGCTTGCACGTTTCCTGCTGGAGGTACACATACGTGTTTGCTATGCGAGCGGCAATGATCGAGAGGTCGTGGAATCACGGCAGAGCTGACTCACTGTTAGGTGTTTGGCCTCCAGTGCGCAAATGTGGATCCGACACACATACTCTTCACAGAGTGATACCGGCTCCAATCCGTTTCACTTTAAGTACGACCCCAGCCCATGGATGCTACGAGCTGGATAACGACGCATTCGCTGTGCGTGATTTCTTTAATGGCTGATAGCAGACAAACCAAGACGATCGAGCGCCATGACGATGCCCTTTTAGGCGGACCTTGATTGGCTCCACCAAGACGTAGAATCTAAACATTGTCACCACCTTTTTTAGAGCGGA
Source organism: Ixodes scapularis (assembly GCF_016920785.2). Classification (NCBI taxonomy): domain Eukaryota; kingdom Metazoa; phylum Arthropoda; class Arachnida; order Ixodida; family Ixodidae; genus Ixodes; species Ixodes scapularis. The sequence goes on along the minus strand of NW_024609838.1, from coordinate 17,618,370 downwards.
GCTAGTTTCCCTCGTTTCGTGTCCCGTACAAAACAAATATCAACACAAAACTACACAAAAACTCTGGACAGCTACCGCCATCTATGAGCGACGGCGCCAACCAGACAACCAGTCTGGTTACCGCCGTCGCTCATAGATGGCGACAACCATTCCAGCTATCATAGAAGAAGGAATAATTGGGCGAGTTGGTGGGAATTCATAGTAGGAAACAGCGCGCAAAACAGACGAGGACGAAGAAGAAACACGCGGGACGAGCGCGCTCGTCCCGCGTGTTGCTTCTTCGTCCTCGTCTGTTTTGCGCGCTGTTTCCTACGTTCTTATGAGTTGCGGTTTGGACTCACGATGGGTCGGCCGCGTTACCTTTCTTCACCGGGTGCGGAAGGAGCGGCGGCGTACGCAGCAGCGCGAATGGGTCCTCAACCACCGCGAACCCGCTGTCGCCTCGAGTTCCGCTGCGTCGAGCGCTTCCCATTCCCTCGCGAAAGAAGAGCACATCGCTCGCCTGGAAAGCCGCCGCTGAGAACTGGGGCCCTATGTTGCGCTTTTTGGACTCCCACGGCGACTAGGCAGAAGGAAGTGACGTCAACGACACAGCAAACGCAGATTGGATGTTGACAGAAGAAAACAAAATCAACATCCAATCTGCGTTTGCCAAAAAGCTACAGCTCCACTGCTGTTCCTTCTTCACCAGAGTGGAAAGGCAGGAAATTTTAAGTGGGGCCTCGTTTGTGGTCACATGTTATATACGCAGATGTTTCTGTATCTAAAACGTTGTCGTTATTTTGAGTCCGCCTCGGTGGATCCGAGGCAAAGCGCGGGCTGATGGTGCCACCTGCAGACATTTTTGGTTAATTACCGAAGCAACAAAGGGAATGCGTATGTACACGTGGTGCACGCGCTGACCTTCCTTGTGTAAAAGGTGCAAACTAAATTATAAGAAAAAACTGGCAGCGAGGTTTACCTTCAAAGTCCCATAGTGCATAAGATAATAATAATAATAACAATAATAATAATAATAATCTTTTATTTTTCGGTTGCCCTAAAACGGCCAAGCGGCCTTCTCTTGGTTACACTAACTCGTACAATAGAAACTCTTAAACAATAATCCTACTTGTTACAAAATAGATTTGCGCATACACTGACGCGCTATGAAGGGACCAAAATTTCGTCCAACTGAATCCGATATGTAGACAGGGATGCGGTGATGTCAACTTGAGGCGGCACAATGATATAATGTCTGTAAACGAGAAAGAGGTGACACACGGCATGATGAACACATATCAGAACAGGTGAACTGTCTCGTGACGCGGAAAGGAACATGAAAATTGATTTTACTGATAAGCCATGAAGAATCAATGGCACCATTAATGATTTTATGCAGGAATACCAAGTCACGGACAGTTCTTCTCTGGGTTAAAAGCATCAGCGAAAATCTAGTTAGCATTTATAGTCATAATACACGCGTCGTCCAATCCATCTATCGTAAACATTTCGAACAAATCTTTTTTGTACACGTTCTATGATCAAAGCCTGAGTTAGATATTGAATTCCAAATCACAGAAGCAAACTCAAGATGCATTATAGGGAATTGGTGTGTCCCATGACGAATATTTTCCCGCCAACTTTAGAGGGGAAACTGGTCGCATAGGTCATGTGGCGTCAGGTCACGTGACGTCGATACCTTCGCTAAATTTAGCGGGGAAACTGGATTGGCGTCTAGGTCACAACACGTGAATTTTCCCGCTAAATTTCGTGGGCAACTGAATTGGTATATAGGTCACGTGACGTCAATTTCCCGCTAAATATAGTGGGGAAACTGAAATGATGTTTCAACGACGAGACGTGACTTTTTCCGCTAAATTTAGCGGTGAAACTGAGCTGACGTGTAGGTGACGCGCCGTCAAGTAAACAAAAGCAGGAGGCACGCTAGGAGCAGGCGTTCTTGCACGGGGTATTGCAGAAAAGGCACCGTGGTAACCAAAATTTCGGATGCACGACCATAGAGACCCGGGTGGTTCGACACGTAAAGCCCCCGATGTGATGACCGTTGCTTCGAAATGACTCTGTTACAAAGTTCATAAACCAGACTTACTTAATTAATAACAAGTTATCACTTTGGACCTATAAAAGAAACTATATTAGTAACGTAAAACTCAATGCACATATTATTACTAGGAAAGCGAGGAATAGATTAGTCTAAAATGCGCTCAATGACTCTATCATATTGAAGGTATTTAGCGCACCAGGTAGAGAGAAAAAGAACGGGACAGAAAAGAGCGCTACTCACAACTACGTTTACTGACAAGAAAAGAAAGAGAAAAAAAAAATAATCTGTCGTGGACGCGTACATTTACCGCGAGCCCCTTGATTGATATTGGCTTGTTCATCCAGGCTCATGTGTGCCATTTATTGTTTGTTGAAGGAATTCCCTCGCCTTGTTTAACAGCTTTACGTATTCCACACTAATACAATTCCTGTCCTCACGGAGGATGTGGAAGGCCCCCAGTACCTCGCAAGGCAATTTGTGTATGTTCTTCCCCAAGATGTTGGTCTCGCCGAATAATGGTTGGCACGTGCACTCCCTGCAATGGATTGGAAGATTTCCGCCCTTTGTATGCCCTCAAGGAGTAACCATGCTCCCGGAGTCGGTCATTGAGGCATCTGCCCGTTTGGCCTATGTAGCTCTTGCCACACGAAAGAGGTATTTTATATACGACGCCCGAAGCGCATGGAAGGAATCTCTTCGTATGCTTTTTGGTGCACTTGTGTTTTGTGCTACCCTCAGGATGCGCATTCACTCTAGGACAAATTTGAGACATTTTTTGTGGTGATGAAAAAACTACTCTGACCCCTTAGCGGCTTGCGGCGTTTTCTTTTTTTTTTTAATTATGGGACATCCTGTGCAGGTACGGTATTACTACTGGCCTTGTTTTCTCGACACTGGTCTTGTTGGACTGGATGCCCTTTGCCTTCTTTACCATAGCGTTTGCCAGATAAGCCAATAGGGCTGACGAATAGCCGGCTTTTCTTAGCCTCCCTACTTGTACACTGAAGGTGGCTGCCATAGTATGAAGACAGGACTTCTTTAGTGTCGAGTCCAGACATGTTAGAGTTATGCCGCTCTTTATGAATTTTGAGTGCGCCCAGCCATAGTCTAGAATGCCCTTCCTGGATCGTGGGCAGTATGACCAACAAACATGGATGTCACTCAGGTGAAGCGAAAAGTCGAAGAACTGGAGTATTTCTTTTTTTTTTTTGGGGGGGGGGGGGGCGGAGGGAGGGGCACTTTAATTGTACTAAGGACGCCTCCGTACTCAGCAAAGGTCGCCACAATGTCTGCGACTTGTATGTCCATACGTCCGCCATCTTCAAAAATTACCAGGAAGTTATCAACATAGCGGGCGACCTTGTTAACTTTTTTGCATCCAAGAGCACTTTCTATCACACAGTCCACTGCTCCAAGGTAGATGTCATTAAGGACTGGGGCGACGCAGGAACCGATACATACCCCTGACTTCTGCACTCATCCCGCCACCCAACTATCATAGACCTCAGGTAGAAATGTAATAGCTCCATAAAGCTCTCAATGGATACTCCGCTGGAACTTCGGAAAGCGAGCTCTTCATTGGCTTCTATACAATTTATCATGGAGGTCAGCAGCTGTTCATGTGGTAATGAGTAAAAAGGATTCTTCACATCACTACTGCGGGTACTGCCCACGATCCAAGAAGGGTGCACTCAAAAGTCATCAAGAGGGGCATAGCTCTAACGTGTCTGGGCTCGGCACTAAAGAAGTCCTGTCGTTATACTATGGCAGCCAGCTTTAGTATGCAAGTAGAGGCTAAAAAAAGCCGACTATTTGTTCTGGTGAAGGAGGCAAAAGGTTTCCAGTCCAACAAAACCAGTGTTGAGAAAACAAGGCCAGTAGTAATACCATACCTACACAGGATGTCCCATAATTAAAAAAGGAAAAAAAAAAAAAAAAACGTTACAAGCCGCTATGGGGTCAGAGTAGTTTTTTCATCACCACAAAACATGTCCCAAATTTGCCCTAGAGTGAATGCGCATCCTGAGGATACCACAAAACACAAGTGCACCAAAAAGCACGCAAACAAATTCCTTCCATGCGCTTCGGGCGTCGTATATAAGATACCTCTTTCGTGTGGCAAGAGCTACATAGGCCAAACGGGCAGATGCCTCAATGACCGACTCCGGGAGCATGATTACTCCTTGAGGGCTACAGCGGGCGGAAATCTTCCAATTCATTGCAGGGAGTGCACGTTCCAACCATCATTCGGCGAGACCGATATCTTGGGGAAGAACAAAGACTAATTGCCTTTCGAGGTACTGGAGGCCTTTTACATCCTCCGTGAGGACAGGAATTGTATCTGTGTGGAATCCGTAAAGCTGTTAAACATGGAAAGGGAACACCTTCAACAAACAATAAATGGCCCACACGATCCTGGATGAGCGAGCCAATATCATAACGGGGCTAATGGTAGATGAACGACTCTGTAGCGGATTATTTGCTTTTTTTTATTTTTCTTACTCTTTCTTTTCTTTTCAGTAAACGTAGTTATGAGTAGCGCTCTCTTCTATCCTGTTTTTCTCTCTAGCTTAGGCGCTAAATACCTTCAATAAGGTAGACTACCAACTAGCCCAAATGTCAACTTTACTCAATGACTCTGTTTAACCTTCTTATTATCTTGTTTCTTCAACTCCTTCCATAGGCTAATGATTATCGAAGCTTGTGGCAGTGCTGCCACCTTATCGCGTAGGCGTTCCATCTGCTCTCCTGTCAGAACGTCTTTCCAGTCATTGGCTTTACCCTTTCGGAAGAATTCCAGCTTCGGCGCATTCTCTTCCCCACTTGACTTTGTCCCTGAAGCATCGCCCGCATTCACATCACGAAAATTTGTAAGCACCGCTGTAAACGCTCTCGCATCGACGTCGAAGGCACCCCTCATATATTCTATGGTACTCTTCCTCAACACACTATCGAAAATGTCTGGATCGTCCTCCAGCATCCTGCCGTACTCTACGCCGAGGAAGTAGGCTATCTTCAGAACCGCAGAAGGTTTCTCCGCCTTCAGCTCTTCGAAGGTAAGAAACAGCACGTTCGTGTAATCCTTAAAACTATGGCCAGAAAGAACGTGATCAAAGTAGTGCCCAAAGCCGTAGTTCGTGTTCAAGAACGTCTCGAAGAAGTCATCCAGGGTCCCGTTCTGAAACCGAAATCTAGGAACGCCCTTCGCCATGTGGTAAAATGATTTGCAGACGTCCCAGGGGTTGCGCGCCACATAGATGTACTTGGCCTTTTCGTTGAAGTTGTGCCGCAACAGATCAAAGTGGGTCCTTGCCACCCTGGGTAATGGCAGGTCTTCGAGTGACTTCGGACCGTGAGCCTCGAGGGAGGGCGTTCGTTTCACAAGTTCGGCGAAGTTTGAGGTGCTCTCGCCGCGGTTTAGGATAAGCTGGACGATCTGTAGCGTCCAGTGGCTACCGGATTTCGGGTAGGTGATTAGAACGACGTCACCATCTCGGGGTCGATGCTTCAGAGCCGCGCGGACTGTGTCTGGGTCCAGCAGCGGCGACCGTGGAATGCCGTCGATCAGTTGAAAGTATGGAGCTGGCCGTGACGCAGCCATGACTGGGAGCCGAAGTGCTTTAGGCCTCACCTGTGAGTCCATTGAGATAACAGGTTTATGCCGTTAAAACTTATGCATGATGTACAAAAAACATGAATCTCAGTCATGCGCAAATGAAACATATATTGTTAAAATACCTTACTCGAGCCGTCATTCGTCTCAGTGCTGAATAGTCACTAGCACACGTCTATGCAATGTAACATATATACTATTTTTTTTATTCCTATATACCTTGAGTGATTTTCCTCAAAACACTTGCAAATTATGAAATATGTTGGTGTATTTGAAACGATCAAACCCGCTCCGTGGTCGGGTGCTTGAGGCATGTATAAAGCCGTATGAGGCCCCCACGCCAACGGCCTAACTCCCGTTGGCGTGCGTATGAAGTCCGCAGACAAGACACTGTGCCGCAAAGCTCCGCAGATCTATCATTAGTATAGCCGAAAATCGGGTCTGCAAGCCATTACTGTTTCAAAACTTGGGTACCTTCATTTTGCTATGGAAGGGCAACGCACCGATATGAATTTGCGCAGTAACTAATGCGTGATCCGATTGTTAAACTTGGGTCCACAGTATCCACACATCATACAAAGGACATGGTGTTCGCCGTAGCCATAATGATAAAATTATGTACGGTCACGCCTCAGAGTTGATCGAAGCATGTTTACTTCGTACATATGTATGCTTGGAACATGTGTGCTGACAGTGTTAGTATGACCAATATGGCAGGACCGTCGTACAAGGAGGATGGATTGATGGATGTTAATGGTTATACTCTTTGTAACGGGCGGTAGATTGTGCCACCTAGCCTATGTCTAAAACGCCCCAGACGGTGTCTACAGACTATATTCTGTACAATGTGCTAACTGTGTGACCGTGGCTTTAGACATTCTGCGCGAACAAAATCGACAAACGGAGATACCTGCAGACGCTATTTGTATGACAGACTATGCGCAGAGCAAGTCGTCTGGTTCTTGCGCAGGATTTGAGGGGACGTTAGGACCACGCCGAGCTTTGATTGGCTTTGATTCAAAGGATGGTGGGTAGACCACAAGGTCTACCCCCCACCCTTAAGGTGTACCCTTTATTTTGTTTTCATTTCAATTAGCCAATAAGAGCTGGCCGTACTGACATAATCGCAACCCCTGTGCAAGAAGCAGACGAACTTGTTCTCCGCATAGCTTCTTGCCGTTGTATAGATATTCCTACCCACATTTTACGTTTGCCTTCAAATTTGAACGAATACATTTGTTATGCGGTCATTCAATTGGGTTTCTTTGTATTCTCATCTTTATATTTGACTTACACTCCCAAGCAGCACCAATGTGGCCAATCATTGACCAATCGCTGGAAATGTTCCTTTAGCCAGTGGCCAGACAGTGGTCAGCCATTGGCTGATGACTGACCTTTCTCTGGCCATTGGCAAATGGCTGCTGGCCATCAGTCATCGGCCAAGCATTGGCCGATGAATGGTCTGACTCTTTGGCAGTTGGCCAAAAGACTATCGCCAGCCAATGGCCAAAGCTTGGCCAAATTCCGTGCTACTTGGGGTTCTTATTTGATTGTATGACGTATTTTACTCCCTCTTGTTTTTCTCCCTGTATATACAGGAAGAAAATACGTATACAATGCAGCACATAGTTGAAGTTCATGTTATTAACAAAAATAACAATAGCGCAAAAAAAAAGATTACCCAGTCGCACGCTAGACACTGTGAAAGTGGTTTTGTTAACGGACGTAATTATGTAATCAGTAATGCTATGTTCAGACTACGGACGTAACGTTCAGATCTTACCTAACACACGCCAACCTAAGGCTCAACAAGCGGAACAAGATCGTTCAGACCACGATTGCTTGTCGTCTGAACGAGATGGCTTACGTTTACGTGTGTTATGAAAGTTGGGTGCGTTGCGTCCGGAGTGCGAACATAGTATAGCTAGCTAAAACAGAATGGCGGTGTACGATATAAAGTAAACGATAACAAAGACACACACAGAAAAGAAAAAAATGCACTCACCTTCGTCCCTGGAGGCTGGCGTCCGCTCCCATAGTAGTGGTCAAAACTATTATGAGACAGGTCTGATGGGCGTTGCACAAAACGAAAAAACGTCTTTAGTGGCCCATGGGACATCAACACGCACGCTGCCCCAATCTTATCACGGGCCGTCGGTCTAACAACTGACGCGAGGCTCTCTGGAGTTCGTCCCTCAGACATAGCAGACAGCTCGGTTCACTTTTAGAGATTAATTGCCCCACTTTGGCTCAATGCCCTTGCGTGCTATCAATTCCATCTCGAGCAAGAAACGAAGAAATGTAGGTTAATTGCCTTGTCTGTTATTAAGAAGTCGCTTAGCTCGACTCAAATCTGTGTGACTTCCATCCAATGTGGCCACTTGTGACCTTGTGAGCATTTTTTTTTTGTCATTATTCGCGGCGTTCTTGCAAGTCAAGGAAGACCCATCCATACGGCTGGAACATATGTGAGGAGAAAAAAATAGACGAAAAATGTTTGGTGCTCGTTTCGAAATACGGGATATTTGCTGCGTGGGAGTCACAGATAGGTTTTCGCCGAACGCGTGCAGTATTGTAAAGGTTTTAACTTTTCAAATTCTCGACTTTAAAAATATCGCGAAACAAATGTACCATGCAAATATATCAACGCATGATGACGAATATCACTTCCAATCGCGAAATTTCGTCTCCAGGAAATATTCTCGAAATACTGAATTCCTGACATATTGAGCACGCGAAAATGATACCACTTTCATTATTCACGACTTTTCTACGGCTGCTACCTGCATGGCCAGAAATTTTTGACATACGCTTCTAGTTCATTTATCTGTCCCAACGTGGCGTATCCACCGTCTGGGGCGCTGGGACTCGTCAAGCTGCAGGCCTGCAGCTTTTTTTCCAGCGCCCTTGTAACAAATGTGCTGTTTATAGCAAAATAAACGAATTTGAAATATGATATTTGAAACTTTTAAGCCGTGTGCAAATTCCTGCCAAAGCGGAGTTTATGCCAAGGAAAAAACAAAAACAAAAAAAAACTAACTTTAAAGATGAAAGAAAGGATGAGGTAAGGAGTGTCTTGGTGTTGCAACATACTGATAACTTTAGCGTTCTCCCATGCCATTTCATGGCGATACTACGATCAAGGGATGAACATAAGAATTTCTAAACGAAATGCGAAAACACGGCTGTTGTTCTTCCGCTCCCCTAGTTCGTCTGCTGTGTACTGGCGTGGACGGCCACATTTGGCTACCTCCAAGGTTGCGGCCGCCGACGATGGCGCCGCCAAGTTTTTAGGCGCCAAGAGGAGCACAAGCGCTGTGGCATCACGCAGTGCAAAGCTTCATGCTTACATTGCATAATGCCACAGGGCAGACTTAATTCTGATGTCTAAGCAGATGTTCCGTCTCATCTGAGTTGATTTCGTAGATCAAAACGATTGGCTCTTCGAGTGCTTGGCGGGTAAGTAGACGCGTAAGCATTTTCAAAGGCCCGTTCACACTCTTGCAACCGCGTACGACCGAGAGAGACAAGATTTGTTAAAACCCCTTAAAATTTCTTAGGACGAGGGAACACACCGGCATTCTGGCGCCATCTCTGGGGTGACCCTGGAACTGCATTTCACAACAGCGAAGGTTTTGGGGGATTTCCGAGGTCAAATGTGCGTAATACCTATCAGAAAGTCTCGTTTATAACGTTTACAAAAGTTTATGAGGCCAAGAAAGAATGGATTAGTAAACAGGATAACCGGGCGGGTTGGTATGGATTCATAATGGAACAGCGCGAATTTTTGCAGGGACAGAGGAAGGAATTGAACAGGACGAGCGCTGACTAACAACTGAAAGGTTTATTCTCGGGAAACCACGAAGAAAAACATACGACAACACGACTCTAATCACGATGGAAATGCGCATGCGCCTCACAAAATTGGGTGCTATATGTTACACAATGTTATATGCGTCATCCCCGATCTAGAAATTCGACCTCACTGTCCAGCAAATTCAAGGCCACGTAACAAGCTAAGCAGTATTTGCTCTGTAGTGGAAAAGCGCGTTAAGAAGGTAGAGAAACAGGGGGAGAGCCCGTGCGGCATAAAACACCGCATTGAGTTCGTGCCATGCATCTTGGGTGTAGTACACAAGATACCCTTCACCTAACTGGGCGGTGCCTCAACATTCGCCTGCCGGAAGACCGTAGTTCTTTAACAGGTACGGCAAGCTCCCACTTAGCGTTACACTGCTGGGACTGCACCTGCGCACCGTTATTTGACAAAGCCGTTGTTTTGTATAAACACAGGGACCAAAAAGCTCGAGAGATTGTCGAAGCTCATAGAATAAAGAAGGAGGGGCCAGCCTGCGTGAGTCAGGCTTCCTTGAATTTGCTGGACAGTGAGGTCGAATTTTTAGATCGCGGATGACGCATATAACATTGTGTAACAGATAGCACCCAATTTTGTGAGGCGCATGCGCATTTCCATCGCGATTAGAGAGTCGTGTTGTCGTATGTTTTTCTTCGTGGTTTCCTGAGAATAAACCTTTCAGTTGTTAGTCAGCGCTCGTCCTGTCCAGTTCCTTCCTCTGTCCTTGCAAAAATTCGCGCTGTTCCGTTATGAAAGAAAGGATAATGCTCGAGAGAAATAGAAAATACGTCGGACCACCAAGGTTACACTGCTACCCAATAGATGGCGCCACTACGTCAAGTGCTGATTGTTGGGCAAGTTGGTATGGTACGTTAGAAAACATGATTGCGCTTTGAAGACGGTCTGTGGTGTCTGTCCTTCCTATGTCCCCGTCTTCAAAGCGCAATCATGTTTTCTAACGTGCCACTATGTCCTCTCGGTGTAAGAGGTTTTAAGGAACCCTGTTCTAAGAGGTCACAAGAGTGTGAACGGGCCTTAAGGGTGTAGAAAAAAAGCTCCTTTCTGATTTGCTCAGAATACCGTATTTCGCTCGTGTTCAGCGTGACATATATTTTCTTTGTTTGTGTAATATTTTATTTACAAAATATATGCGCATGAAAAGCATTAAGTGGCAGACAAATTGATAGATAAATAAAATTGGGATTTTATTTTTAGAAAATGCATGATATAAATGGTCACACTAAATTAAAACATTCTGGCGGGCTAGTTGGTTACACATAATTAAATTACAAATAGCGCTAGGACGAGGACAGACATCTTCTTAGAGCGCCAGGTTAGAAAAAGACCTATTTTTTCTTCTTTTTTCAACTCCAGACACTTCCTTCACCTTCTTCTTTAACGTTGTATATATGCTCCGTGCGGGAACTATAGGGGGCGCTTTGAAAAACGCGCGTAGCGCCGCTAGCGGAGGAGCTGGCGTTCGACAGTGAGGCGCGCTCAGCAGCCTGCGGCGCCTTTTCGCGTGCGAAGCTGTAGCGGCGGAACCGCCCGCGGGCGGAACTTTTGCTTTCTGAGCCGATAAGTTGAGGGTGACGTTGCATGACTGCTGGGGCAGATTTAAGAAGGGCATTTAGCTGTTCTCCGCTTCTTATATACTGAGTTTGAGTCGTTATTAGGGGTAATAGGGAGTGTCGTAGACCGCGTTGCCCCCTCCGCTAAGTGTTCCGCAACGAAGTTGCTACTGCGCCTGCGCGCCGATAGCCTTGACTGTGGAGTTCCCGCTATCGTAGCGGGTTGCGGAGGGCCTTGCGGGACGGCAAAAACGATCTACGAAAACTCCCTAATTTCTTTAGTAGCGGTCGAAAAAGGGGTTTGAGCAATTTTCCGAAAAGCAAGACGGCCGCCACCATAATTGCTCTCAGTGGAAAATTTGTTTCGCTCGTCGCTGTAAACGTAGGACTTCTGAGACGATTATATTTGGACGCGAGTGAGATGTTCACTAAGTTTGTGCCCTAAGTGGGCCAAGTTTTATTAAGACAGCAGGCGTGAAAGTTATGGTTCGAACGAATACTAGGAATAAAGCTGTCAAGAATATCCAATATTGGACCCAAAATGTTGTGTTATAACCGGGCTGTGCGAAGTGCAGATTTGGACACACAGGTTGTTGGAGATGACCGTAACTTGACATAACAGTTATAAAAAATAGGTGGCATAGGGAAACCAGGTAGAAATTTGGTTTGGGCGGCGTAACTAAATGGTAAGCTGTTTTGACCGTGAAAGGGCTGTCAAGAAAATACCATTCGTCGTGGGTGATGGAGACTTACAGGTAAAAAGGGACTAGTGCACTGTACTTCCAATTGAAACAACTTTACGAAATGTGGTTTCAAAACCGAGAAAGTCAAGTTTCCGGCTGACACAAGGTTTGGCCGTCAAAGGCTTTTGCAGTCAGCTGTTGTGTATAGTAATCTGGTTGTGTGAGTGCTGATTTTCGGCACACAGGTACTTTGACAACCGTAACTTGACAAAACACTTATACCTAAAAGAGGTGGCATAGTTTAACCAGGTGGAAATATTTTTGGACGGCGTAACTAAATGGAAACCGGTTTTGACCGTCAAAGGCTGTCAAGAAAAAACCACTCATCATGGCCGGGAGGTGCATACTTTAAGGTAGGAAGGGACCAGTGGACGGTACTTCCAGTTAGAACAACTTTGCGATGGGTGGCTCTAAAGCCGAGAAAAAAATGGTTGTCTACAAGACAAGAGGTGTCAGCGTTTCCACATCCAAAAGGAGGCTGATCAAAAAAGAAAGCACACGACATAAACTTCCATACTCAAACATCGATTGTCCAGTGATTCCAAGTTTCATTGTAGTTTTTCTTAGATTCATATTTGTAATTTTTTGTACCGTCCGAATCTTTGTTCATGAAGTACAGCCTGCGTGCCTTACTGGTCTGGAAATATCATCGACACGTACGATGGGGACGAAGCTTCTTTGGACGGCATTCCTTCAACGAAATTCGCACTGCATACCCGCGAGTGTGGGATGGCATTTCAGTCGAGCTGAGATATGTAGGCGTTACTGGTACGAAAACAGACGCAGAGGGCAAAACGGCAGCGTAGCATATGTCAGCCGTGCCGACGCAGTGGCAGACATGATCGGGAGACCATATTTCTCGCGTCGTACGGCACGGGTCCATCGTTGTCGCTGTCCCACAAAACATCGGCGAGGTGAAAAACTGTGAAACTTCGTCCCCACGACATACGACGCATAAATATCGGAGCACTTAACGACGCAGCAGTTCATGCTGTCAACCCAGCGGAACCGCACCGCTCCGACTTCAATGCGTACCAATGTACGCTGCATAATTTCGTTTCGCTGTGGCTCTCACTGCCTACCTTCGGTAACGGCCGCACGGCGGCACGCCGGTCGCGTCGCACGGAGTGTATAAAACCGTCAGTTGCCTGTCCTGTCCACTTCTTCGTCTGTCCTCGTCCTAGCGCTGTTTGTAATTTAGTCACACTAAAACTGGAGTACTTCAAATCACAATATCAATTCTGCTTAAAACCACAATTCAAACCATTTTCATTCATAAGCTTTAGCATGCTTTGCGCGACCCTGCAAAAAAAAAATTGAAGATAAAGCATTACCGCACGTTCACAAAAACTACGAGTTTGAGACGCTGGGTAGCGTCGAACGCGCGCTGATTCGTCAGTTTAGTTCACTGCGATGAACCAACAGCGCAGAATCACTAGGAAACTCGTGAATCCTGCGTTTCAAGCACAGCGTGGCAACAAATGCCATTAATAGCAGTGAAGAGCAACCGCGCGTTAACAAGAGTCATATTCATAGTCTTCTTTCCACATGTGATTGGTTAATCGCAAGTAGCAACCGGCAGTTCAACTTCTTGATTTAGTTGCCACGGTTGCCGCGATGACATCGTGGTTTCTGTCGTGCAGCAGCAAGGGCGGATTCAAAACTCCGTTTTTTTTTTTTTTTTTTTTTTTTTTGGGGGGGGGGGGGGGGGGCGGAAAATTTGTAGGAATGCTATTCGCGACTCCAGCGACCTATAGGGGGCGCTACCACCAAACAAACATGGCGGCTGAGTCCAGGTCGCGGCGGCTCGGCCGGGCCGCCTGAACAGGTGGCGCGTTCAATTTAACCGATTTTCTTTTGTTTAATGCCCAATTTTATAGGTATTTGAACTGAGACGGTTAAGTGTAGCCGGTGCAGATAAACTTGCAAAGCATAGTTTTGTTTTGCCGGTGTTTTTTTGTTTTTTTCGTGTCAAACTTTCGTTTCGGAGATTTCGTTCAAAACCGAAACTATGGGCTCGGGAGAGACGGTAATATACTAATCAGTTTTGATCATCTAAAGAAAGCGGCGATGACTATAGAATTGTTCCACAGTGAGCAACTTTTCAGCTAACTCGCGTGTCTCGACCATGCGACTTATCTGTCCGCGAAATCGAGCTTTTGTGCGTATCCGCGTTTACGAAACAGCTCCAGTCGTCTGCTCGGCCAACAACACAGGCTGCAGGAAAATCACGAAAATTAAGCAACCGCTTCTTGAGCCAAGGACCATGTTAACCCGCCGCCGCCCTACTAAGCAGCTGATACTTGTATTTCAATTCAGGTTTTAGTAGCAATCGAGAAGTCATTTTGACGAGCGGGTTATGTATTATATTACGTACTATGGGGGGGGGGGGGGGGGGGGGGGGGGGGGGTCCCACTAACGCGATATTAGTATATCCTTCGGGTTGAAATATGAGCTTAGTTGACTAGCTATTAGGTGAGCTGCTGAATAAAAGTATATTTGACAGACGGAGACATACTACTTAAACTTAGCCAAATGGTTCTATAGCCGGCAGCACGGAGACAAACTGAGGAGAGTCTTCATTGAAGATCCACGCAGAACCTCTCTGCATTGAACTTTGCTTCGAATTCTGAACGGAGAAAATTAGTATTTTTTTTGTGGCCGGTCAACCTAATCAATGTAGACGTATACAGCCGCTGGCTTCGACGTCCTCGTAATATAAATATTGGAGGCGTGATAGGTCAAAATGCCGTGACAGCATCTAATGTTGCGAGACTTGTCTCCCACCTTTTGAAAACAGATAATTTCCCTCATTCATCATTTGCAGCGAGCAAGTTTTCCTGAATCAAGTAATTGCGAAATCAGCCCAACTCCTTCAGTGTGGTCCAGAGGCTTTTTCGGCGAAAAGCAGCCAAGATGAATAGCCAACGCACCGACCGGCGTGGGTGGCTCAAACTTGAAGCTAACCGAACACAACCAAACTCAAGAAAAGCAGCTATCGAACCTTCCCATTTACTTGACTGCAACATTGATGTTCCCTCCAGTATCAGTTACCAAGCAGTCGTCACTTTGAATGTGATTTGAGACAGACAAGAAATCAAAAAGTTTTTCCGTGATTCCTCCCCATCCAAGAAATCGAAAGCACGCGACCGTGTGCTGTGGAGTAAACGGGCTTTCAACAGGGACGGCGCCAAGGGAATGCGAGGGGTGGCGGGCGCCTCCCCTACAATTTCTTCTGCCACCCCCAAGTTGAAGCAGCTTTGTACACAAATAATTGCCTACGACGTCGGCTTGAAGACCGAGTGCAACGAGTGTCCAGACTTTAGAGCCGTTCATGCGTTTTATTTTTTTTTTCTATAACTTCCAGCCACTGGAAGTCGTACCGCGGGTAGGGTGCCTTCATGCCTCCCTAAACGCGGGCGAGTAAGCTATCAAGCGCTTTAGAAAAAGCAGCTTCCCTTTGTGACGCCTGCTGGCTTTTCTCCGTATTCCGCTCTGTGGTGCTTATCTTCAGCGGAGACCGGAGACGTGACCGAAGGGGAGCTTAGTTAAAGTCGAGGTCATGGGGGATTCCGGACTGTCTCAGAAGGGGAAGCAAAACCTGGTTGTGAGGCTGAGCACAGGGGGCAGAGGTCCCTGCTGTGATACCCCCCCCCCCCCCCCCCCCCCCCGTCTTCCTCCTCGTGTCTCCGCATTTCCCTTTTCATTGAGCACACCGCATAAGCTATCTTGCATAAGCCCGTGGGCGACAGCACCTCAAAGCAACCGCCCCTTCCCCTCCCCCCCCCCCCCCCAATTTGGTTCGCCTCCCCACTGCCCCCCATTATGAAGATCCTGGCGCCGTCCCTGGCTTTCAAACACGTAATAGAAAAAAAAAACAATCTACTGAGGCTTCACCACACTAATGATCACTCTAAAGATCACTTAAGAAATATTCGGACCTTCGTCAAATTACATTGTTCGCCACCGCGCCGACAACACGTCTCCGCGAAAGCCACCAGAGACGCGGAGGGGCGCGGAGCGACCTGGACCGGCTGGTTCCCGGTTTTCCCGCTTGGCGGCGTCCGTTTTGCTGGAGTCGCGAATTCTCCCATTCTTTCTTGTGCACCGGCGGGTCCACCCATGTCAAATTGCCCTCCGAGAAGGAGGGAGGGGGGGGGGGGGGGGCGGGTCGTCTTTGTTTTGGGGGGGTAAGGTCGCCCCCCCCCCCCCCCCCCTCTTGGATCCGCTCCTGTGTAGCAGGAGCGGCTGCTAAAACTAGTCACCGACGCTTGTATCCTTTATTGCAGCCCCAATCGAGAAGAGAACGTGAGGCAGAATGTAGTATTTTGATTTGCACGAGATGGCGCTACTTGACATCTCCTTTTTAAAGTAGCCATCTCGTGCATCCATGTAAAAGAATAAAAAGGACAGCACGCGACGGCATGAGCCGCGCGTGATCTGCGGCCTCATCGGCCAGTGTTCGCCCCGCTCCTGAATCCGTTGGTTGTCTTTTCTTCTCGCTCCGGCGACCGTCCAGGTCCGCTCGGGGCATGTAGTTTCCCGGCTACGTCGAACGTAAGTCACCGGCGCTTGCGTCCAATGTAGCCAGGCTTTAGAGCACCGCCGCGTCGGCGCAGAATATAACATTTTGGCGACGAGGATGGGATATTTGTTTTAATATGTAGCATTTCCTCTTTTGTAACCCGGGATTCGGGAGGGGGCTTCACTCCGCGTCGCGGGTCAGTGGTTGAGGAAACCGGCGCGTAACTGTATTCATGAAATGTGTTCCTTTTTGTTCCGGGTGAACGGTAGTCATATTTTGCGGAAAGGCCGCGTTTGATGAGTTTCGGGGGGAGGCATTAGGCCTAGGTTTTCAGTACGTTCCATTTTCATCGTGAGATGACTTCGTCATCTTCGTCTTCGAGCGGCCCAACGGCGTTCCCGCCGCCGGCCGTCTTTTTGGCTGTGCCCGGTCCGCCGATAGTAGCTTGGCCGGCATGGAAGCGTGCTTTTCTGACTTTTCTTGACGCGTCGGCGTTGCATCTCGTAGAACCGTTCCGAAAAAAAGCCATCCTGTTTTCGCTGTTGGGCACTGAGGGCCAGCGCATCGTGGATGCATTTCAGCTGTACGAGACGGTTGCGGTGGAGGGGACTGACGAGTTCCAGGTTTTTCTGGAGGCAGTCGAGAAGCATTTTGAGTTTTCGGGTAGTATCGCGCTTGAACGCCAGAAGCTGCGCGGTTTGTTCCAACGTCCTGGCCAGTCGGTAACTGAGTTTCTTGCCGTGTTGCGTCATCAGGCTTCGTTTTGTGCTCTGGGGAACGCGCTCGATGAAAGACTTTGCGAGGTTTTCTTGGAAGGCCTGGAGTCCAGACGCGTTCAGGATCGCGTTCTGCAGGAGTGCGAGGGCAGCGAGCTGCCAACGCTGTCGCGGGCTATCCAGATCGCTCGCCAGTACGAGCAGAGAGCGAAGACGGCCGCAAGTTTTCGGCGGCGAGAGTCGCAAGTCCCGGTCGCGGCAGAAGTTCAGCGTGTCCAGATCGAGAAACGTCAAACGGCAGCAACACAAGATGGCGGCCAAGCGTCGTCTTCTTTCATCGAGCATGGGAAAGATGGCTACAGCGGCTACCCTCCCTGGCCTCAACCTGGCTACCCCCCGTCGCAGCTTGGACCCAGGATGCCTTGGGCTCCGGTGGCCTCCGGTCACGTGCCCCGTTTTCCGGCGAGGGTGTTCCAGCCTCAGCGTGGGCGTGAGCCCGCTCCGCCTCGGACGGGTGGGATCGGAGCAGACGACGCCTGCTACTTCTGTGGACGCCGCCGTCATGATCGAGCGGTTTGCCCGGCGTCTCAAGCGACATGCTTCTTATGTGGAAAGTGGGGACACTTTGCAGTGGCGTGTCAGAGTCGTCGCCCGCCGGCGGCTGCCTTCACCTACGATCGGCGACAGGCATCGTTCCCGGTTCAAGGCCGTGGTACTCGGCGGACCTTCGCCGACAGACAGTTCAGAGGGGACCGGCCCGGCCGGGTGAACGTGGTCGGCCAGTCGCTGTCTCCTGAGGAGCTGCCAAGCGTCAGGCTGACGGAGGAACCTGTGGTCGTCGGAACGGCCGAGCGACGAGAAGGCGGCAGCATGCGTCGTGACGCCTTCATGGCCGAGATCACGGTAAATGGGACCCCTCTTCGTCTTCTTGTTGATACCGGTTCATGTGTGTCGATCCTAAATGAACGCATGTTTAACGAAGTTAACAAGCAGCGGAGGATAAAGTTACATCCGCCGTCGACGCCTCTCGTCCACTATTTGCAAGAGACCATTCCGGTACTTGGATGTTTTGTGGGACAAGTAATTTTTAAGAACCGCTGGACAACGTTGGAGTTTTACGTAACCAAGACTGGACGTTCGTTACTCGGCATCGACGCGGTCCGCGAGTTGCAACTGGTGTTGAATGGCGCTAAACATGAGTGTTTGTATGCGAATGCAGCTCACGGAGGAGGAGCATCACAGCGGGATGTGAGGCCCATGCCCAACCCGCAGCGACGACCGTTCACCGCGTCGTCCTGTCAAGCATCGCAAGTCCCTGGTTCTCGACCAGCGGCAAGTTCCAGACCTTCATTTGCGGAGAACCCGTCTCCTGCTTCATCGGTCTCTGAAGAGACCACACCTAAAGTCTTCGAGGACGAGTCAAGTCCGCAACGTCATCCTGAGAGTCGAGGGCTCCATAGTCCGCAACGTCATCCTGAGAGTCGAGGGCTCCATAGTCCGCAGCGTCATCCAGAGAAATCCAGTCCTTCAACGAGCCTTGTTGGTGGTTCCTCGAAGCGAGACACATCCAAGTTGCCACCTGGCTTCGAAGATTTTGAACATCTTTTTAGCCCGGGGTTGGGTCTGCTGAAGAATTACTCGCACAAGGTCAAGGTGCGGCACACAGTTCCACCAGTCCAATCAAAGCTCCGTCGCCTCCCGATGACCCTAAGGGATCGGGTTTCCGAAGAAATTTTCAAGCTGGAGCGAGAGGGCGTAATTGAACGTGTCGAAGCCTCCGAGTGGGTGTCACCTATTGTTGTCGTCCGCAAGCCCGATGGCAACATCCGTATGTGTGTGGACCTACGAGCTCCGAACCAGGCCGTTGTCATTGATTCATTTCCACTTCCTTGCATCAATGAACTGTTGAACTCTCTACGGGGAGCGGCGATCTTCTCCAAGCTGGATTTGGCGTCCGCCTACCATCAAGTCCGTCTCGACCCGGTGAGTCGTGACCTCACGTCTTTCATTACCCACGAGGGGTTATTTCGCTTTAAGAGAGTTTGCTTCGGGCTGGCATCTGCACCCGCAGCTTTCCAGCAACTCATGTCCAAAATCCTAAGGGATTGTCCAGGCGTTCAGTTCTATCTGGACGATATCATCGTTTATGGATCCACTTTGAAGGAGCACGATGAGAATCTCCGTCGTGTCTTGTCTCGAATTTCCCAAGCAGGAATGAAGCTAAACCGTAAAGGTGTTTTCCAAGTACAGGAGCTCTCATTTTTGGGACACCATCTTTCCGTGAAAGGTTTAGCACCCCTGTCATCCAAGGTAGATGCGGTCCTAAATTTTGCAACTCCCTCTGATGCAGTGAAGTTAAGAGCATTTTTAGGGCTGGTAGAGTACTACAGCAAGTTCATCCCTCATTGTTCCACCATCGTCGAACCGATGCGTCGTCTCCTACGTAAAGGAGTTCGTTTCAACTGGTCTCCGGAAGTCGAGGCCAGTTTTCAGAAAGTAAAGACTTCCATCCAAGAAGCTCCAATTTTGGCCATGTTTGACCCGACGTTGCCTATCGTCGTGGCCACAGATGCTTCTCAGTACGGTCTCGGTGCTGTTTTGCAGCAGCAGTATGGTAGCCAGCTTCGTCCTGTAGCCTTCGCGTCTCGCTCGCTAACTGATGCAGAGCGAAGGTATTCCACGGGCGAGAAGGAAGCTCTCGCATGTCTTTGGGCGTGTGAAAAGTGGCACGTGTATCTGTGGGGAAGGTCTTTTGTCATTCGTACTGACCATCAGGCGTTGGTCACGTTGCTGTCCAACAAAGGTTCCGGAATCCGTCCTCTAAGGATCACTCGTTGGTCCTCCCGACTTCTGAATTACAATTTCAAAATGGAGTTTCAGAAGGGCGCCACCAACGTCGTTGCTGACGCGTTTTCACGGTTGCCAGTGTCTGACACTGAGGAGGGCATGAGATTCGACGAGGAAGTTGTTTCCGTCGTAATGGTTCCTTTGTCGAAAGGCGGTTTTCAACAGGCTACGGCCAATGACATAGTTCTTCCTTCAGTCATCCGCTATACTACCTCGGTTTGGCCTGAAGATAGTAAAACCAATCCAGATCTCCGGCCTTACTATCACGTCAGAGACCAACTGTCGCTGTACGACGGTATTTTGTACAAGGGAGAAAAACTTGTCGTCCCTGTCGAGTTTCGAGACCGGATCGTGGAAGTAGCACACGAAGTTCATCAGGGGATCACAAGAACCACAAGTGTGATCCGGGAACACTACTGGTGGCCGTTGATGAATGAACACATAAAGAACAAGATCCAGAACTGCACGGTGTGCCATGCTACCGACAAACCAGTGAAGGCTGCACCGGCTCCCTTGCAGCCCATCCAGTTTCCAAGTCAGCCCTGGGAAAAGCTAGGAATCGACATCGTGGGCCCGGTTGATCGTGCACCGGCCAGTCAAAGGTTTTTTTTGGTACTCATAGATTACCACTCCAAGTGGCCAGAAGTTCAAGCCACGTCTTCGGTGACTTCTGCGACTGTCATCAGCTTTTTGAAGAACGTTTTTTCACGCGAGGGACTGCCCTGCGAGATTGTGTCAGATAATGGAGTACAGTTTACCTCCCATGAATTTCAAGATTTCTTGCGTCAACATGGCATCAAACATAGGAGAACGTCATTATACCACCCCCAATGTAACGGGCAGGTGGAAAGATTTAACCGAGTCCTGAAGTCGTGCCTTCAGTTAGCTGTTGTACAAGGTCGTCCACTTCCAGATGCCGTCCGAGACCACCTGGAAGCGTACCGACGTACGGTACATCCTGCAACAGGATTTGCACCATCCTTTCTCCTTCATGGACGAAATCATCGGTCTAGACTAGACGTACAAGGCATGCCGACTAGGACGGTACCTGACGATCTCTTGGAACGTCGAGCTCAGCTACAAGGAAGAGTACAGCGCTATCAACAAAACATGAAAGATTATTCTGACCATCGTAGAGCGGTACGACACCCTCAGTTTCATCCTGGGCAGGCTGTTCGTGTATTCAAGCCCACCCATCACAACAAATTGCGGAGTAGCTACACAGAACCACAACGGATACATGCACAGTTAGGACCTGCTACATATCAACTCGCTGACGGTAGGAGGTGGAACGCAGCGAAGCTTGCAAAGTCCATACAGCTGCCTCCAGCACAAGTTCCTGACTACGGTTGGGATGATGATGATGACGAAGATGACTTGTATATACCTCCTGCAACTCCAGTGGTTCCTGTACTGACCCCTGTCCGTGGAAGCACTTCAACGTCCCAAGTACCAATTGTCTTTTCTTGCCCGGTGGGTTCCTGTGACCCCGCAGCGTCTGGTCTCTTGGGGAGACCCGGTTCATCTGCTGCACCCATGGCAGGTGCACCTCGCCATGCAGCGCTGGGTTCTCCCAAGGAGCCAGATCTGTTTGCTGCGGCAAAGTTTACAGTTCCGGTTGCTGTGGCCGAGTCTCCTGCTCCGGGTGCTGTACCGGGGCCTGTTCCTGGACCTGTTCCTGGAACTGTTCTTGGAGCTGTCCCTGGGCCTGCCTCTGTTCCTGGGGGCCCTGCTCCTGTTTCTGAAGGGAATCTCGGGTCGGCTGTACCCGACATGATCGGGATCTCTGCACCTGAGCTCTGCCCTGCTTCCGTGGCAGACGCTGGACAGTCTGTGGAGCCTGACAGGCTTGTCAGGCCTGTTCCTGAGGCTGCGGTCAGGCCTCTTCCTGGGCCAGTGGTTGTTGCTGCTCCGGACGCTGTGCCAGGGTCATCACCAGAGTCCGTGGTTGCAGAGCAACTACCTGTCTCCGATCTGGCAGTTTGCCCAGACACACGGGCAGATCTGCTCGTTTTGCCGTCGCCAGAAATGAGTACTCTGGAGTCTTCGGGAACGAGTACGCCATCTATGCCTCCACTTGAGGATTCAGTGGAAGAACTCACGACCGAGTTCCACACACCACCCACGATCTCCGAGCCATCTACAGCTCCTCTACCACCAGCGAGGCAAGGTCGGCCAATACGCCAGAGAAGACTTCCGCTGAAGTTCAAAGACTATATTCTTGCACTTGGCGATGATAGTTTTCAGTCAGATTCGGAGTACAGTGACTAAGACTTTTGTAGTTATGTTTTCGTAAAAGGTCATTTTTGGTATCAAGTTTGGGTACATATAGAACATTAAAAGCATATCACTGTTATAGCAAAACCTTGGCCAAGGTAAAAATGTCCATGACAAACACAATATTCTAAACAATAACCAAACTAACAAACTAACAGTCAACACTACAATGTGTCATGGACATTAAAATAGGTATGGTTGGATGTTTCATTTTCTTCCCAGGAGGAGGAGAGATGAGAGTGCTCCAAGTTGAAATATGACTCTTGGAATGAAATTTTGATCGTCACGTGACTAGTATGATGCAACTTGAACTTTCAGTGAAAACCCGTTTTGTTCGGATGACTTGTTTAGGATTTTGTTGAATTTTCCGTGTCGTGCACACAAAGAACGTTTATGAACAATCTTTTGCGAATTTCATATTTTTTTTTTTTTCAACGAACAATTTTAAAACCAATATTTCAGTGAAATAACGCAATTTTCGGGTGGTGAAGTGTTTTGATTTTCGTTATTTTTTTCACATAACGAATGTATAACGTAAGTCTTCCTCCCACAATTTTCTTATTTTTTTTAAGGGAGGGAGAATGTAGTATTTTGATTTGCACGAGATGGCGCTACTTGACATCTCCTTTTTAAAGTAGCCATCTCGTGCATCCATGTAAAAGAATAAAAAGGACAGCACGCGACGGCATGAGCCGCGCGTGATCTGCGGCCTCATCGGCCAGTGTTCGCCCCGCTCCTGAATCCGTTGGTTGTCTTTTCTTCTCGCTCCGGCGACCGTCCAGGTCCGCTCGGGGCATGTAGTTTCCCGGCTACGTCGAACGTAAGTCACCGGCGCTTGCGTCCAATGTAGCCAGGCTTTAGAGCACCGCCGCGTCGGCGCAGAATATAACACAGATATACTCAAATTCAGACACAAACTACACAAACTTCAGGGTGGTGATGATATTTCGATGTTTCACAGGCAAATCGTGGGCATTTGAGCACATCAAAAGCTACAACAGCGTGTTCTGTGCTTTGAACGGCCCGCCGAGCACTGGACATCAGTTCGTCGAACGACGTCTCATCGACAAATCCTTTCGTATACTGCGACGTTTTATCGATACTTCGTTTCATCGAGAGGCTCCTGCGATCGTTTCATCGACACGTCTTTCGACCTTTCGTTAAAAGAGTCTGTCCGAGCACATCGGAACCTCGGCGGTTCTGATGAAGGCTGGTGCAAGCTCGGGCCTGAGATTATATTAAAGTTTTCCCGAGCGGAGTGAGGGGTTTCCGTGCGTAGCATGAGGTGTTTCGAAGCCCAGGGTTAGGGCTCGCGAATTTGGTTCTGCCCTATTGGTGCCGCCCGAGTGAGTTCGCTTTAGTCCCGCAGAGAACCAAATCAGCGAGTAATTCCAATCCGATCCACATAGCAAAGCAAAAACAACAACAAAAAAATGAAAACTTGAAAGAATAAAACATTGAGGACGAGGACGGAAACAGGAGTCCTGTTTCCGTCCTCATTCTCGATGTTTTATTTCTTCAAGTTTTCGTATCAATTTAACAACACGCTCGTTTTCAATTATTGCAACAAAAAAAAAAAGGCATTGAAACGTCACAATTGCTTGCGTTCACGAAACAAGTTTCAACGAACCATCCCAGTGTCAACGAAATGTATGTCCACGAAATGAATGTCCATGAAAATTTGTCCTCGAAAAGGGTTTCGGCGAAACGATGTAGAGCCCTGCCGAGCACACGTGTCTGTGCAATTTCAAGGCAGCGTGCTCGAGCGTGTAGTTTCCGCTTTGCTCGCGCTTATGGTGAAACAGTGGTTGCCTTCTAGATATTCACAGTGCAAACTACTTTTCACGTCGTCACACGCTTGCTTATTAATATTGCTTTAGTTGTTAGTTTACACTGCGACTCAGCTCCGATTACAAAAATACCTACGCTACTGGTCACGTGTGCCACAGTCAACACAGAATGTTCACGTGCGCCGCTCGTGTTGTCTTTCAAGAACAATTGTGACGGTGTAATATCACGTGGCGAAAGTTCGCTGTCAGCGCGCGCTTTGTAACGAGCCCTCGACCGAGAAGAGTCCATAGAGTTAGTACAATAAACGCTACAGGCTCAGCTGGCGCTAGTGTCTACGGCACTTCGGGTTGGAAATTGAAGCAGACAGCAACCAGTCGACTTTTCCAGTCTTCTTGTGTATTCCTATGGGAAAACGCACGTGATATTTTTTTCTTCGCCGGGGAATAATAGAAATCAACGCAGTTTCTTTACTCGTAACGGGTACTATGTAGCTTTATTCACATTATAAAAGTGTAATTTATTTAGCTAATGTTTTTTTTTATTATTACTGAGCGATGTTTAAGTTAGCAAAAATTCAGGCGCAAGTCCAGGTTGTACAGCATGATATTGCCGCGCGCGCTCGCCAAGTAGGCAGCGCGCGCGTGGCCTAATGGTTATCGCGCCTGCCTCCCACGCGAAAAGCTAGGGTTCGAATCCTGGAGCGACATGTCTTTTGTTTATTCCTCTAATTTAGTGTTCTGGAGAATTCGAGAATCATGTTGCTTGTTCCAGGCCCGAATGTTCCACGCGTCGAAGTTTCTTCGCCGATTATTCCAGAAGACCACGCATGTACATAAGGGGCTCCGCGTGGCGAGCCGCAGTCAGTTTTCGCCCCAGCGTTCGACTGTGCTGCTACGCCGACTTCGACGCCCGCGACGCTCTGTTATTATCTTTGTACCCTTTTAGTTTTTGGCACAAGTTCGCCACATTAAACGTTTCTTTCTCTCTGTTTATTTAGTGTTCCTTTGGTCACCACCCGTGACATTTTGGTGGAGGTGCGGGGTAACCGCATGCCCGTGCAGCGCTCCCCTCCGAGTTCTCGGAGTACAAGTCCGAACACAAGCCCCCAAGAACCCAACGAGGACCAGACCGAGATCCGATTAAGTCGCCGGAACCTTGGCCTACCCCCGGAGTTAGGACCCTTGCCACCCAGGACCAGGCAAACAAGGAGGACGACGATGGCCAACCAGTCGGAGACCCCGGCCGCTCCAGCCGTCGTTTACCTGCCCGTCGTACCGCGGACGGCTGCTCCATTCCACGGCGAGCAATACGAAGACGTCGAAGACTGGATTGACCAGTATGAACGCGTTGCCCGCCACAATTGCTGGACCGACGAGCAGCGCCTGAACAACGTCTATTTCTCGCTTGAGGGTACCGCCAAGCACTGGTACGAGAATCATGAGTCCTCTTTGACGTCGTGGGACATGTTCAAGACCGATCTCAAGGCTACGTTCAGCAACCACCACCGCCGAGAGAGAGCCGAGGACCTACTGCGAACCAGAACCCAGGGCCCCAACGAGAGCGTCACCGGCTTCGTCGAGGATGTTCTTCGCCTGAGCGCCCGCGCCGATCCTCAGGCTACAGAGGAGAAGAAGCTGCGACACCTGATGAGGGGTGTGAAAAGCGAGATATTCGGAGGTCTCATTCGCAATCCCCCGACAACTGTGGACGGGTTCGTCACGGAGGCGACGAATATGGAACGTGCCCTACTGGCACGCGCCAGGCACTACGAGCGACACCCTGGCGTGACTACTCTGGCGACATCCGGATACAACCTTGGTACCGACCTCCCAGGCATCCGTGACATCATCCGTGAAGTCGTCCGGGAAGAAATCCGCAAGATGCTCCCCGCTATGGATCGCCCGTCCTCCCTGTCGCTCGCCGAGGTCGTGCGAGATGAAGTTCATCGGGCCTTCCAACCTGAGGTTCCGATCAACATGACGACGCCAGAGGAGCCGACTTTGAGCTACGCCGCCATGGCCCGACGACCGCCGCAAGCTAACCGCCAGGCTACGGCGCCACCCCGACGAGACCCTCCGATGCCACAGTATCCTCGACGCCAGGAAGGGCAATTCCAGGACGTCCGCCCGGAGCAACCCTCGTCGAGGAAGACCGACGTGTGGCGAACGGCCGACCGACGCCCGCTCTGCTACCACTGCGGGGAACCCGACCATGTGTACCGCCGATGCCCATACCGACGACTCGGGCTGCGCGGGTTCCACCCAAACGACCCGCGCCCCCGGTATGGTGAACGCCCTCGGGAGATCGACGAGTACCTGCGACGACCCCAGTCCCCCCAGCCTGCGTCCCGCCGAGAGTTCCGGTCGCCATCGCCGCGACGTCCAGCTTCGCCGATGCACCGACCCCGACGTGAAAGCCTGTCACCCCTCGCTCCTCGCCGGGGAAACTAGGCGCGGCAACCCCTGGAGGTGGAGTTGCCGAAGACGACCGACGTAAAGAGCCTCCAAGAACGACGGAGCGCTCCCACTCCCCCGACGCCACGCATCGCTACGACGCCCCTGCAACGGTGTCCAACAACCTAAACGTCGTCATTGACGGCCACGACGCATCGGCACTCGTGGACACCGGAGCAGACTACTCAGTCTTGAGTGGGAGGCTCTCCCGCCGCCTTCGAAAAGTCATGACGCCGTGGGAAGGACCCCAAATACGAACCGCCGGAGGACATCTCATTACACCAGTCGGGAGATGCACTGCTCGCGTCGAGATCCACGGTGAAACGTGCCCTGTCAGGTTCGTCATTCTACAAGACTGTTCGAGGGACGTTATCCTCGGAATGGACTTTCTCTGCGAGTATGGCGCCGTCATCGACCTCGGAACAAACCGGCTGACGCTACGAAAACCTGCTCCACCATCGGAGGAACCCCAAGCGACGTCACCCACGGTCCGAGTCCTCGCAAACCACGTAAACCTACCACCGCGGTCGAGTGTTTTCGTACTTGTCGGGATCGATGAAGCTTCCTATGGTGAAGTTCTTCTCGAGGGAAACCTCCAATTGCTCCTGGGAAGAGGCATAGGCGTCGCAAGGGGAGTAGCTGAACTTCAGGATAGGCGGACTGTGGCCCTCGTGACGAACTTCCGAAACGAAACGCAACACCTCACGAAAGGTGCAGCCGTGGGCCACGTCGAGGAACTCCGAAACCCCGCCGAAATCACCGCGATTACTGACGAATTCTCGCCGTCCCAGCAAGACAGTACGTCGCCAGCGCAGCTGGACATTGACCCTAAGCTTCCGGACCCTAAACGACGTCAGCTGGTTAACCTCCTCGCCGAATACCGCGACTGCTTTGCGACGTCGTCGAAGGTGCGCCAGACCGCGGTTGCCAAGCACCGCATCGTTACCGAGGACGACGCGCGCCCTGTGCATCGATCACCGTACAGAGTCTCCGCGAAGGAAAGGGAGGTGATCCACCAGCAAGTTCAAGAGATGCTGAATGACGACATAATCCAACCTTCAAGCAGTCCATGGGCCTCTCCAGTCGTGCTGGTTAAGAAGAAGGACGGAACTCTTCGGTTCTGCGTGGACTACCGGCAGCTCAACACGGTTACGAAGAAAGACGTCTACCCACTGCCCCGCATCGACGACACTCTAGACCGGCTGCGCCACTCTCGATACTTTTCATCGATGGACCTGAAGAGCGGCTACTGGCAAATCGAGGTCGACGAACGGGACCGAGAGAAGACAGCCTTCGTCACGCCGGATGGACTCTACGAGTTCAAGGTGATGCCCTTCGGACTATGCACGGCGCCAGCAACGTTCCAGCGTGTCATGGACACCGTACTGGCAGGGCTGAAGTGGCAGAGCTGTCTCGTCTACCTGGACGACGTCGTAGTATTTTCAGCTGACTTCGACGAGCACTTGCGACGACTCCGCACGGTTCTCCATGCCATACAGACCGCCGGGCTCACTCTCAAGCCGTCAAAGTGCCGGTTCGCCTATGACGAACTGAAGTTCTTAGGTCACGTGGTTAGTAACGAAGGCATTCGTCCAGACCCAGAGAAGACTCGCGCGGTCGCAGCATTTCCAGTGCCAAGAGACAAGAAGGCCGTGCGAAGGTTCCTTGGGCTATGTGCCTACTATCGGCGCTTCGTTCGAGATTTCGCAAGGATTTCCGCACCGCTCACAAACCTCACGAAGGACGCCGAGAAGTTCGAATGGGCCGAGGAGCAGCAGCAGGCATTCGACGAGCTGAAGCGACGACTACAGACGCCTCCTGTTCTTGGACATTTCGACCAGGATGCGGAAACCGAGATTCACACGGACGCAAGTAACGCAGGACTTGGCGCGGTACTGGTTCAAGTTCAAGAAGGCACCGAGCGAGTCATCGCCTACGCAAGTCGGACATTGTCCAAGGCGGAGCGAAATTACTCCACGACTGAAAAAGAATCCCTTGCGGTCGTCTGGGCAATCACGAAGTTCCGCCCGTACTTGTACGGGAGCCCGTTCCGTGTAGTCACGGACCACCATTCGCTCTGCTGGCTTGCTAACCTGAAGGACCCGTCAGGACGTCTTGCTCGATGGAGCCTCCGACTACAAGAGTTTAACATGACAGTGGTCTACAAGTCCGGCCGGAAGCACAGCGACGCCGACTGCTTGTCCAGAGCCCCCGTCGAAACCCCTTCCGGCTGCAGCGACGACAATGACGACGAGAGCTTCCTAGGAGCTGTAAACGCCGACGACATGGCACGACATCAACGGGACGATCCTGAGCTGCGCGCATTAATCGAGCACCTGGAAGGGGGTGGGGGTACCGTGCCACGTGTCTTCTCACGAGTATTGCCGACCTTCGCCATTCGACAAGGTGTACTCTACAAAGAGAACTTCAGCGACAACAGCACACCGTGGTTGCTGGTAATCCCGACCGACCTTCGGGAGGAGATCTTTCAAGCCTGTCACGACGACCCGACGTCGGGACACCTCGGTTACAGCCGAACACTGGCCCGTATTCGTGAAAAGTATTACTGGCCAAAGCTCCCCAAAGCCGTCCACCTCTACACCCGATCGTGCCACGAGTGCCAGCGACGTAAGAAACCGCCAACGAAACCGGCCGGTCTCCTGCAGCCGATTGCTCCCCCGACCGCACCGTTCCAGCAGATCGGAATGGACCTACTTGGCCCCTTTCCGCCGTCAACATCGGGAAACCGCTGGATAATCGTCGCCACAGATTATCTCACGCGGTACGCCGAAACGAAAGCCCTCCCTTCAGGGACTGCTGTGGAAGTCGCCAAGTTTTTCATCGAGTCCATCGTCCTCCGGCATGGCGCCCCCGAAGTCCTGATCACAGACCGAGGGTCATCGTTCATGGCACAGCTGACCCAAGAAATCCTGCGTCTCAGCCACACCAGCCATCGTCGCACCACGGCGTACCACCCGCAGACCAACGGGCTCACGGAAAGACTCAACAAGACCATCGCCGACATGATTTCCATGTACGTCGACGTGGAGCACAAGACATGGGACGAGGTGCTGCCGTACGTCACCTTTGCCTACAACACGGCCGTACAAGAGACCACCGGAGTGACACCCTTTCAACTGGTGCATGGGCGCAGGGTAACGACAATGCTGGACGCGATGTTACCCCACGAACCGGCTCTCGACGGAAGCGACGACGCCCAGGTGGTTGCCCAACGGGCAGAAGAAGTCCGCCAGCTCGCCAGACACCGTATTCAAGCCCAACAACGTGTCGACGCTGGCCGCTACAACCTTCGTCGTCGGGACGTCCACTTCCAGCCCGGAGACAGGGTGTGGGTGTGGACACCGATCCGCCGCCGTGGTCTCAGTGAGAAACTCCTAAAGCGCTACTTCGGACCCTACAAAGTACTTCGTCGACTCGGTGATCTGAACTACGAGGTGATGCCCGATGGAACACGGACTTCATCACGCCGCCCTCCACGACCAGAAGTCGTCCACGTCGTGCGCATGAAGCCGTACTACGCTCGATAGGACAGTGGACCTTACGTATTCCAAATGACTCTTTAGTTTACCGTTCTTTTTGTTTGCTTTTTGTTTTGTGCTGCATCGGGGCGATGCACTTTTTAAAGGGGGGAGTAATGCCGCGCGCGCTCGCCAAGTAGGCAGCGCGCGCGTGGCCTAATGGTTATCGCGCCTGCCTCCCACGCGAAAAGCTAGGGTTCGAATCCTGGAGCGACATGTCTTTTGTTTATTCCTCTAATTTAGTGTTCTGGAGAATTCGAGAATCATGTTGCTTGTTCCAGGCCCGAATGTTCCACGCGTCGAAGTTTCTTCGCCGATTATTCCAGAAGACCACGCATGTACATAAGGGGCTCCGCGTGGCGAGCCGCAGTCAGTTTTCGCCCCAGCGTTCGACTGTGCTGCTACGCCGACTTCGACGCCCGCGACGCTCTGTTATTATCTTTGTACCCTTTTAGTTTTTGGCACAAGTTCGCCACATTAAACGTTTCTTTCTTTCTGTTTATTTAGTGTTCCTTTGGTCACCACCCGTGACAATATGTCAACACAACCAATCAATTCAAGCAAAAAGAACAATTAAAAAGTGCGTAGGATTTATTCAAGCTGTAATAGCATCAAGATGACAGATGACTGCTTTATTTTGATTATTCATGCACAGTTTGTTACTAATACAGTGCGTGTTTTTCATTCAATAACTTTATGCTTCGTTTTTGTCGTCTCTTTTGACTGTTTGATATTGGCATATATTAGCACCCTTTTGGTGTTTTGTCAAGCTGATTCACTCTGTGTGCTTCATAGCATTGACTATATGCGTAAATACGCGTTCTCTATAATAACGGTCTGCAAAGTCAACACGTATATTCACATGTGTATTGGGCTATTTTAGTGCAGTGTTCGACGCCATGAATTCTAAAAAAAAACTCTCTGACACATATTTTTGTACATCCGATTGTAAAACGCTCCAAACTTTTTATTCTGTAACAACACTAATCAATATTTGCTCTTATAATCGAGCGCGAAGAGACAACGCATTTGCGTTTGCCCATAGGAATATATTACCGGAAGTCAAATTTAGACTGATTGCTGTTTGCTTCAAAATGCAACAGCACACCAGCGCCACCTGAACCTCTAGCGTTTACTGTGATAACTCTATGGAAGAGCCAGCCGCCACCACGTGGATTTTTTCTCAGCAACCCAAAGTTAGAATGCTTAGACTTGTTCCATTGCAAGCAATCAGGAAACACACCTTACACAGCGCCTAAATGTAATAACGCACTATGGAAATGCAAACATTACGGCCTGAGCAGTATGTGTAGAAGCTTTAGCTTTCAATGCACTCAAGAGTGTAAAATGTAGCGCTTTTACAGTCGTCATCAGCGTGCGCGATATGCGTACGTACACAACATTTGTCATAACGTCGCACTCCGCCCCTTTTAACTTTTTTTTAAATATTTTTTGCACACATTAATTGCCTTTATTTTCATCAAAGATGGGGGAGACCGAGGAAAAAAGCGGCTATAGAGCAGCTGTAATAACAACTAGTTGGTCCGCTCAAATCACCGAATTAATATTGCTACATCGCTTAAACTTTGTGATAGCTGTCCATAAAATTAAAATAATTCATACGCTGCAGTCATTTTAACTGTCCCTTTACTCAGTGCTAATAGTAATCTTGAACATTTAATTATGTGAGTTAATATGCTTTAACATTGGCATTACGCTTGTTATGCTGTAAGCGTAAGACCTTTGTGACAGTTCTACTTCGTGTTTATCAAAGTGAATATTTACTAAACCTCAGGCTCATTTATTGCCTTTTCAAGTCTCATGGTCAAAATAAAAAACGCGGTGACCTAAAATGAGACAAATTACCAAAGAAAATAGTTTCTTTGTTTTTACTTTTAGAGGTGTTCAATTCCTCAAGCGAGAATTCCGAAAACCCACGTACATTACGTGCTCACGTCTTTGTGGAAATTTATAAAGCGCCAAACACGAGCACGACAAAAACCGCCGACCTAGGATGCCTTCATGTGCGCTTTGCTTAGGGTGGAGATATCTGGCCATTTTATTCCCACTTTTACATTTATTTTTTGTTCAGAAGCGCGTGAAAGAGCGTGTCCCTGCACGCGTCTGTGGCGCTGACTGTGCTTAGGCGACATTTTGTTTTCGTCGTTTTCTTTGTATTTTCCCCGCGAGCGCGTGCTGTCGGCATCGGGTACTACAAAGGGTGGCATCACTCTAAACAGAAGGTCATTGAGGCACCCTAGGCCGACCTATCACACGAATCTTAACACGCTGAAATATGTAATTGGTCTCCGATATCCCCGGGTTCATAAACACGCATCTCTGATCTCAATTGTTCGACGGATCTGTTCTACAGGGTATTCAACAAAAAAACATTTACAGGTTTTTTTTCACCGCCAAGAATAAGCTATGCGTGACCGAACGCTCATTCTCCGCCGAAAGCTAGAGCTATAACCCCGAACCAGATGCCAAAGTTTGAGCACGAATCGATATTTCATTTGAAAGTTTTAAGTGATTTTCTGAAAATTTCAATAGAAAAATGGGGCGCATTTTCGTCCGTTTTCGGTTTCTCGCGCCATAGAGCACCATATATTCGAGAGCTCTGTCGGCCACCCGTCGGCCGACGAAATGGAAAAGGTGGAGCGGAAGACAACGGATGAGAGGAGAGCCACGTGACTGGCGCCCCGCTGTGGCGAGACGCCGAAACACATTTCTCTTGAGCGAACGAGTGTGTTTCGGGTCCTCGCCGCTCTAAAAGCTGTGCGCTGATGTCCAGGTTCCCTGAGAAATGGCTCTTTGATGCTCTGTGCTACCAGATCCTCGCAATACAAATCTGCGACCGGGCACTCTGTGGTTGTTTTGTCGAACTGCCAGGCTTTGTGAGTATTAGCGGCGAGATGTTTTGGTGGCGCCCTCCTATGGCTATCTCTCGTGACATCATTACCTCGCGAACAAGTTCGATGGTGTCTGTAATTAGCATGGTGGAAGCTCGAAATCATTCCGCTCTCAAAGCAACACTGCCAAGAGTAAAGTTCTCCCATTCCACTTATTTCCGTCGATGGGAAATCCTTTGCTGACGTCATAGTCAGCATTTGGCCAATCGTGGCAGGCCGACCAGAGCGACGCTTTTGATCGCGCACGTCGCCAATAGAAGAGACTATGGCGTAGACAACTGCTCCCTTTGCACGAGAGCTTTTGTAGCCGGGTCGCGTTCCACAGAAAGCTCGCCCATCAAGAAATGAGTGAACGACTAGGACTGTCAATTTTAGAAGAAATAAAAATACCACACTGTATCGAAGCGCCACCACACACGATTTATAGCGTTCGTGCACAGGTCTGGAAGGCGTTCCCACCGCCATGTGTTCGTTCAGAACTACATAAACCAAGAGTGGTTCGATCGCTCTAAATACACCACAGAATTTCGTTGTTTGCAAGAGTTTGTGAGGAAAATCACTGAAGGTATTTGAATAAAAAAAAGATATCCGTTACATTGCATAGATATGAGCTAGTGACTATATTCAGCACTGAGACGTATGACGGCTCAAGTAAGGTATTTCAACAATATATATTTAATTTGCGCATAATTGAGATTGTTTTTGTTTGTAAACCATGCATAAGTTTGAACGGTATAAACCTGTCATCTGAATGGATTCGCAGGTGAAGCCTAAAGCACTGCAGCTCCCAGTCATGGCTGCATCCCGGCCAGCTCCATACGTTCTGAGTGTTAACCTGTTACCTACCATAAAAAAGATTCGCAACTATAAAAAGAGGTCGCCTACGCCATCAGAGCAACAAAAAAATAAGTATTGCGCTCACGTCAAGCCACGTGTGGCTGGGTATCTGCAGCAGGAAACGTGCCAGCTGTTGAACCAGTTCAGTTTTTCCAACACAGATTGGTCGAGCTCGATTAACCACTGGCAACTTAAGTATTTTTTCAATGCTGCGTATAGCGATCGAACAATATTATCTAAAAGTCCAAACTTTAACGATAAACATTTTTTTTTTTATTTACGGTTAAACAAATGCGAAGACTCTATACTCCCTGCTGTTGTCTGGGGCGCTTCTGCTTTCCTCACAATGGGGAGCTCACGTGCTACCCACATGGTTATGTTTTATTTTTATAGTGCATAGAAGTTTGTCAGTGCACGTGCTTGCACCAACAGCGGGAGTTAAAGTATCCTCCTCACTGTGGAATGTGAAAAAATTCCACCAGGCGGTGATAGGCAAACCTCGCGCCGCGGATAAGCAGTGTGTCCCCGGCTACGCGAAAACGAATCTTAAGCCCCGTAGACACATCGGCCTCCTTGAAAATCTGTCTCCGGAATTTCCTTGACGATCGCAGCTACGTAGCTTAGATTCGAATAAAAATGAAAACCATTAACTCGAAGCCGCTTCAGTTCCCGACGTGCGCCACCAAAAGCGTCGCTGGGGTCGAAGTTTGCAACTGGCCAGTCCATAGGTTCCTGGCAGAGACGTACCAATTTGTTTTCGAGTGGGGGGCAAACCAGACTCTCCCCCCCCTCCTCCGGGTCGCATATTTTTACTAGTGATGGGCCAAACTTTTGCCTAATCGAAAATTCGGCGCAACTTTAGCCGAACTTTTCTAAAGATTCGGCAATGTTTCGGCAAAAATGCACTGTTACCAGACTTAACATTGATATTTAGTTTTTTTTTCTGATGAAAAAAGGCTAATGTTTTTTTCTTAACTTTAATACAACATGTAGTGCCTATTGACACAGTTATGACTAAATAAGGTGATATTCTACAACATAGTACCGATGTCGCTTTTGTGTGTTTACTGGCAATTTTAGTGTTTGCTCGCAGAAAGTAAAGTGACAACGAGGTAGGGTAGTAGCCGGCGCAGTCTCGAATCACGCTACGAGAGTTTTGATTTTGAGGCTCCATCAGCGCACGCCTGCAAGTTTGATTACATTGTTGAAATAAAGGCAATCCCTGCGTTTTTACTTTCTCTGGGAGTCACCGTTTCGTGCGCAAAAGCGAATGCAATGGTTGCTTTGCCTTCACCAGAAGAGATAGCAATACTGTAAATATGCATGTGTTTCGATTTGAGTCAATTGACGTCAGCTTAGCATGAAAGTATGCGTTCCATATTCGCAACGTTACGTTTTTAATCTTTAAATTCCAGTTTCTGGTGTTAGGACACACACGGACGTTTAGGAAGTGGGGCAGAGTTAGGAATGTCGGATGTGCAACATCGAGCGTGATAGTTCTGTGTTTAATTTTATGCAGATACATGGAGATTGCGAAATAATGTGAACTAAAAAGCAATATTATTCGGTTTCGGCACAAACTACTTGTGTGCTGAAAACAAGATTGTTATAATAATAATAATAATTTTATTTGCACATACTGGAAGGGGCGGGGCCCATGTGGTGGTGGGCGGGGCTAGGCAGATAGGTCGGAACCCTTACGTAGAGCTCCTGCCAGCCAAACTTGTACGTAGTTCAGCTACTTTACTCAGGTTACTGTAGTTTAACTACTTTTCTGGGTAGTTTAGTAACTTTCAATTACATTTCTATTTTAGAGCGCAGCTCTTAGGGGCCCGTTCCCGGCTTGAGCGGCGTCGCCGTCGGCGTAACCAAGGTCATCCCAAGGTCACGTGACCCCCAAGGTCACGTGACCCCTCCCAAGGTCATCTCAAGGTCACGTGACCCCACGTGACCCCCTGAAGGTCACGTGACCCCTCGAGGTCACGTGACCCCTTCCAAGGTCAACTCAAGGTCACGTGACCCCAAGATGACCCCACGTGACCCTTTGAAGGTCACGTGACCCCCAAGTCACGTGACCCCTCTGAGGTCACGTGACCCCCGAGGTCACGTGGTCGCCTCCCCAAGGTCACGTGACCCCTTCCAAGGTCATCTCAAGGTCACGTGACCCCACGTGA
Organism: Ixodes scapularis; assembly: GCF_016920785.2. Taxonomy (NCBI): domain Eukaryota; kingdom Metazoa; phylum Arthropoda; class Arachnida; order Ixodida; family Ixodidae; genus Ixodes; species Ixodes scapularis. Next base: position 17,582,469 of record NW_024609838.1, on the reverse strand, counting down.
CCCCCAGGTCACGTGACCCCTCTGAGGTCACGTGACCCCTCTGAGGTCACGTGACCCCCCGAGGTCACGTGACCCCTCCAGGTCACGTGACCCCCAAGGTCACGTGGGGGTCACCTTTGAGGTCACGTGGCCTTGAGGTCACCCCCAGGTCACGCCTCCCCGAGGTCACGTGACCCCCTCCCCGAAGTCACGTGACACCCCCCCCCCCGGAGCATATTAAAGAATGAGGGGAGGAGGAGGAGAAGGGGGAGGGGTCTACCCTCCCCTCAGTACCCTTCACTCCTCCTCCTCAAGAGCTGCGCTCCAATTCGGCGTTACAGGGATTTGTAAACGGCTTTCACTTTTTTTTGGTTATGAGTAGTTTACCTACTTTTCCGAGTGACCTGCTCAAATTACAAATTACGTTCGAATTTTAATGGTTAATTGTTTTGCCTATCAACAGAGATAAGATGTTGGAAGGTCAGTTGATATTTGCAGAGGGGGAAGCATGTGGCGTAGAAAAGGGGGGGGGGGGGGAGAAGGAAAGTAATTTGGATAGTTCAAACCCCCAAAAAGTTTAACGAGCCCCCCACTGCAACAACACTGCTACGAGGCGCGGGGAGCGAACAGACACGACGCAAGAGAGGTCGAGTAACTGTGGGATTAGCGCCGAAGGCTGGCGTTTCTCTGTGTCCCGAAGCTCAAGGAGACTTGACGCATTTGAAGAAAGGGCTTGTCCCCGCTTCTCCTCAATGTAGGAATTCTTGCCGACACACTACATCCCTAATCAAAAGAGGTAATAAAGTGCAGCACCCGCTCTGAAGTTCATCTGGTGCTCCTGTATAGCTTCTGCCGTCTTTCGAGACGCCATTTGGTCATTTCTCTGAGTGAAGAAATGGCGGCTATAAAACCGATACAAATAAGTGTGTCATAAGTTGATTGTGTTAAATGGTTCGGCAGCGAGAATAAAGCAATTATTCCGTGGCGTATTAGTTGCCGCCATTTCCAAAAAAGAAAAACTGCTGCACTTCCGAATTTGCCGTTCTTTCCCAAAAGAACTGACGCACCTCCGATTTCCCCTAAAACAATGCTTACCAGCCAATTAAAAAACAAAACAAAAAAGAACGTTGTATAGGAAATGAAAGGGCATTCTGAAAGAGTGTGTTAAAAAGTACTTGAACTTTACTTTGGAAGTAGATTGTATTTATAGTTCTCTAGTTCAAGTACATTGCATTCGGCGTACTTATTGCTTTACTTGAAGTACATAACCTCTCATTTACTTTGTACTTCCCGGTAGCTTTTAGACCTACTTTACGCATCACTGTAAGCAACCAAACAATGTCTGCAAAATCAAGCTCAGGTAGTCCTAAACCTCCAAGGTGAAATGATACATCCGCAAGACATCCTTGACTAAAAAGAAGTACACAACAATTACGCATGCAGCAGCAGAACCAGCTATTAAAGCATTTATGTGAAAACACAAGCCGCTTTATATTCAGCTAGCAGAATTTCGTTAACGCATCAAAACCTTTTGGAAGTACTTCCTTGTTAGCAAAGAAAAAATAAAGGTAACTTCAAAAGTATTTTGCTACTTATCACTGTAATTAGAAATTTACTCAATTACTTTCTATTTGATTAATTTCTACTCTACTCAAATTACTTTTGAGGATAATACTCAGTAACTTAACTTAATTAGTTTTTTTTTAGTAGCTTGTACGTCTGCTGCCAGCCCGCCACCACATATGAAAAAAACTAAGCAGATAAATAAATGTACAGAATATACATACTACAGAAAGTACGTAAAAAAAGGAAAGAAAAGAAGAGAGAAAACATGTATCACACTATGTCGAGGATGCCAGCAGCATCCCTTACATCCTGGCAAGCTCTCGTGACTCTGCCCTGTTTGACGGCAGTGGGCTGCGCACACTGATCGTAATTGTCAGTTGTCAGTCAATGTTTCAACTACCTCGTTGCATCAATGGAAAGATCAAATGAAAATCACACTATCTAAAATGCACGGCATCATTTGTCACTTGCGCAGTGGACTGCGTAAATTACTGCTCGATCTTCTTTTCTTGAGGGAGAAAATATTGAAGAGAATCACACTCGCAAAAGCTCACAAACGCAAACTTACCTTGTCGCCTACTCCAAACCTCGCCGTAACCGCTGGTTGTACTAAACTGTGCGATGGTAACCGCGCGACTGCGCGGCGTCCATTTGTAATCCATGGCCCCGTCGCGTCCGTGCGCGTGCGCAGACATTTGACAAATTTTTGCCGAATCTTTGCCGAACTTTCGTTTAAAATTTCGGCATGCGCGGAACTTTGCCGAATCTGAAGTTCGGCAGACTCGGTTCATCACTAACGTTTACGGCGTGTGTGTGTGTAGGCGTTGTAAAAGAGGGGGAGGAGGAGAGGGCCAATTGTGTATGCGCACTGGGCGCTTTCGTCACTGGCTCCTTTTACGGCGCAGGCGATAGACCCACTAGCAACGACGCTCACGCCGGATTGGCTGCTCGGCAACGCGCGGGAACTTAAATTTCGGATTCGGACGGCGCGTGTACCACTCAACGGCGTTAACCCGCGCGTTAACCCACCCCCGCGCCTGCGTTCTAGCTGCTTCGCGGCGACAGTGTAAGGCTGCTAATTACAACACGATTAACCCACTCAACCCTCTCCCCCCCCCCCCCCCCCCCCCTCCGGCAACCCAAGCCCCACTGTCCCTCATGCACCTCCGTAAATAGAGTCCCATACGATTTAGTTCAGCGATGTTTCGTCAACAACATTCGTTTTTTTCTTTATCTTTTTTTTTTTTCGTGTTAATTGTAAGAAAGAAATGTCGTAAATATCGCCAAATGCCTCGACAAAACAAAATGTTCGAGGAAAAAACACAAAAAGAAGCCCACATCATGGATAGAACCCGGGTCTGATACGTATACGGCAGACACCTTACCACTAAGTTATGCTTCGGCTTCGGAAACTCGCATTGTAACCGCTCCCTATGTTGACGGCGGCAGCGCTTATCTCCGCGAACCAGCCAATCCGGTGTGAGCACCGTTGCTAGGGTTTGTATCGCCTGCGCGTTAAAAATATGAAGGTAAACGTTCGGCAGCCCTCTGCCTGGTTAGGTGTAGACATAAAGCGAAAAATAAGGACTGTAACCAAAAATTTAATAAACATTTACCCGACGTTTTGGGACCAGTTCGGTCCCTTGTTCACGGGTGAGTGACGAAAAGAAAAGAACACGTGTAGATGTAGGGGGCTTTGCCCACGTCACGCAGTCTCGAGACGTAGCTGCTGGGCAGGGAGCCCGAAGAACGATTGACGTTCCCCTTTGTGCGCTGGATAAACCAGGACTCAATGAAGAGCCGCTTTCGCCAATTCCTCTCCAAGGCCAGCACGGTGCTTCCCTCGAAGTCGACTGTGTGTCCGACTGCTTCTGCGTGCTCCGCGAGGGCGCTCGCCTCCACATCCTTCTTCCGGACATCGTATTTGTGTCGCGTAAGCCTCTCTGCTAGGTTCTTACTTTCGCCAACGTATGAGGCCGGGCACTCCTTGCATGGTATGCGGTAGACCAAGCCTTGGGCCCTTTCTTTGGGGGGCCGATCCCTCGGGGAAAGGGAGGCGATGGCCGATTGTCGACAAGGACTTATGAATCACCGCAATCCCGTATCGACCGAGGACGTGGGAAAAAGCCTCGCTGGTGCGGCTAATGTAGGAGACACAGACACGATCGGAAGGGGACTGCTACGCCTTAGGGGTGGATGCCTTGATTTCTCGAGTACCCGAAGAATAAACCGTTTAGGGTAGCCGTTCTTGCGGAGATCCGATGTAACGACCTTGATTTCCTCCTGGAGGCTTTTCTTTGTGGAGCAGGTGGCGAAGGCGTGCCTGAAGAGTGCAGAGGCCACCGACGCTTTATGACATCGGGGGTGGTGGGAATCAAACCCCAAGTATCTGCCAGAATGGGTTGGCTTCCTGTAAGCAGAGAAGCTGAGCCCACTGCCACTCCTGATTACGAGTACATCCAGAAAGGGAAAGGAACCTTTGCCTTCGCGTTCGACCGTGAATTGTAGCGACGCATCCACCGAGTTCAGGTGCTTTAGAAGACGATCCACCTCGCTGGCTTTAACGACGCAGAAACAGTCGTCCACTTAACGCAGGAACGTTCTGGGTTTAGGCTCGAAAGTGTCGAAAGCCTGGCGTTCGATGGCCTCCATTGTGAGATTTGCCATTGTCACCGTCACCAAGGACATCGCCCCCCGCGGGTCGGTGGGCGGTGTCCTTGGTATTCCTTGGGCGCCGCCGGCCAGTGTCTGCCTTGCCCAGTGGCGGCTGGTTCAGGGGGGGAGGGGGGGGGGCAAACACATGTCTTGCCCCCCCACTCTAAGAACTGGAGGGGCAAGCGCCCCCCTTGCCCCCCCCCCCCCCCCCCCCCCCCCCCCGGTTGGTACGCCCATGGTTCCTGAACACTGATAATGCCCGCCCAATCGCCGGTTCAGGGCGAAGCAAATCCTGCCAATCACGGTGAGGCAGATCCTGGTCATGATGTCGGGAGCGGAAAGCCAGACTTGGACGTAGTTCAACTACTCAACTCAAACTACTGTAGTTTAACTACTTTTTCGAGTAACTTGGTAACTTTCAATTACAATTTGATTTGGGTAATTAGTAGTTTAACTTAACTACTTTTTCAGGTAACTTCTACTCAAATTACTAACTACTTTCGAAATTATATAGTGCTAATTTTGCCCATCACGAAAGTTTGAGCGCAGAAATGAATAAGACGCCGGCAGATAAAATGGCATTCCCGAACAAGGCGGCCCCTTGCTCGGGAAGGCGTCCTTGGGCCAAGGTGGCGACGAGCAGCCAAAAACATAACACCGGCACGCACGAACGCAGGAAGAGATGCTTAACAAGCCTTGGTCGGGTATTGACCTAATCCGGTAATGCATGCAGGCGCCGCGTTTTTAGCTGCAACCATGAAAGACGGGGACACTACGAGAGTTGCTATTGTTTTCGTGTTGTCTGTCTTTAGTGAGTTCTGACTCAAGCGGTAGGTTCCACGGGAGGCGCCACTGGAATGACCTCGCAGCTGAGCGCCTGTTCCCATGGTCGCTTTGTCGCCAGCGCATACGCCTTTGCAAAGCCGGACTCCCCCGCGCACCAACCCTGGCACGGATAATCCGTTCATGGGAGCACGTTCCCGCTTCCAGCTGCAACTGTATACGAGCGACAATGCTTGTTCACGTAATCCTTCGCGTCCTTCCGACCATCCATGCCTGGGAGACCTCCTCTGTGTTAAAAACGATTTACTTGTCAGGCGTGTCAGGCGCATCAGAATATTGTAGTCGCCAGGGAGGATTGCGAGTTACCTTTGAGAGATCATTTTGTTGGACCCGACGTCATCATCTGTTAAACCAAAACAATTGCTGTTGAAGTTAAAAGATTGTCCTGTCTGTATCGTCCCTTATGTGTCTCTACTTTCTAAATGTTACCGATTGTCGTGCCTTGTGATCATGAGGGTAAGGGAAATATCATACCTCGACCTGAAGGGCGCTGTGTGCACTTAATCAATTTATAAATACGCTTTCGCGTACCCACGGTCTGCTGATCCCGCCAGCAGCGCGGAAAGCGGCTCGAAGCAATCGCAGGCCTCGAGAGACTTGTACGCCTGCACCGTGTCGGCCGGGAACTGACTTAGCAAAAAAACAAAATCAATGATGACGTGAGCCATCTACGTCCGTGGCTGCAACTTCATGTCGAAACTAAAGCAGTCCTTGCTTACGGTGTACGGATCGTCTAAGGCAACGCCGTCCACGCAAAGTTTGTGTCAATATCGCTGCAATTCAGGCTCGGGTAGCGAGCTGAAATAGTCTGGCGTAACATAAGTTGACAAGAAATACGACGCACAAATGAAGCTAGAAGTGTCTCTACAACGTCAACAACGAGCGCACGCCACACAACACAATGGCGAAAACACGGAGAGCCTTGCCGTTTCTGTCCACATAGCTTCTGCGCATGCGTGGCGTTCGGCCGTGTTGGTACACAGACCCCGAACATCCGGATAAGACACGTAAAGAAAACTAGATCCACCTTTTGTCGGAATAAACCAACAGGACCGTTTGCAAAAACATTGAACATCAAAACACCCAAACGTACAAAACAGAAAAGAAAGGACACCAAAGCAAGGCCGTGGAGGAGGAAGCAGGCGGAACTCTGGAGAGAGCAGAAGGTTTTCCTCTCTCCTCTCTAGGGTTTTGCCTGCTTCTCCCTCCCCAGCCTTCCTCTCCCTCGCCCTGCCTCCTTGAGAGGAACCTGTCGGCACTTAGGTTGGAGGGTGACCTTCCAAAACAAAACAGAACGATGAGGTTTGTAGAAATCTTAACTCGGTATGTAAACTAAGGAACGGAGCATTTACTGCATTAAAATGATGAATGATAGTGAGAGACTCTTTTACTAACCGCTTGTGATCATCTCTCTCGGTTAAGATAACTGAGGTGGACTACCAAAGAGGTAAACAATTATTGCAATCAATAACTTGTTTTTACCATTCTGAGAAGGGGTCCTTGCTCTTAACGCAACGTTTGCATTCGCTTAATCGGTCATTGAGGCTACGCTTGGTTTGCTTTATGTAACAGAGGCCACAATCAAAAGGAACTCTGCAGACTACACCCGACACATAACTGACATCCTTTTCTCTGTGCTGTTTTGTACATGAAGTTTTCCCGGAAACAAGCAGCGTCAATTTTCGCGGAAACAAGCAGCAGAGGCGAATTCCGCCAATCGCGTCGAGGCAAATCCTGGTCGTTACGTCACGAAAGGAAACCATCAGAGGGGGCCACCGAATCTTCTCGGCACTAATATACAGGGCATCCCTAGGGCCAGATCATAGCGCACTCAAGTCGGTGGGATATATCCTCGATGGCGACGTCACGCTGATGGCGCCGCGACGTTCATGCGACGTAATCACGACATTTTAGAAAGGTTCGCCACGACGTCACAACGTGAACGCCGTAATGGCGTCAGTGTCACGACCGACGTCACGTGACACTGGCGTCACGTGACATCGGTGATTAAGCAGAAAATGTGCATTACTGCGCGGACCCGGCCAGATTTTATAACGCTTCAGCCGTCTGTTGGCCGTATTCGAGGAATCGAGGCTAAGTAGGTAATTGAATCCAAGAAATGCCCAAATGGTACAGGGGATAAGAAGCGCCCGGCTCTTAATTATACATTATCTTCTAGGTTACAAACTACGCTCTCTATTAAATTTACGCCTGTTGCAGTTCACAGCCTTCTGAAAGGTGCCGTGATAAATATACATTTTGTTCTAGATTATAAATCTTGTTCAGCTTTAGATTTTATCAATCTAGAACTGAACAATCTTGTAACCTTGTATCAATTCAGTTCTAGATTTGAAATTATGTTTCAAATGAAAGTTCTACTTTTCATTCAAGATACACGTTCCGCAGTACGGGCATACCGCGACGCTTCGTTTTATAGATAAAAACGTTGTACAACGTTTTATAGATAATAACGCTGCACAACATTGAAGCAAAAACGGGAACGACAAATTGTCTCTCATAACGCAATCACTACACTCATACCTGTGAAAAATGCAGGCCGAGGGAAAACGGGCCAAGCCACCTGGAAATTAGCAGAGCGGATGTCAGAAAGCTCATGCGTCAGGTAGGTTGCAGTTGTACACACACTGCTCTACGGGGAGGAGAGCAGAGCCACGTCTTCGCCACAGTGAGACGCATTGAATGAAAGAGTTTCTAATCGGGTGGTCCGCTTCGAAGACGAAACTGTGATTGTGCGTGAGTATGAGCCTTTTTAAGTGTCCAATCTCTGCAGCCAACCATGCGAGTGTCCGTTGTAAAGAGCGAGGAAAACGTGCGTCGTACGCTCGGGCACTCAAAATAGTGCCGGGACAGAAGTTAGTTCTAGTAAGCGGTGGGAACAGGACATATTAAAACTTGGAACGCTATGTCAGTCCTTGAAGTCAACGGGAGTATGCAAGCCAGCTGGTCAAGTACATTGTAACCCTGGGGCGTGTGGAGGGACAGTCATAGCTTGACAAGCTCCTATAGATATCCCCGCTCACCATGATTGGTGATTTCCTCCTTTCCACTCGCCTCCTTTCCGGCGTTCTTTCAACTAAAGTGGAAAGAGTGGAGGACTTCGCAGGAGGGGCCCGAGCTGCAGTTCTTAGCTCGCATCAGGCTGCAGACAAACGCAAACACGGAGCTTCCTGTTTTTGTTTATCCCGGTCTTACCTACGCTTGAGGGTTACAATATTTACTCCTTGAATGAAAGCAGGTCGGTTTTATAAGGTTGAAATAGGCGTAAGACATGCAATAGAAATAAATGGCGAAATCGGTGAACACAACGAGAGAGGAATGTGTCAATCCAGCCCAGTTCGTCCTCAGCTTGTGCTGCCGGACGGCGAGCGTTCAACAAGACACGTAGAGGCTTCGCTTGCGGTTTTAGCCCAACGTTGGCTGGCATTCTGAGGCCTCCAGGAGTTTCCTTTCAAAGAACCCTGCAAGGACTTTTTTTACTGTTTTTTTGTTTTTTAATTTGCACCGAACCTGAGCGCACTGAGCGTAGTAACTTAATAAAACTTTCCTTTTCTCGAATTTCGCTTTATATTAAAAGTTATAGGCGAATTAAAATGACAAAAACAAGCAAAAAAAATAACCTACTTCATGGCGTCCTTGGTTGCTTGAGTGGCCGTGAACTAGCTCACGGCTGCCGCACTCCATGCCGTCGGCTCGAGAGGGCACCATTAAAGCATGTTCTGTATAGACCGTATGAAATGGGCAGCCAGAGCAGCTCGCATTGCATTTGCTGCGCGATTAAACACTAGTTCGGCATGACACTTCATTGGCCACAAACGACAGCAAACACGGGGTAAAGATCAGTTCAGAACGGAAGCCACTTCGCGCTGACATACCGCGAAACGGCCAAACAGCAAGCCAGACCTGCGCCGAAGGCCCTCGGAACGCCCGGAACCGGTCGGATCGTTGAGTCCGCAAACAACCGCAGCGCCGCCGCGAACATCCGAGACCTTTCTACGCTCGCCGCTCATCGGAGCCTGATCCCACTATTCCTTTCTAGTATGCACCGCCTTTTTTCTCGCTTGGTGGCGGGTATGTCGACGGGTCATTTCTGGTTTCCGGACTTAATAAACTGCGTTTGTTTCTTTTCTGATCTAAAATACTGGACAAAAACTGTTTTCATAAATAATTGAAACGGTTCGTGTCACTTATATTTTGTATTTCGACTAAAAAGAAGCTTTCAGCGGCTTTGGGCCAGTAGTAAGACCAGGACCTAAGACGTCACATTTCGCGCGCTTTTGGTACCGTGGGTCGCCTCCCTAAGTAGATTAGGTTTCCCCGTCGTACGGTTAAAATATGACGCGCTGATATTTAGTTACTCTCTTCATGCCCGCTGGTTTTCCCGAACCCCAAGAGACGTGGAAACCGCAAAAAAGGTAGACGCTGAAATATGATTGCAGGGCCCCTTTAAGAAGTACTTCTTACCAGCTTCCAGTAGATCTGGGTTTTGAACACGTATTATCTGAAATGTAATGAAAATCTTGTCTGCCCATAGGTGTCTCCAATTGCTGTGAGGATTTCCAAGCATGGAGCGTAAGAGTCGAGCTCCTCTCGTACAGCTCATTGATGGCGTCAGACGGTCCCCCTTCCTGAAGCCAACAGTCGTCCGCGAGGCCCTCAAGTACAAACCACGCGACGGGGACATAGTCCTTGTGGCGTACCCCAAAGTCGGATCCCACTGGACGCAACGCATCATCCAACTTCTCTTAGATCGCGGAGACGGCGCGTCAACCTACTCGGATTTTTTTCGACAAACTCCAGTTCTGGAATACCACGGTGCTACGGTCGTCGATGATCTGCCTTCAACGAGGTTCTTCAGGACCCATCTCCAGCTGCTCCAGAACAACTTCAACGACAAGGCGAAGTACGTGTATGTCGCTCGGAACCCATGGGACACGTGCGTGTCGCTCTACCATTATACGCGACGTGTACCCAAGCACCAGTTTGAAGACGGCACGTTCGACGACTTCTTTGAGGCCTTTGTCACTGGGGAGTTGGGCTTTGGAGAGTACTTCGATCATGTGCTCCATGGATACGCTCGGAAGGACGACCCGAACGTCTTCTTCATGACCTACGAGGAGCTGAAAGCAGATGCTCCCGGAATGGTTCTGAAACTTGCCTACTTCCTCGGCGAAGAGTACGGGAAGATGCTTGAGGGCAGCGAAGAGATATTTCAGGAGATCTTGATGAAAAGCAGCTTCGAGTTCATGAGCCGTGTGCTCGAACCTCGAGAGAAGGAGTTTTCGACACTCGTTGAAAATTCGTCTTCTTTTGCGGACAAGCTTTCCAGATCCAGACAAGAAGGACGCGAAGAGAATGACTTCAGGCTTTTTCGTAAAGGAAAGGTGAACGACTGGCCGGAACTTTTTTCATCAGATCAAATCCAACGCATGGAAGCCAGGATTGATCAAATGACGGAAGGAACGGACCTCATGAGCCTGTGGAACGTAAAATAAACCGTCATCTTACGTTTTTTCTTTGTTTTCGTAGGAGCCTTTTTGATAATCTTCAATAGATAGATAGATAAATAAACTATATTGGGCATTTAAGAGCTCGTTTTTTGGTGATCAGTCTTAGCTCTAATAATCGCACTACGCGAGTATCATGTTTTCCATTGCTCGTCGTCCAGATGAATAAATTCACATATAACAGAATTGTTGTCTGGATTCATAACCTAGCTTCCAAAATACATATGCTTACATGACTGATTTTTTCTACATTTTTCAACTTACAAGAATGTGATGGTAATGGTCGGCGAGATTTTCAGATTTTTTGTTTGTTCACGGCTTTGTCAAGAACTGAGCGGCATACGTTTTTTAGGGTTCTGTGAATATCGAATGCCGGCAACAGCAATGCATGTTAAACTTATTCCCCAAGGACAAACACGAGAATATTGTCGTAAACGATGTTTGAAGTCCACGAGCGCACGCACATATATATCTTTAACTCAAGAAACCCGGAGCTCGCTCTTGTAGCTCCTGTAAAGGATGGCTAAAAGAGCCCCGTTTTCTTAAATTACGTTGCGTTAAGGCCTGACCACACTAGCGACAACGGCGCCGCCGGTCGGTGCCGCTGGGCGGCACCGCCGTCCGGTGTCCCAAGGCAAGGAGGACCCGTTCACACAGTTGCGTTCGGAGCGACCACTACGCACGAATGCAACCGGTTGGAGCGACAAGTTACCATAGCAACGAAGCGCCAAACGGTCGTTTCGTTCGTGTTCGTTCGCAACGCAAGGAGTTGAGCCGGGCTGAACTTTTTCGTTACGTTCGGGAACGACGGGAGCGACAGACCAATCACAGGTCGAGGAGCTCGGTCGCGCGCGTTGCATGCCGGTCGTTTCAGGCTCCTTCTATTTGCAAACATGGCGTCGGTGGTGATCGTCGGCAGGACGGTGTGGTGAAGGCTCATCGTTCCCCGTAAAAGGGCTATCCTTGACTGTGAATTTTCGTCGTGTGTCGTTAGGATAACCCAGCACGTACTAGAAGGGAAGATCCACCTACTTGTGCGGCGATCTCGTGGCGGCACTCTCAAGACAGCAGAAACGCCCGTGCCGTCGTGTTTGTTTACTTCGACTACAGTGGTGCTTTCTTAGCATTTGTGTCCTCAAACATCACACGGATTTCTTTTTTGGCGCATTCCTTGCGTGTGCTCAAGTTCAAGGTATTACTGGTGCGTACCGTACAAAGGATGCGAATTTTTTACTCGTTTTCATCGCCCGAAAAAGGTGATTAGTGTTAGCAATCCTGAACGCTCGCATCGTCTGTCAAATTATATTTCTACGTTGCTATATCGTTGATAAGATTACATCGTGTATTATAATCGTAAAAAAGGCGTGTGGCGAGATTTGTACTGTTGGCAAAGTCGTGTATTAAAGTCGTGATCGTCCAAGACGGCGTACTGCATCTTTTTCTTTTTTTAATGCATGCACTACCCTGCAAGCGTATCCTGAAATAAAGAGTAATAAAGCTTGAGGTCATAGAAGACGGACTGTCTATTTTATGTTACGCAAGTGAGTGGCAGCGCGTCCCCTTCTTTTTGGAGGCACCGCTGAAACAGCTGACGGCAACGGAGAGGCGGTCGCCGTGCTGCCGACCCGCTGCGCTTGTTGCAGTGGTAGCAGGAGTGTACGCGCGGCGCAGAGCGATCGTTCCGGTCGCTCTGGTCACAACGGACGCAGTCGCGGATAACGGGTTCGTTTTAGATGTCTGAACCAGCATTTACACAGCTATTGTAGGCGCACAGCAGATCTTCGTGACTGTACGCCGTAGCCGAACCCTCGGGCTGCTCCGGTGAGGACCCCGCTACCCCGCGTCGAGCACGAAACCGTCCGCCATGTTTGTAAGCGTAGCTGGGTCGCTTCCTATTGGCTAGGAGCAGGAGCTGAAGCTCGTTTCTCATTGGCTGTTGCTTCGTATGGTTGCATGTGGTTGCATGTGTGTGTACACGTCGCGCACAGTTGTCGTTGAAGTCGCAGCGGTTGCATTCGTTCGTAAGCATAGTGGTCGCTCCGAACGCAAATGTGTGAACGGGCCTTTAGCCTCCGTTTGGCGGGCGTTAGAATCACGTGACAGCACTGGCTCTCGCGATTGCAAGCGCGCTCCCCGCCGGATTTCCCGCTCTTCCGTCGCCTGCTCTTCGTTATATTCTACCATTTCGGCTCTGAACTTTTGCATGTAGCAGCATCGAAACCGCACTCCCTGCCTACATGGTAGGTGTCCATGATGAACTGGTAATCAGTGCGAACATGATCATTCTAGCCTGCTCGTTCATCTTGCATCGTCGCCGCGCTCTGAACGGGAAGAGGCGCAGGTTTTGGGACCGGCCGAGGGGGTGACAAAAACACCGAGGCACAGGTCAGTGCATTGCTGTCCCGGCTGCGCGTTATTCCGAATTTCTCTTTTATAATTTCCCAGCGGTTGTGCTTAGCGTCCTTACCTAGGTAGTCTGGCTGCGTCTTGTCATGCAAAAAGCGAAACAGTCGTACGGTTTCAAAGAACCGTTACGTTGGGAAAGGCATTGGGGGAAATAGGGATAGCAGACGAAACGAAACAACGCTGCACTCCTTTACACCGTTAAAGACGCGCGGAGAAGCGGCTTGCGCGTTGCCGTTGCATCGCCACCACGCCATCTAATCCGCTTCCCATTGGCTGCTTTCTTCTGCGGCGAGGAATGGCGAGCTCGCATCCACGCACGGACAGGTTGCCGCGGCGTCGCCCAGCGGCGAGCGGCAAGCCTCTGCGTCGCTAATGTGGCCGGACCTTCACAGAACCTTTCAACGATATCGACGGCTAGTTTCCATGGCAACCGAGCGACGGAAGGTTCTTCGTAACATACCGTAAAGAGCTGAGTTCGGTTGAGCTTTTCCTTACGGGCTCATACGGAAGCTTACCTTGTACCAATGGGACGCAAAGAGGCGCGGCGACCACGCATGCGTGAATGGCTCCGCGACCAGGAGGGTTGCCAGGCTGGGCTTTAAATACCCCATTCGGGATATTTATGTTTGTATTTGGCGGGATAACCTGGTGGCTGGCGCTCTGGCAGTTTGGCTATCTTTGGGCAATTTCATACCCGAAATTTAAGCTATTTTAAGGCATTTGGTTTCAAAGCTTTAAACACGTATGGCATTCTTGAGCGAGGTAACAAACAAGGATAAACTCAAGAGAGTAGGAAAGAAAACTATCCGAATCAAAAGTGCGAAGACGCGATTATTTTTATCTGAAGTATTGCCGTCTGAAGTTTTTTTGGCGGGTCTTAATGCTGCTGTGATGTAACCGTGCTGCGCCATTTGTACTGAAAACTTGTAATGTTTGGTCTACTTTTTGCATCTTTTATGTCATGTATTATGTCATCAGGGTTCCAAAAATATATTTCAAATACCTCGCATGGAGTTGTGTATCTGGGCTATTTTTGTAGTTCTATATTTGGATTTGTTTGGGCTATATATCTCATAATAATTTGGCGGGTCAGTCTGCGAGTACCTGGCAACCCTGGCGACCAGCTGTGTTTTGCAAAATGGCGACGCCGAGCAATACGGCGAGGCCTTGTCGACGCCGGCGATGGAAACCCTGGTTTCTAACGTCTCGATCTGGATGCTGAAACTCGCTGAACATTCCTCAAAAAGGAAAAAGAAATTGAACCCATTGTGGCGGCAGAGGCGCACCGCGTCGCCGAAAAATCAGCAACATTGCGGCAAAAGCTTGCGCTATAATCTCCCCATCAACATTGCTGTCTGATTAGGCGATAGGGCCCTTAAAACGCAGTGGTCAAAAAGCTTTTGCATCACATTCAGGCTATCATGCGATATACTCAAAGTACTGCCAGGTAAAGACATGCCGCTAGAAGCAAGCATGCACACAAGAATGGACCCTTTTAACAAATTCAGTGTCATCTAGTTGCTCAAATATCACTCTAAACATTTTTGTGCTGATGGGGGTCAAACATAGCAACTTAGGCACTTAGGTAAGACACAAGCTACACTATCATCGTCTTTATCGGAACGATGAATTATCAGATTGGTTTAAAAATATAATCAGTGTGGAGCATTGAAAAAAAAAAAAATATTTGAGCAAGATAAGCGAGAGCGCGTTTACATTACGGAGCAATCATTGAGCACACGGTCGGAGCACACGAAAGATAATGTTGCCACTATCACACTGTAAGACTGCGAACTTTTTAACCATATCCGGTTGATGTAACGAATCGTTTTGCCAAGCATTTTAGCTCTTGTTTCAATACTAACGATTGCTCGCTGCCATACTTGGATACAAACTGCACAGATTTTTTGTCTCTCGTTCCAATAGACGAAAGTGAAGTATTGGAGGCCATTAGAAAATTGGAACCGAAGTTATCTGCAGGGGCGGATGGTGAATTCCAAATTTTATATAGTAAAGGGTTGTGCTCGACTACTTTGTCCAGTGTTGCTTCATATCTTTAATTTGTCAATTAAGTCTGAAAATTTTCCTGTCGCTCGTAAATGATAAGTTGTAGATCCGTTGCACAAATCGGGCGACCGTCAGATGGTTATTAATCATCGGCCTGTTTCTCTACTTTCTTGTCTACAAAAGAAATATACCATACAGTCAAATGCTACGCTTACGACGCTTATGTTCAGAAGATAAGGATTCTGATATAAAAGCTAGAGCACTAGGAGAGGATTTTATTAACCGTGGATACCCCTTACCGCTATTAAATAATTCTATATAAAAAAGTCGAGCGATCTCTCGGAACGCGTGTTTAGTAGAGCGGCCGAAAAGAAATAACCTTGAATTACGACTAATCTTGCCTTACCAGTCTAAACTTCCAAACATAAACAATATTCTTAGACAACACATGAATATTTTACACACGGACACAGCTTTAAAGGCGGTTATCCCTCGACCACCAGGTATAGCGTTTAAGAAACCACGTAATTTATTAGATTTTTTTTAAACAGTCCCGAAACTCCATCGGATATAGCCTGGTCCCTCGTGGTTGCATAACATGCAATCATAACCAATGCAGTTTATGTGTGGACATAATTACAGCTAACTCTATTCGTAGCACAGCAAATAACTTTAACTGGAAAATAAATGGTACCTTTGATTGTAATTCGGAAAATGTTATGTATTTGATTCAACGTAAACAAATGCCAAATTCAATACATAGGAGAAACTAAAACAAGCATAAGAAAACGCATGAATCTACATAGAAGTCACATACGTAAACACGTTGCCGGACCAGTTTCTCGTCACTTAAACTCAGCAGGACATAACGGACTTTCTGATTTTAATTTTATCATACTCCAGGGGGGCTTTTAAACCACCAGAGATCGAAAGAAATAAAAAAAATCTGAATTTATTTATAAATTTAATACTTTAGAACCGAAGGGCCTTAGCAGTTCGAAAGGGTCATTGACGTCTTTTTTCATGGACATTTAATTGAGATCTTCTAATCAGTGCCGCACTGTTGCTTTTTTTTTTTTTTTCTCGCTTCACCGTTTAATGCGACACGAGCAAACGATTAACATTGGGCCTTTCATTGGCTTCACATGACACCAGGTATAGTTGGCTTATGTCCAACCACATGTCCCGAAAACTGGTTTTGTGATAAAAATGGCGTTAATAATATTATATTTAATTACTTCCATACCATTTGCTGCTTTTTTATCGGGATATATTAAACTTTTAAGCGAGAATTTAGTTGAGTAGATACCCGCTAAACGGTAAGCATTTTTTTTTCCGGCCGTTTTTTCTTTGATTGAAAGAAAAGGAGAACGAAGTGATCTTGCTTAGACTGACGAAGAGCCTACCAGGCTCGAAACGTTTCTGCAGCTCTCCTTTTTTGGCGACCTCTCCGACCAACTCCATAAGGGCAAATATTGTTTGAATATATATATATATATATATATATATATTTATTTATTTACTTATTTATTTATTTATCTTTTAAGCTTCAACTTTTAGATAACATTGCTCGATAACTATGCGCGTTGAGTAGGAATACGTTGCCAGCGGTTGATCGAGCTCGACCGACATGTGTTAGAAATACTAAACTGGTTTAACAGCTGGCACGTTTCCAGCTGCAGATGCCCACCCACACGTGGCTTGACGTAAAGGTAAATGTTTTTTTTTTTTTTACTCTGGTGGCATAGGCGACCCCTTTTTATAGTTGCGAATCTGTTTTATAGTAGCTAGCAGGTTAAGAGCCCCGTAAATGTTTCGTCTCCAGCACGTGCACGTGGCCTCCTGCCGGGCTTTTGCTGCGCGTGCGACAAAATGGCGTCTAAGGCAGAATGCTCACACTGGAGGGATTCTGGGTTCAATCCCCACCCCTGCCCGTTTCGATCTGAATGAGCATCGTATTCCGGCGTGCGGTCGTGCCACCGGTTTCAGAACGCGCATAGCGCAAGCGCGCATGCGCACAGGCAGTGGTTTCGTTTTAGAATCGCAAAAAAACGGGAAAAAGCAAAATTTCGAGAGTGTGATGTTGAGATGAACTTTTAAAAAAATATATTATATTTTTAAGAATACGTAATTTGTATTTAGTAAAATAATATGCAGTTATAACTAAAGTTGAATGAGGTTTGATTCATTATTGTTTTGTTTAGTTTTTAGTAATGAGCGCCTCCGACCTAAAAAACGCATGCCGCGCAGTTCTTGACAAACCCGTGAACAAACAAAAAATCTCAAAATCTCGTCGACCATTAATATCGCATTCTCGTAAGTTGAGAAATGTAGAAAAAATCTGTCATGTAAGCATATGTATTTTGGAAGTATATACAGTCAGATCTCATTAATTCAAGTTCGAGGGGAACCGAAAATTTGTTTGAATAAAGCAAAGTTTGAATCACCGGGAGTTTCCTCCCACAGACACGCATAGGATGGGACCTGCATATTAATTTGAATTATCTACAAGTTTGAATTAAGAGAGTTTGAATTAACGAGATTCAACTGTATAGGTTATGAACCCAGATAACATTTCTGTTATATGTGAATTTATTCAACTGGACGACGAGCAATGGAAAACATGACACTCGCGTAGTGCGATTATCAGAGCTAACACTGATCACCAAAAAGCGAGCTCTTAAAGGCTCTATATATTTTATGTATCTATCTATTGAAGATTATCAAAAAGGCTCCTACGAAAACAAAAACCAAACGTAAAATGACGATTTATTTTACGTTCCACAGGCTCATGAGGTCCGTTCCTTCCGTCATTTGATCAATCCTGGCTTCCATGCGTTGGATTTGATCTGATGAAAAGAGTTCCGGCCAGTCGTTCACCTTTCCTTTACGAAAAAGCCTGAAGTCATTCTCTTCGCGTTCTTCTTGTCCGGAGCTGGAAAGCTTGTCCGCAAAAGAAGACGAATTTTCAACGAGTGTCGAAAACACCTTCTCTCGAGGTTCGAGCACACGGCTCATGAACTCGAAGCTGCTTTTCATCAAGACCTCCTGAAATATCTCTTCGCTGCCCTCAAGCATCTTCCCGTACTCTTCGCCGAGGAAGTAGGCAAGTTTCAGAACCATTCCGGGAGCATCTGCTTTCAGCTCCTCGTAGGTCATGAAGAAGACGTTCGGGTCGTCCTTCCGAGCGTATCCATGGAGCACGTGATCGAAGTACTCTCCACAGCACAACTCTCCATTAACAAAGGCCTTCAAGAAGTCGTCGAACGCGCCGCCTTCAAACTTGTACTTGGGTACACGTCGCATAAAATGGTATAGCGACACACACGTGTCCCACGGGTTCCGAGAGACATACACATACTTCGCCTTGTCGTTGAAGTTGTCCCGGAGCAGATGGAGATGTGTCCTGAAGAACGTCGGTGGAGGCATAGCATCGACGACCGCAGCACCGTGGCATTCCAGAACTGGGGTTCGTCGAAAAAAATCCGAGTAGGTTGACGCGCCGTCTCCGCGATCTAAAAGAAGTTGGATGATGCGTTGCGTCCAGTGGGACCCGACCTTGGGGTACGTCACAAGGACTATGTCCCCGTCGCGTGGTTTGTACTTGAGAGCCTCGCGGACGACTGAAGGTTTCAAAAAGGGGGACCTTCTGACGCCATCAATGAGTTGTACCAGAGGAGCTCGACTCTTACGCTCCATGCTTGGAAATCCTCACAGGAATGGGAGACACCTATGGGCGGACAAGATTTTCATTACATTTCAGATAATACGTGTTCAAAACCCACATCTACGCGAAGCTGGCAAGAAGAACTTCTTAAAGGGGCCCTGCAATCCTATTCAAGCGTCTACCTTTTCGCGGTTTCCACGTCTCTTGGGGTTAGGGCAAGCCAGCGGGCACCGTGAGAGAGTAACTAAATATTAACTAAATATCAGTGCGTCATATTTTAACCGGACGACGCACAAACCTCCTCTACTTACGGGGGCGACCCGCGGTACTGAAAGCGCGCGAAATGTGACGTCTTAGGTCCTGGGATTACTACTGGTCAGAGCCGCTAAAAGGTTCTTTTTAGTCGAAATACAAAATATAAGTGACACGAACCGTTTCAATTATTTATGAAAACAGTTTTTGTCCAGTATTTTAGATCGGAAAAGAATCAAACGCAGTTTATAAAGTCCGGAAACCAGAAATGACCCGTCGACATACCCGCCACCAAGTGATAAAAAAGGCGGCGCATACTAGAAAGGAATTGTGGGATCAGGCTCCGATGAGCGGCGAGCGTAGAAAGGTCTCGGATGTACGCGGCGGCGCTGCGGTCGCTTATGGACTCGAGGATCTGACCGGTTCCGGGAGTTCCGAAGGCTTTCGGCGCAGGTTTGGTTTGCTGTTTGGTCGTTTCGCGGAATGGCAGCGCGAAGTGGCTCCCGTCCTGAACTTATCTTTACCTTGTGTTTGCTGTCGTTTGTGGCCAATGAAGCGTCATGCCGAATTAGTGTTTAATCTCGCAGCAAATATAATGCGAGCAGCTCTGACTGCCCGCTTCATACAGCCTATCCAGAACATGCTTTAGTGGCGCCCTCTCGAGCCGTCGACACGGTGTGCGGCAGCCGTGAGCGCTCGCTGAGCTCACTACCCCGCCTCTAGTTCACGGCCACTCAAGCAACCAAGGACGTAATGAAGGAGGTTATTTTTTGCTTGTTTTTGTAATTTTAATTTGCCTATAACTTCTAAACTAAAACAAAATTCGAGAAAAGAAAGGTTTCATTAAGTTACTGCGTTCAGTGTGCTCAGGTTCGGTGCAAATTAAAAAAGAAAAAAAGTAAAAAGGTCTTTGCAGGGTTCCTTGAAAGGAAACTCCTGGAGGCCTCAGAATGCCAGCCAACGTTGGGCTAAAACCGCAAGCGAAGCCTCTATATGTCTTGTTGAACGTTCGCCATGCGGTAGCACGAGCTGAGGACGAACTGGGCTGGATTGACCCATTTCTTGGTCATTGTGTTCACCGATTTGGCCGTTTATTTCTATTGCATGTATTACCCCTATTTCAACCCTATAGAACCAACCTGGTCCTATTCAAAGAGTAATTATTGTAACCCTCAAGCGTAGGTAAGACCGGGATAAACAAAAACACGAAGCTCCGTGTTTGCGTTTGTCTGCAGCCTGATGCGAGCTAAGAACTGCAGCTCGGACCCCTCCTGCGAAGTCCTCCACTCTTTCCACTTTAGTTGAAAGAACGCCGGAAAGGAGGCGAGTGGAAAGGAGGAAACCACCAATCATGGTGAGCGGGGATATCTATAGGAGCTTGTCAAGCTATGTCTGTCCCTCCACACGCCCCAGGGTTACAATGTACTTGACCAGCTGGCTTGTATAAACCTTTTCTGTGTACCCTAGTCCCCAGCCACCTCATAGGCGTATCCGGTATGGGCGACGAAAAAATACTAAAACGTTTCAACCTGCAACTAGTAAAAAAAATAAGTGGGAGGCCAAACGATAATGTGTCACGGTTACGCTTATCTCCTAAGTGTCTTCTACCTGCGTGTCCACGGCAAAACAATGTTTTCGCCCATACTGGAAGTGACGACAATTCAAGATGGCGGCGCCCCTGAAGAAAGGGTCTCTACTCCCGTTGATTTCAAGGATAGACATAGCGTTCCGGGTTTTAATGTGTCCTCTTCCCACCGCTTACTAGAACTAACTTCTGTCCCGGCACTATTTTGAGTGCTCGAGCATACGACGCACGTTTTCTTCGCTCTTTACAACGGACACTCGCATGTTTGGCTGCAGAGATGGGACACTCAGAAAGGCTCATACTCACGCACAATCACAGTTTCGTCTTCGAAGCGGACCACCCGATTAGAAACTCTTTCATTCAATGCGTCTCACTGTGGCGAAGACGTGGCTCTGCTCTCCTCCCTGTAGAGCAGTGTGTGTACAACTGCAATCTACCTGACGTATGCGTTTTCTGACATCCGCTCTGCTAATTTCCAGGTGGCTTGGCCCGTTTGCCCTCGGCCTGCATTTTGCACAGGCATGCATGTGGTGATTGCGTTATGAGAGACAATTTGTCGTTCCCGTTTTTGCTTCAATGTTGTGCAACTTTGTTATATATAAAACAAAGCGTTGCGGTATGCCTGTACTGCGGATTGTGTAACTTGAATGAAAAGTAGAACTTTCATTTGAAACATAATTTCAAATCTAAAACTGAATTGATACAAGATTACAAGATTGTTCAGTTCTAAATTGATAAAATCTAGAACTGAACAAGATTTATAATCTAGAACAAAATGTATATTTATCACAGAACCTTTTTTTTTCTTTATTTGTTTCGCGGGTTTGCCGCGTAGGGGGCAGAGATAAAGGCGTGGTGTCTGACAAAGCCTCTGCCCCCTAAAGTCCAGCAGCTCAAAGTAGTTACATAATAACAGATTCTACAACACATTATACAGTTAAAATAAAACAAGAGAAACAAGTCAAAGAAACAAGAAGAATAGACACTATATTCGTTTGCTAAAAAAAACTCTATAAACGAGTGTTGGTCGTAAGAAACCAAAAACAGTAACAACAAACAGTAACAACAAAAAGACTAGAATGCAATCTTGTGTTCCTCCGACATCAGCATCACAAGCAAGTTCACATGAAGGAATACAATGAAAACAAATCTTTGAAATTAGCTATACCTAGTGATTGTATTCTTGGTGAAATACACTATCCAAATGAAAATGCGATTTCACTGCCAACCAGGAAACTTCTACAATCCCTTTTAAAACCAGGTAACGTGTTGTTAAAGTTACTGTTGAAGTCCGTTCTATTTAGAGTTTTAGTTGTTTGAAAAATGAAAGCTTGTTGACCATACTTGGTTCTTATGGCCGGCATCCTTCGCTTGGATTTCTAATCAGATATGCACTAAGGCTATTTGCTGGTGTGGTGTAAAGTCTATTTTTATGTATTCATAGTGAAAGTTTGAAGTAATATATTTGATCTGCTTTAAGAATATTAGATTTGATGAAGAGTGGTTGTGTTCTTAAATTTCTGGGCATCCCCTTTATAATTTTCACACATTCGTAATTTTTTTTTTGCAAAATGATAATTTTGTTATAATTCGCCGCCGTCGTCGTTCCCCAGACCAGAATACCATAACAAATTTTGGAGTAGAATAAGGATAAATACAATGTGTGTTTTAACCAGGTCGGTATCAAATTTTGTATTCTATAAATGCATCCTGTTACCCGGGATAAATCAGCATTTAGTTTGTTTATATGGCAATTCCATGATAGATCCTCAGCAAACCAGACGCCCAAAAATTTTTGTTCTGGTACCTGCTCCAATGTTGTGCCCTCGTATATTACATTAATGGAACTATAGTCTTGCTTATTTGCTGGTTTAAAAATGATATACTTAATTTTTAGTATTTAATTGTTGACGATTTATTTACAACCATACTGATAATTTCGAAAGATATTCATTAGCCAGCTTCTCGACGCCCTTCTTCTTCGCACCAGCAAAGAATATATTTGTGTCGTCTGCATACATTATTAGTTCAGGGGAACCTGGTATTGCCGTAATGTCATTAATGTACACGAGGAATAATAGAGGGCCTAAAAAGGAGCCTTGAAGAACACCATGTCGTATTTTCAATTTATTAGATGAATGGTCATTTATAGATACATATTGAAAACGATCTGGAAGATACATCTTTAGCGCAACTCCTCGCAACCGTAGATTTCAAGTTTTTTTAATAGAATATTGTGCTGCACAGTATCAAACGCTTTTTGTAAGTCTAAAAAAGCTCCAAGAGGCAATAATTTGTTTTCAATATTTTCAACAATTTTATCCTTTATATCAATTAGTGCTTGTTCCGCAGACCTATTTTTCTGAAAACCGTATTGAGCCTGCGGTTTTGTTTGGTGCTTCTGAAAAAAACTCGTTAGCCCGTCATTGATAATGCGCTCAGAAATCTTTCAAAATACTGGAAGAACCGAAATCGGCCTTTAATTATTAATATTTGCCCCTCCTCCTCCCTTATACACAGGGATTACTTTGGCTATTTTTAATTCTTCGGGAAAATCACCAGACTCTAGCATCATATTTATTATATGGGACCAAATGGGACTTATAATGCCCGCGGTCTGCTTTATAGGTAAAGATTTTATTCCATCATCTCCAGCGGCAACATAATTTTTTAAGTTTCTAATTATTCTTTGCACTTCATTTGAAGTAGTTGGAATTAGCATGATAGACTGCATCTGATTCATCGTGGACACACTGTTATCTGCGCTGACACTATTCCCCATGTACAGTACGTGCCTACGTCAATAAAATGCCGATTCATTTCGTCTGCTAGTTCTTTTCCAGACACATTTCTATTGTCTATTAAGATTTCCTTCAAGCTATATCGTGTTGACCTTCTATTGGTTAAATCATTTACGGTGTCCCATACCTTTCTACTATCATTGTGATGATGCAGAAACTTATTTTGATAATAATCGCACTTCGCGCTCTTCAGATCGGTGTTCAGTTTGTTTCGATACCTTTTGAATTTAGTTAAAAGAGAGGGATCCCGACTTATGATGAAAGCATGATACTTGCGGTTTTTTTCTTTTATTCTTTTATACAGGTCGCCAGATACCCACGGTTTTCTTATCTTCTTCCTTCTTTTTATCTCTCGCAGTGGAAAGGCAGCATCATAATTTTGACTAAATTTAGTCTCAAAGATTTTATAGGCACGGTCCGAGTCACGTTCTTCGTAGACGTCATCCCAACTTTCTTGTTCTATAAGGCAGCGAAAAGTTTGTAGTGAGCCGTCATTTATTGGGCGGTGCCAAAACGTTTGTTTTTCGTTGTTGTGCTCCCCAGTTAAATAAGACCCAAAGCAGAAGATGGGAAAATGGTCACTAAGGTCGTATAATATAGCGCCAGCTGTAATATGACCACTATCTAGGTTTGTAATGCAGACGTCAAGAGATGTAGCAGTGTCGGTAGCCACCCTGGTTAGCAGTGTTCTCACATTGTGACAGGCATACTGATGGATGATGTCGCGTAATTCTCTCACATGACGGTCACCTGAAAGTGTGTCGATGTTCACATCTCCGAGAATAATGAATGACACAGTTAACGACCCGAGGATGCATAGTGCGTTTTCAAGAAGTTGCGTAAATTCAAATATATTGCCGGAGGGTGGTCTGTACAAGGCAGCAACTACAGTATTTGACGTTCTAATGAATAAGCTTTCGAAATTTTCATCCATTCTTGTTAGGTCATTCATAACTTGAGACTGTAGGTTATTTTTGAGATAAATGGCTATGCCACCGCCCCTTTTTTCATCTCTGCTCAGATGTTCGCATTTATAACCCTGCAGGTTTGGTGGTGTGTCTTCTTTAGATAACCAGGTTTCAGTGAGTACTATGGCTTCAAATTTCGCACTCAATGAGTGTAAAAATATTTCTAGGTCATCTACCTTATTTTTTATGCTTCTTGTATTTAACTGTATAGATTTAAACTCTTTCACCTTTTCCATATTTTTTTATTAAATGCCTGACAATCGTAATAGTTACAATCAGGTTTAGTGTCCTCCATTAGAATGGCTTTGCGCGTATCCCGAGGGTGTAGTCATCTTATTTAGTTTGTTATTTTTTCAACGCCAGCCAGGTTAGCAATCCTTAGAACATTTGCTTGCTCATTCTTTCTCGCGAAGATTTTCCCGCTCGTGGACCACGCAAACTTCCAGCCAACCGTTTTTTTTCTTGGCTACAGCGGCACCCAAAAGGTTTTTGTTTGAACTCGTCAGATTTTCGTTGACGTAAACAAGACTTCTGTTCCCACCATAGTCAAGATTTTCAGTTGTCATTCTCTGCTTTTTGGCTTTTCGAAGAATTTTATCTCGCTTCGTGCGTTGCACGAAGCGAACAATTATGTTCTTTTCTGAGGGCTTGAAGGTGGGGATCCCTGAACGAGTCAAGGATCGGCTCGTTCAGGAGACTCCCAATTCTTTTGACAACGTCACATGCATCACCTTCCTCTGGCACTCCTTTTATTTCAAGGTTATAACATCCTTGATACTGCTCAAGTTCTTCAATTTTTTCAGAAGGCTGTGAACTGCAACAGGCGTAAATTTAGTAGAAAGCGTAGTTTGTAACCTAGAACAATAATTAAGAGCCCAGCGCTTCTTATCCCCTCAACCATTTGTGCGTTTCTTTGATTCAGTTGCCCCAGTTAGCCTCCATTCCTCGAATACGGCCACCAGACGGCTGAAGTGTTATGAAACCTGGCTGGGTCAGCGCAATAATGCACATTTTCTGCTTAATCACCGATCTCACGGGACGCCAGTGTCACGTGACGTCGGTCGTGACACTGACGCCATCACGGCGTTCACGTTGTGACGTCATGGCGAACCTTTCTAAAACGTGGTGATGACGTCACATGAACGTTGTGGCGTCATCAGCGTGACGTCGCCATCGAGGCTATATCCCACCGACTCGATGACGCCATGATCTGGCCCTAGAGATGCCCTGTATATTAGCGCCGAGGAGATTCGGTGGCACGCTCTGATGGTTTCCTTTCGTGAAATAACGACCAGGATTTGCCTCGACGCGATTGGCAGGATTTGCCTCTGCTGCTTGTTTCCGCGAAAATTTGCTGCTTGTTTCAGCAAATATTGACGCTGCTTGTTTCCGGGAAAATTTCATGTACAAAACAGCACATAGAAAAGGATGCCAGTTGTGTGTCGGGTGTAGTCTGCAGAGTTCCTTTTGATTGTGGCCTCTGTTACTTAAAGCAAACCAAGCGTAGCCTCAATGACCGATTAAGCGAATACAAACGTTGCGTTAAGAACAAGGACCCCTTCTCAGAATGGTGAAAACAAGTTATAGAGTGCAATAATCGTTTACCTCTTTGGTAGTCCACCACCCCAAACGAGATGATCACAAGCGGTTAGTAAAAGAGTCTCTCGCTATCATTAATCATGGTAATGAAGTAAATGCTCCGTTCCTTAGTTTAGATACCGAGTTAAGATTTCTACAAACCTCATCGTCTTGTTTTGTTTTGGAAGGTCACCCTCCAACCTAAGTGTCGGCATGTTTCTTTGTTATAGTCCGTTGCAACTGAGGAAGGCAGGGCGAGGGAGAGGAAGGCTGGGGAGGGAGAAGCAGACAAAACGCTGGAGAGGAGAGGGGAAAACCTTCTCCTCTCTCCTGAGTTCCGCCTGCTTCCTCCTCCACGGCCTTGCTTTCCCTGGCCCTACCTTCTGTTGCAATGGAAAATACACCAACTCATCTTTACAAAAAAACCGGAGCGCCCCTACCGGACGCCACCGGCGCTGCGCATGCCCGATGGGGGTGTGGGCAAGAAGCTTGCCGGTACAGATAAACAAACCATCGAAATGCGATGTTGTCGGCGTCGATGTGAGTCCCCTTGCCTTTTTCGCGTTCGAATTGTTGATTCTACGTCTTCCTGGGCAATGTCTAACTACTTGAGCGGCCTCGGCGAAATTTCCGAGGCTCGTTACACCGCAAAACTTCTCGTGAATAATGTGACATGCGGTCAGATTTCGCTTGTAATTTACTGTCGCGACATCGCTTGGGCTGCAAGAGCGTGAGCCGTAGCTGAGATCGTCGACGTCGATACTGAAAATCGCAAGAAGAATCGGACCAAGTGAATGAGGCATAACAAGTCGGTGATGAACACTGGTAACAATGATCAACATCTCCTTGTATCTACTGTTTACACCGAGCCTGCTTACCATCCTTCAAACGTAAGCCCTTGAGACTTGCACTTACTTCTTATCGCAAGTACGGCAGACGACAGTTAGACGACAGTTAGAACAATCAGGCGGCCTTTTGAACTTGAAGACGCAGTGAACGTAATCCGCAGGTGGTCCGTAGAACTTGACGGTTTTCTGGGGTTCATGTTGGAACAAAACAAATAAATCTGATGACCCCACGTATCCGTGAATTCAACCCAAAGTCCTTCGCGCCCAAGCAATCGTGGTCCGACGGCGTCTGGTTTTCCCTTTTCACGGCACACATCCACGCTTTCGGACGAACCGAGCACATGAAAACTGACCTTCAAACCTTTCTCGACACTTTTGGTACAACCCCAGTCTCGGCGTTTTGTCGAGAAGACAGGTTTTTGTCTGGTTCTTTTCAAAACAACGCATGAATACACGTCTGCATGGGGACTTCCGCCCACAGCCACAGGCCGGAAGTGCGCCCGACGCGCCACCACCGCGCAGTGACGTAACAGAGATAAGTTCGTGCATAGCAATACTCACCTATCTTTTTGTGTTCTTTCTTTTCTGTTGTGTACGTTCGGTTTGGGTGTTTTGATGTTCAATGTTTTTGCCAGCGGTCCTGTTGGTTTGTTCCGACAAAACGTGTATCTAGTTTTCTTTACGTGTTTTATCCGGTTGTTCGGTTGGCATACTTCAGGTTCAACCCAACTCCTTTTTTTGCTTCGGCTTTGTGCCAAGTACTTTGAGTTGCGCTTGTGTAAAGGGTGTTACGGCCGGTAGCTTGCGCCCCTCAACCCTTTGAGAATTTCTTGGATTATATTTCTCCCCTTAGCCTCCGTTCCTCCAATACGGCCTCCAGGCGGCTGATGCGTTGTAAGAGATGGCTGGGTCCGCGTAGTAGCGCACATTTTTTGCTTAATTCCCGATGTCACGTGACACCAGTGTCACGTGACGTCGGTTCTAACACTCACGTGAACGCGGTGTTCACGTTGCGACGTCATGGCGAACCTCTCTAAAACACCGTGGTGACGTCACACGAACGTCGTGGCGTCATCAGGGTGACGTCGCCATCGAGGCTCTATCCTATGGACTCGAAAACGCTAATAGCATCTTCGATCAACTCGCACCGAAACTGCCCTGAAACCAGGACAGTGCACTTCCCGCTGCACAGTCGTGCAGCGGGAAGTCGGTGCAACATCGAGGACAAACTACGCAGCGCCGGTGCACCGCGGCGACCGGTATACCACGCGTCACATCGCGTTTTGTTCGTTTTTTCTTGCGTACGTCCGCACATCTGCACGTTGGCGATGTAGAAGGGTGCCCGTCTGCCGTCAATTTCTCCTGGTTTTTTACTCGCGCATTTAGCGGCCCCACACAAACGAACATTGTGGCCCGGTGACAATTCCACGGGTCTATTTTGCAAATCAGTGGCGGTTCAAGAAAGAGTGCCAGATAATATCCGTATCTTAGGTTTCGTCGAAACGCCTTAGAACGCTTTCCACGAAGCTCGTAACTTTCGGGCGCTCCTTGCCACCGCAACAATCACCGGTAATCGCGACGATGGTCAGAATATCGTCGTCTTCGATGTCAGAATAATAATAATTTTAATAATAATAATAATTTTATTGTTCATTTTTACAATACAGAAAATCGGGTCCTTCAAAGCCTAGAGGCATGTACGACGTGGCCCGGCAGCCGCGAATAGTTATTTATAACACGCTGTCTTTTGCGCTGAAAAACAAACAAAACAACAGCAATACATCAATGACAAGTTCACTCACTTTAGAAATATACATAAAAATAAAAAAATAAAAAAATCATATCTTGTTTTCTCATTATCAGAACCAAATAGTTGACATAAAAAATATCACACCCACCGAAAAAAACGGGAACGTTCTCTTTTTATGAGAACCAAACAATAAAACAACAACTTTTAACCGTAAGCATTTAGAACAAAACAATTCTTCCTCGCAATACAACAGATTTAGACTACACAGATAAGATGAAGTAATTTATAAAAAGAACATCTATATATGTAGAAATGTTTACATCATGTTTACATCAGAAGAGCTGAGGAATTCATCGAGTGCAGCTGCGAGGCATGTTCATTTTCGCAAGGTCATGCACCATCTCGATAGACCGCGCGTCTGCCAGTCTTGGGTAAGTTACTTTTAAAAAGTATTTCGTTACAGTTACAGTTACTTTAAAAAAAAAGTAGCGAAGTTACCGTTACAGTTACCGAAACAAAGGCTCGTTACAGTTACTTCTAAAAAGTAACGACGTTACTTTTTAGTTAACTTTTCTCTAACACAAAAATTTAGGAAAGACTAGAAAACACCCCTCACCAAGTTTTATTGCATAAAAAAAGGGCGCTTTTTACTTTATATTGTAAATTAGCAGCAGTTGATTCTTGAAATTAGTGTCTGAAAGTTTCTCTCGTTTGATGGCGAGCATGTCCCTGCCCTTGCTCAACAGGCGCCTAAATGGCGCGCTGGAAGGAATTGCACGGGTGCGAACGCGGACCGAATACAAATGCGCTATCCTTGGTAGCACTAGCACATTGCTGCCCCGTTGACGGTTGCGCTGGGTTCATATATAGTCGCTGAATATATTGTCGTTCGTACCCGGCAAGCCAGAAACAAACCCCCGCAAACAGCAGTAAATTTTGTCTCGACTGTTGACACCACGCCAGAATAGTGGCGCAAATGAAAGTACGCAACATGCGCATTGCGTAGTAGCAGCGCTAATTAAAATACGAAACATGCCAGTGCCCTCCGCGTATATTGTTGTTTTTAAGGTTGATTCACCCGATTCAAAAAAACGTTTGCTCAGAAAAAAGAAAGGCCACAACATAAATAGTGCTTCAAGATACTAAGATGTAAGTGTTCAGTCACAAAGTACAAGCGCGTGCGTAAAGATTACTAGATTATTTTTTTTCATTAGACCTACATGCGTCTATATTCAGGTCGTGACTCGCGAGAAAGAACTTAATCACAAGTTTGTGCGAGGCCAACTTGACACTCGAAATGTCGGAAAAGAAAATGTGGAAAGTGCAAGGAAGAGCTAGATTGGACTCGTTCAATGATATATTATTGAGAAAAAGAACTGGAAAGTAACATCGTTACTTTCATCGTTACCTCAGAAAAAGTAATAGAACTACAATTACAAGTTACAGATTTAAAAAGTAACTCGATACAGTTACAAGTTACCAAAAAAGTAACGAAGTTACAGTTTCGCGTTACTAGTAACGCGTTACTACCTAAGACTGGCGTCTGCTATTATCGCCATCGCCTCGATGCTCGCTCCTGGCTGCAATGCTTGATGGGACTGCACCCCGGCACACCGTCGATTCTTTTAGTGGGCGTTGGGGCAACGAAAAGCCGCACCGGAGGGTGCACTCCGTCGATCGAGGACGTCCGCGGTGCGCACCGGTGCACTTGATCGAAGACGATGGGACGCACTTGGGTGCCCCGGTGCGCACCGGCGCGGGTGATCGAGGATACTATAAGATCTGGCCCTAGAGATGCCCTGTATACGAGTGCCGAGAAGATTCGGTGGCGCTCTCTGATGGTTTCCGCTCCCGATGTCATGACAATTATCTGCGTCACCGTGATTGGCGGGATTTGCCTCGCCGTGAACCGGCGATTGGGCAGGCATTGTCAGTGTCCAGGAACCTATAATTTAGCCAGTTGCAAACTTCGACCCCTGTGACGCTTTTGGTGGCGCACGTCACGACCAGAAGCGGCTCTGAGTTAATGGTTCGCATTTTTTTATTCGAATCTAAGCTACGTAACCGCGATCGTGAAGGAAATTCCGGAGACAGATTTCCAAGGAGGCCGATGTCTACGGGGTTTAAGATTCGTTTTCGTAAAGCCGGGGACACACTGCTTATCAGCGGCGCGAGGTTTGCGTATCGCCGCCAGGTGGAATTTTTTCACATTCAACAGCGCGGAGGATACTTTAACTCCCGCTGCTTGTGCAAGCACGTGCACTGCCAAACTTCTATGCACTATAAAAATAAAACATTTTTAGCACTATGGGTAGCACGTGAGCTGCCCATAGTGAGGAAAACAGAAGCGCCCCACACAACAGCAGGGAGTATAGAGTCTTCGCATTTGTTTAACCGCAAAAAAAAAAAAGGTTTATTGTTAAAGTTTGAACTTTTAGATAATATTGTTCGAACACTATACGCAGCGTTGAAAAAAATACTTAGGTTTCCAGTGATTGATCAAGCTCGACCAATCTATGTTGGAAATACTGAACTGGTTCAACAGCTGGCACGTTTCCTGCTGCAGATACTCAGCCACATGTGGCTTGACATGAGTGTAGATGTTGTTTATAACCCTGACGGCGCAGGCGACCTTTTTTTTTTTTTTGTATACGCGAATCTGTCAAATAGTAGATTGTATTGATTGTGAGTCCACACAGCTCGGTACCAGGAGAGAACTGACTATCGTGCTTTATGTCATGAGCCCGCGCCAGGCTCCGAGCTGCTGCTCGAGCACCCGCGCAACACCGATACATCTTCCGGTCTTTAAAGAAAATAAATACACACAAAATAAGTACGAAACTAACATTACATACAAAGAATGCGGGTAGCACTAAATAAAAAATAAACACACAAAAGAAACTATGGAAACTGTCCAAATGTTTTGTCGTAGGTTAGTCGACGTGGTGCGTGCCTGCTTCGTGCTGATCTTCTCAGTGCTGGAGCCTCATCTGTCAAAGTTTCACCGGATGCTGGGGATGGATGTGTGGAACGCTGGCCTGTATCTCGGTTACTGTGCGGTTGTGGAAGCTGTGGAAACTGCGAGGCGTGCGGAGGCAGCGAAGTCTGTGAAGGCTGCGGATTTTCGTGGGCGTCGGAGTGCTGCATGCGGTGAAGCGGCATCTTCATCCAGGCAATCATTGAATGTCTCCGACGTTTTCAATAAATGACGGCGGTTTTTCTTGTAGATCCTGTTCCGCTCTGTCTGGAGAGTGTAGGAACGTGGCCTGGCACAATTTGTTACCCTCGCTTTCTCGAACCAATCGCCTTTTCCTCGCATCCGGACAACGTCACCGCTCTTCAGGTCCTGCAGCGACGTTCCAGGCTTGATTTGTTGCCTCTTGCACACAGGTTTCCTCGGGTGCGATGAGAAATCAGGAAGTCGTGCTCGGAGTTTTCTTCCATACAGCAACTCTCCCGGAGACTGTCCTCCTATCAAAGGAGAACACCGATAGTTCAACAGACCGAGAAAAAAATCATCCCCTGCATCATCACATTTCTTTAAAATTCTCTTCGCAGTTTGTAATCCTTTTTCAGGAAGACCATCGGATTGAGGAAAGTGGGGGGGCTTGATGTCACGTGATGGAAGTCATAAACCCTAAAAAACTGTTTGAACTTGGAAGATAAAAATTGTGGCCCGTTTTCTGAGCAAACTTCTATTGGAATGCCGTGCCTTGCGAATCAGCCTGACAATGTCCAGATGATAGTTCGCGAACAGGTGTCCTGGAGTCTTTCAACCTCTGGGTAGTTTGAATAAGCATCAAACGCCACTAAATAAGAGTAACCTCAATAGGCAAACAAGTCAATGCCAACACGAAACCATGCGTAAGGAGGGGGCTCGCGCATCATTAGTTGTTCGCGGGGTTGCTGATGCAAACTACTTACATGTCGCGAGTTCCGCAAGAAAGGTGTGAATGTCCTGCGCCATTTTGAGCCAAAACATGAGTTGGCGTCCCCTTTTTTTTTATATTTGTTTACACCTAAGTGCTCTTGGTGGACCCGAGCTAACATAACTCGCGGAAGTGACGAAGGAATCACCACCCTCGTTCCTTTAAGAATGATTCCATTGACGACCGACAGTTCAGGGTCTAGTGAGCTGAAGTTGCCTTGCAGTGGGTGCCCGTTTTCTAGACAGTGAAGGACGTGGTGTAACTCAGGGTCCCTCTGTTTTTCAGTTCTGAGTTTGCCCTGTGTTGTCCCGCTCACAAATGCGGCAAGCATTCCTACAGCGTGTACTTCAACATCCTCCAAGCCTTGCTTGTGTTAAAAACTAAGCTGCCCAGCTCTTGACAAAGCGTCAGCTAGCACATGCTTTCTGCCAGGTAGAAACTCTAGCGTGAAGTCGTACCTCATCAGTCTCAAAAAGAAACATTGTAGGCAAGGGGGAACATGACTCAGGTTTTTTTTTTTTTTCTTTTTTTGATAAAGCGATTAACGGGCTGTGATCAGTCTCAACAAGGATGTGTCTACCATATGTGAGGTGGTGAAACTTCTCACATCCAAATACCAGACCAAGCGCCTCCTTCTCAATCTGAGAGTATCGTGATTCGCTGTCCGAGAGTGATCGCGAGGCGTACGCTACAGGGCGCCACAACTTGTCGTACAGCAGCAATAAGTCCGCTCCGAGTCCACCTGTAGACGCGTCAGCCGACAGTTTTGTGGGTCTACTAGGGTCATAAGGTGCGAGGACTGGAGCACTGGCCAGCATGAGTTTTAATTGCTTACACTCACTGTCATGAGCCGCCGTTCACTCAAAAAGCACATTTATTCACAATACCTTACAGGCTCTTTTCCAGAGCATTGAGTAAGGGGGGTATTACACACATAAATTCAGAAGAGAAAATAGAACAAACGCACATACAGTCTCACACAAAGTTGTCATGTAGGCACAGGATACAATAAAAACCCAGCTAAGTACAAATTTCGAAAAATAAAAACAATAACGAAAAACACTGGACTAATATAAAAAGTTGTCAAGTTACACAGAAACAGAACTTATCGGAAGCGCATTGGTTAGAAAGTAAGATTCAAGTTTAGCACGGAACAGTGTAGTCTCGGCAATGGTGACTAGGGATTCAGGAAGGTCGTTCCATGCGCGGATGCCACGTGGTACAACTGAGTTAATAAACGCGTTGGTTGACCCAGTGAGGTGTTGAAAACTCTTACTGTTATGGTTCGATGAGATGATCTATTAGGAGGTTTAAGGAAAGTAACGCTTGAAAAACGATTGCTATAATAGAACTTGTGAATTAGGCACAGAGTTAAAATGGTTCGACGCACTTCGAGCAATGGCAGCGCACATTGATCTTTTAGGAGAGAGACACTCATGCTATATGAATAGGAAGATGTTATAAACCGTGCTGCTCGAGTCTGGACTTTTTCAATGTGCGTGGTTAGGTATTTCTGATGAGGGCTCCAAATCGCGGCAGCATATTCGAGTTTAGGACGGACATATGTTTCGTAAGCGAGTTTGCGGAGATGGTTAGGAGCCGATTTTAAGTTACGTTTAATATAACCGAGCGTTCTAGATGCGTCAGCGGTCACAGAGTTAATATGGGTGACCCATGAAAGGTTAGATGTAAAATGGACACCAAGATACTTGTAGGATGAGCATACGCTAAGGGACGAAGTGCTTAATGTGTATGGAAACTGTGAAAGAGATCGTTTGCGAGTAAAGTTCATTACTTGGCATTTGTATTTATTTAGTGTCATTAGCCATTCTTCGCACCAGTTGTTAACACGATCAAGATCATGCTGGAGTAGTACGTGGTCATCTGGAGTGTTTATTTTTCTGTACAAGACACAGTCATCCGCAAACAAACGCACATTAGAAAACAATGCATTTGGGAGATCGTTTACGTAGATAAGAAATAACAAAGGACCCAAGACGCTGCCTTGCGGAACGCCAGAGGTTACATTAGTAATGTCAGACTGAAAATCACCACAGACAGTATACTGAGAGCGAAACGACAGAAAGTTGCGAATCCATGAGAGGGTTAAAGAATCAAGATTTAGTGACGAAAGCATCGACAAAAGGCGACAGTGGGGAACGCGGTCGAATGCTTTAGAAAAGTCCAGAAATATTGCATCGGTTTGAGAGTTAGAGTTCATGTTAAGATGTAGGTCATGGGTGAATTCAAGCAGTTGTGCTTCGCAGGAAAGGCCTTTGCGAAAACCATACTGATGCTTATAAAAAAATTGTTAGACTCAAGATGCGATGCAACATGTGAAAAAATTATATGTTCAAGTACCTTGCACACAACACTAGTTAAAGAGATGGGGCGGTAGTTCTCTGCGAGGTGGCGATCACCGTTTTTGAAAACAGGAACGACCTTCCCTATCTTCCAGTCGCCTGGAAGTATACCGGTGGACAATGATTGTTGAAATAGTAGACCGCAAATTTCACTGGACACGCGTTTTGTATTTTTAAGAAGCTTAGAGTTAATGTTATCTGTGCCAGCCGACGTAATAATTTTTAGGTTATCTATAATATTTTCAATTCCCGAAGGTGATACGGAAATAGGACTCATGAATTGATAGCTAACGTCATTAATAACGGGCACTGTTGACGTATCCTCCTGCGTAAATATAGATGCAAAATGGTTATTCATGACAACAGGACATTCAACATCAGAAATGGTGTCACCTTCACGGTTAGCCAATGATATTTTATTTGTGGTTTCATTTGGTGCGATAAGCTTCCAGAATTTTTTAGGGTTGTGTTTGAGGACGGATGGTAGGTCACAGTTATAAAATTTTCCTTTGAATTCTCGTAGGCGATTAACATAAAGTTTAGCACATGTGTCGTAATTGGACCAAGCATGTTCTGTGTTGACATACCTGGCAGCTCGAAATAACCGTTTCTTCTTGTTCCGCAAGGATATCAATATTTTGTTAAACCAAGGTTTCTTGCTATCGGAAAGTATATTAAAGCGTGGCACATAACGGTCAACACATTCAATCATTTTGTTTTTATATAGCAACCAATTTTCATTTACTGTGCGGCTCCAGAAATCAACAGAAAAGCCGTTTAAAAACACATCAAGTTTATTTATTTATTTATTTCAAAATACTGCGACCTCGATGAGGTCATCGCAGGAGTGGAGAGAAAACATACATATACATTCAAAAAGACAATCGATTAAAGATGTACACACCCTACAAACAAAACTTAGAAAACCTTGAAAAATGCAATATCAAAAGATTACAAAAACAATCACATACACTTCAAGTACAGATTCCAGGCACCATACCAGAACACCTACTGTATTTCTAACACAAACTTATCAAAATCGAGACAACGAATGGATCCATTTATGTTATTCCAGTTTTCTATCGTTCTAGGAAAAAAAGAATATTTAAAACAGTTAAGGTGGGCTCTGTATGGTACAAGATTTAATGGATGGAAGCTTCTAGTGCGTGATTCAGTAACAAAACTAACATATTTTTCTCGATTAAGTGTACAGTTATTATTCACTATTTTATGCAGGAGCTTGAGCCGTTCTACAGCGCGTCTAGAATCAAGAGGCGTAAGTCCTATGTCAGTCATGGCAGATGTAGGAGAAAAATTGCGGTCATATCTATTACAAATAAATCTAGCTGCCTTTGATTGTATTGCGTCAATCTGCTTTATATCACCTTTTAGATAGGGATCCCACACCACACAACCGTACTCTAAGATAGGTCTAATCAAGGTCTTGTACGCCGTTATTTTAACTTCCCTAGTTGAAGATTTTAAAGTTCTCTTGACGTATCCTAGCCTTTGCAGAGCACGAGAACAAATAGAACTGATGTGCTTATCCCATTTGAGACTAGGCGTGAAAAAAATACCCAAATACTTGTATTCGTGAACTTGACGCAGAATTATATTACGAGTACCATAGCTAAAAACAGACGGTTCCTTCTTATTAGTAAATGACATAACTACAGATTTCTCAAAATTAATTTCCATCTGCCACTTTTTACTCCAATTCAAAAACTGTTCAAGAGAGTCATTTAGTAAGGCATGGTCATCTACCGAGTTGATTTCGTTGTACAAAACGCAATCATCTGCATAGAGGCGAATTTTAACTTGAAGACCATTTGCAACGTCATTAATATAAAGTAAAAACAAAAGAGGACCTAAAACTGATCCCTGTGGGACACCGGAACTAACTGAGACATTGCTAGAATGAACATCCCTGTATGAAACAAACTGTGATCTATTTTTTAGGTAATCTTCGATCCAATTAACTAATGACGTATTATTTAATATCGCTTGTAATTTCTGAAGAAGCTTATGATGTGGTACCTTATCAAAAGCCTTAGAATAATCTACAAAGATGGCATCAAGTTGTACTCTTTTATCTAAAGCTAAAGCTATGTCGTGAGTGAATTCAAGAAGTTGGGTTGAGGTGGAGTAACCACGACGAAAACCATGCTGTTGAGGGCAAAGAATAAAATTAGTCTCGAGGTACTCAGATATCTGTTTATAGACAATATGTTCCAAAAGTTTGCATGAAGACGATGTGAGCGAAATGGGTCTGTAGTTTGTGACCACCTGTTTGTTGCCTGACTTGAACAAGGGGATAATTTTAGCCGACTTCCATGACTGAGGCACTGTTGCAGTAGAAATAGATTTTTTGAAAATGACAGATAGGTATTTTGAACTCCAAAGTGAATAACGGCGAAGAAAAGAATTTGGAATTCCATCAGGGCCAGGTCTTTTCTTACAGTCAAGTTTCATTAGTAGATTGAGGACACCAGAAACACTAATCTCTAAATCAGATAAAGCTGGGTATATACCTTCAAAGAAAAACTCTGAATCATTGCCGTTGTCACGACTGAATACAGATTTAAAATAATCATTGAAACAGTTCGCTATCTTTGTCGGCTCACTTACAGATTCCCCTTCAATAGTAAAACTCTGTGATACACTACATCTTGGAATAATAGATCTCCAAAATTTGGCAGGATTTGATTTCATAAATTCAGACAAAGTTACATTAAAATATTTGGTTTTAGCTGTTAACATCTTTTCTTTCAAGGTTGTTTCCAGATATTCAAACGAGGTATGAACAACTGATTCTGTGTTATCTTTCGTTGAACGACGTCTCCTCTTCGTTTGCCGCATCAACTGCAGCACCTCTCTCGTAATCCAGGGGTGCGCAGGGTTCTTTTTCTTTCTAGTAACAGGTACAAATTTGTTGATGCATTTTTCTATAAGGGAGTTGAAATATCTAAGCAACGTATTGACATCAGCGTCTAGACTTATGGCACAAAAATCATCAAAATAAAAACTAAGTTCATCAATAATTGACACATCGTCAGCTCTGTTGAAATCAAGGAACGTGACGAATTCAGGGTTCGAACGCTTGACACGAATGTTAAGGCTGACAAGGACAGCTTTGTGATCAGAAATTCCCTCGACCACCTCGCAGACATAACCTAGGTTTGCGATACTATGGGTTAGAAAAACAAGATCAAGAACAGAATTATCTCTGGTGCACGTTTTGACAACCTGATCTAGGTCGAATGACTTATGGTGAATTCCACTCGTAGATCTGGAGCGCTTTCCAAAATCCGTGAGGGAGGCAAAATTCCGCTCCGTGGGACCCGCTCCGAATCGACGAGGGGAAGATAAACTTGCATTTTTGGAGCGACCTCCCCCACACCCCTCCCCACCCCTTCTCCCTCCGCCGTACAAAATGGCCGCTGCTTGAACTTGACCAGCCCACCAACGCCTCAGCCGGCTGATCTTTCCAACGACCAGTGACGACTGTCACTGCTTAGCTGCAGAAGTAACACGCGACACAGGCCGGGCGAAATTATACGTACCGCGGCGCCCATGTCACAAATAACGAAGACGTCCGCGTTCGGCACCGTCACATACCTTTCGGCCGCCTCGAAGCGGCGGGGCACGGACAGCGATTGCCAGCGGTGGAGTTCAGATTTGTGGTACGACTTTAATAAACACAGAGGTAACAAACCATCACTTGCGCGGTCATTGCCTAACCACTTCTTGCTTTATTTCACGGGAAAACGCCGACGGAATGCAGTGTAACAAGGCAAACAATCACTGGCTGCAGAATGAATAGGCCTAACCTTGCGTCTGCCTCTGGCTTTTCTGTCGTTCTTTTTCTCGTTCTTCCTCTCACGATCACAGACGTCAGCGCTTACGATTTGCCACGCTCCACATACCCGGCTTTTTATCCCTGATCTACGCGAGGTAGAAGCGTTGGAGCCGTCACAATCCAGAGTAAAAACCGACGCACCCGAACAGATCCCACTCCACGACCCGACCGGCCCGCCGATCCACACGCCGATCACTCCAACCTCGCCGCGCATGCGCACCGCCGATTTAGACGGAAGTCACGTGGGCCGCTCTGTCAGTTTCCGGAGAGATCCGTGAAATCCCGCAGAGCAAGTTCGGCGGAGTTTGGGGCGCTCCGTGGAGCGGGCGCTGCCAGAGATCTACGAGCGGAAGATGACCAACTTGAGCCAGATCTGCGAGCGGAATATGCGCGCTCCAAATGGAGCGCTTTTGGAGCGCTCGAGATCTGCGAGCGGAATTCACCAACAGCTATATCTACTAGAGCATCACAAATGGCCCTGTCGCGACAGCCAACCACTAGCGTTTCCCAGTTTATATCGGGTGCATTAAAATCGCCCAGCAAGATAAACTTGAAATTCGCCAGATTGTATTTGTGAATGTAGTCATATATATCAAAGATCGTTTGCAGGCCCGAACTAGGAGCGCGATAAACCGCTCCGATAACAAGAACGAACTTATCAAGCTGCACCTTACACCATAAAGACTCTGTGTTAGGTAAACAGGGAAGAACCGAAAAGCTAATACCAGATTTAAAAAAAAGCGCGACACCACCACCTCTAGAGGACCTATCGCATCGTACCACGTTGTAATTAGGAGGTGTAAATTCGCAATCAAGAATGCCATCGTGTAACCAGGTTTCCGTAACACACATCACGTGCGGTGAATAAGAAGCTGCAATGCACGAGAACTCTGTAAATTTAGGGACAAGGCTCCGAGCATTAATGTTTAATACAGACAATGGTTTATTCGGTAACTGTCAGTTCGATCCGGTGGCAAGAACCGGAGGAGGAACTTTTATCAGCGTTCTATTTGTTGAATCCCACGA
The DNA here is from genome assembly GCF_016920785.2 of Ixodes scapularis. NCBI lineage: Eukaryota > Metazoa > Arthropoda > Arachnida > Ixodida > Ixodidae > Ixodes > Ixodes scapularis. The sequence continues at coordinate 17,542,862 of NW_024609838.1, read as the reverse complement.
GTATCGGTCGTTGTCAACAAGAGCGTAGTCGTAACGTAGACGGACCTTTGCGCCATTTCTTCGGAATTCGGCAGTACTAAGCCAGAGTTGTTTTCGAATGTCTCTAATACGAGGTGAAAAATCCTCGTTAATAAATATCCGTGTGCCTTTAAGTTTAGAAACATTTTTGAGTATCCGCATTTTGTCACGGAAGTCCATCAATCTAAAAATTATAGGTCGTATTTTACCTTGTGCGGGGATACCAATACGATGACAGCGTTCTATGGCATCGCAAGTCACAGACAGTTTTCTGGTCAACAGTTCAGTTACACTATCCAGTAGTGATGCAGGGGTTTCATTAACAGGCTCTTCTAGACCATACACGACCAAGTTGTTTCTGCGAGAACGGTTTTCCAAATCATCATTCTTATCTGTAAGTTGACAGACAGCTGTTTCGAGAGCGGCACTCTTTCTTTCTAGACACTGCAACCGTCGGGCGATATCAGATATCTGGGACGAGCCAGCTTCGATTGCAACAAGTCGAGATTCGTAGGCGGCAAACTTAGCATCCAGAGCCTCTTGTCTGTTTTTGATAGAAGTAACGTCCGCAGCAATTTGTGTTTGGCCAGTTAGTAATTGCTGAAGGAGAGCTAGCGTCTCGGGGCCAGGGTTAGATTCAATATCGCCACTACACAACAGGATAGATGAACATATCCTAAACCATGACAATATATCAGAACAAATGCCAACCAGTGGGCCCGGTAGCAGCAAAAGAAAGCGATCATCGGACTTAAAACCGTCTGGCAAAGAAACAAACTCTACCTGTAGGGTGAGACAGAAGAAACTCAGTGGCATATTCGTCTCGCTGCCACCAAGCCCACTGAAGAGAAGAGACTGCGTCGATGGCTTTATGGCATCTGTACCGGAAGTAGGTGTCGCTGCGGTGCTTCCGTAGAGGGTCCAATCCAGTGTTGCTAGATGAAGTGCAGGCCGGTCGTCAAAAGGTGTCGAATCATCACACGATGACGGGGGTTCAGGAACCAGAAAGCGGGAACTGGCGAACCCGTGCGGCAACAAATCCGCGGTGACGCGGCATACGGAAGCCGGGGATGACCAGACCGTTCCGAAGACAGCGATCTGTAGGGTGAGACAGAAGAAACTCAGTGGCATATTCGTCTCGCTGCCACCAAGCCCACTGAAGAGAAGAGACTGCGTCGATGGCTTTATGGCATCTGTAGCGGAAGTAGGTGTCGCTGCGGTGCTTCCGTAGAGGGTCCAATCCAGTGTTGCTAGATGAAGTGCAGGCCGGTCGTCAAAAGGTGTCGAATCATCACACGATGACGGGGGTTCAGGAACCAGAAAGCGGGAACCGGCGAACCCGTGCGGCAACAAATCCGCGGTGACGCGGCATACGGAAGCCGGGGATGACCAGACCGTTCCGAAGACAGCGATCTGTAGGGTGAGACAGAAGAAACTCAGTGGCATATTCGTCTCGCTGCCACCAAGCCCACTGTTCGTCATTCATTTGAAAATAATCAGCTTTATTGTAATCAAGTATAATCTTTGAAGTTGTTGAGTGTTGCGGTGAACATATATCTAGTGTTATGTGTATTAGTTTATGGTCACTTAGGCCATTTATGTACTTGATTGAGTTTATCACGCTTGGATGAGTCACAAGAAAGAGATCAAGAATATTGTTCAAGCGTGTCGGTTGGTCAATTACTTGCTCAAAGTTAAAGTCGAGAGACAAATCAACGAATGCCTGTTCCTCCTGACATGATGATGAAAGCGTCGTCCAGTCAATATTTGGAAAATTAAAGTCACCGAATAGCAGCACAATAGAATCTCGAAACCTGTTTTTGATAATGGAAAGAACACTTCTTAACTCAGTACAGAAACTTTTATCATAATCTGGGGGCCTGTAACATACACCAACAACATATTTGCCGGTAGACAAAGATATGCAGATAGAAAGTATCTCTAGATTGCTACTTAGGTTAATAACACAGGAGGGCACATGGTTTTTTATCGCTATCATGACACCACCGCCTCGTTTGTTTAGGCGATCCTGACGATATATTTGAAAGTCATTACTCTCCGCAAAAATTTCGCAATTCAGGTTATCAGGCTTTAGCCACGTTTCTGTCAGCACAACTATGTCCGAGTCGCTATCTTCGAGAAATGCACTCAATTCATCGCGCTTAGAAAGAATGCTACGAATGTTGGTAAACGATAAGGAAAGGGGTGGTTTATATTTTTTGCACGTGTTCACGGAGGGCGGAAAAACGACGCGGGCATGACTGCGCGGTCTCCCGTGTTGCTATCTTACTTCCGTGATGCAGTTAGTGTCATGATTGTACTCGTACGTTCTGTTGTCGAGTTTAAGCTTCTCGAAACGTAGCTTAAAAGGAACATTTTTTTCTTTTGCAAATGCGAGTAGCCTAGCTCTTGCTATTCGTACAGCGAGGGAAAAGTCTTCTCTTACTGCAAAGGGGGTGTTTTTTAGTTTAAACCCAGAAGATAGTATTGGCTCTTTATCTTTAAAACGAAGAAACTTGGCAATTGTGGGTCGGTTTTTTTCCAGCAGCAAACTTTCCTAGGCGGTGAGCTCGTTCAATATTATCGGCTGCGATGGTAATCCCGAGGTTCTCCGCGCAAAAGTTCACGATTTTTTGTTCACATGTACTCCATGTTTCATTGGAGTCATCAGAAAAACCAAAGAACAATAAATTGCATCACCTTAGTCTGTTTTCTGCGTCGTCACATCGGGTCACAATATCACTGAGCTTTTCATGAACTAGAGAAAGGGACTCACTTGAAGCCCCTTCGTTTTGAACGTCAGATGCGTTACCAGTTTTTGTTTCCAGCGCCACTACCCTTGAATACAGCTCCTGCATTCTTTCGTCCGTCGTCTTTTGCTTCTCTTTGAGTTCTTTCATTTCTGAGAGCATACTAATTTGACCTTGTTCTATTCTTTGAACTGTGGCAAGTACCGTTGTCAAGATGACGTCAGTGCTCAGAGTGGAGACTACGGGCAGGTCATCCGGCCCCGGATTGGCCTCCACGTCGCCGCACATAAGCAACATAATACCCCTCAGTCCAGCGGGCAACAAGCCTTCACACCAAAAACGAACGCGCCGGGAAGGTCCAAGCCAGTGGTCGGGGCACGACACTGCTAACAGACAGTAGTCACTCGAACGATAGCAAGCAGCGAACTCCAAATAACTAACCTGGAGCAGGAATATGCGTGAGCGTTCCATTCCGGATGCAGTGTCGTGCCCCAAAGGTAGCTCGAAGTGGGCGCGCTTTTGTAGTCCAGCTGTAGTGGCGGTGGCGTCGGTGGTCGATGATCGATGTTGCCAGCTGAAGTGATGAAAATCCTCCAGGTCTGGTGGCATACGATGTTTTTCCGCCGTAGTTTTCCCGCGCCAGGCGGGCCTTAGACCGGTGATGTCCGTGCGTAGCGGTCCAGCGTCCACGCCTTCGCCGAAGAGGGTCCCCAGTAGTACCTGGAGCAGGAATATGCGTGAGCGTTCCATTCCGGATGCAGTGTCGTGCCATCTTCGCGAAGAAGTAATTTATAACGCCAAGCATGCGCTGGAGAGCTTTCTTGTTTTTGCGTGCATCCATCTTCACAATATTTTCTAAAAGACTCGGATCAGGCCTGATACCTTCTTTGCTCGCTACATCCCCAAGGAAAATTACTTCTGGAACTCCAAACTGGCATTTCTCTGAGTTCTGCGTCAGGCCTGCGCTGTGTGCAGCTTGCAGAGCTGATCGCAGCCCATCATCGTGCTCCTGTCGCGTAGCTCCCCAGACCTGCACGTCATAAATGTAAACACGTACCCCCTCCAGTCCTTCAAATATTTCAGACATCGCACGCTGGAATACCTCTGGCTCGGAAGCCAATCCAAAAGGCAACCTCAAAAATCGGTTTTGTCCAAAAAGGGTGCCGAATGTGCAAACTCGCGATGTTTCGTCAGTCAATGAGATTTGGTAAAAGCCTGCCCGCGCATCAAGCTTCGACAACACTGTGGCGCTTGCAAGCTCAGCTTGTATATCTTCCCTTCTTGGCATTTCGAAATGCTCACGTCTCAGACACTCATTGATTCTTCGTGGGTCCATGCATGCCCTTAAACTGCCGTTCTTCATTTTCACCAAGACTAGGGGGCTTACCCAGTCTGAGGGCTCCTTCATTCTTGTGATAATTTCTACCTGCTCCATGCGGCTCAGTTCTTGCTTCAGCGGCTCCATGAGGGCCTGAGGTACCCTACTGGCAGGTTGGACGGCCTTCACTGTGGCTTGCTTGAAAGAGATGCTGTCTGGACGTTGGATTTTCCCTGTGCCTTAAACAGTGCTAGAAATTCTCGCTGCACTTGGGATTGAGTATCCGTGGTGGTGGCAACCTCTTGCACTCGGTTCACCAAGCCTAACTCTTCACAAGTAGGCAATCCTAGAAGTGCACGCCTGTTCTTCTTGACGACGAAAAACTCGGCAGAAACAACTTTTTCTTGGAACTTGAGCACGAGTCTGGCTTTTCCAAGGTGGCCGATAGCGTTGCCGTTGTAGTTTTGTAACACTGCCGGACTTGGTATTAGGTGCCGCCTGGAGTTGGCGCTTCGCAAGAGTGACAGCGGGAGAAGATTGACTTGGGAGCCGGTTTCTACCTTGAACTGTACAGGCACCTCTTCAATCATTACCTTGATCAACCAGTCTTTTTCTGCGATTTTCCCGGACTCGCCGACCTGGAGTATCTCAAAGATATCTTCTGACGGTATCTCTACTTCCTCCACTCGCCGTCTGCTTTGCTCATCTTGAGGCTTTGCGTCACAACATATCTCGAAATGGTGTTTCTTTCCGCACAAATTGCATACCTTGCCGAATGCTGGGCATCTGCGTGGTGCGTAAAATCGGTTGCACTTTCGACATCGCAGACGTGACGCACTTTTTTCCCTCTTTTGCGTGGCGTCTACTTGTTCTACCGGTGTCGGTTACTGATCCATCCACATCCTCGCTTGTTGCGACGAATTCTCTCCAGCTTTGCAGATTCTCGTTGCTTTCTCAAGGGTCAGGTCATCCTCCCTCAGCAGACGTTCCCGCAGTTTGTGATCTCTGATGCCATCGACAATCTGATCTCTCACAAGAAAATCAAAGGTCGCCGAAATTACGAGAGCGCACTTTGAGTTTAACGTCTCTCAAAAAGTTTTCAAATGACTGACCTTCCATCTGGATCGTCTTGCGAAAAACGTGGCGTTCGATGTCTCGTTAGCTTTCGGAGTACAATAATCTTGGAACGGGTGAACTACCGCCTCGAAGCTTTCCCTTTGTTCTTCTGTGAGAGTGAATGTGTTGAAGACGTCGACAGCTTCAGGTCCCGCGACGTGCAGCAAGATAGCTATCTTCTGCCTGTCTATTCGAGCCTCTGGATCAGACCCGCCCTATTGGAAAGACCAGTTTGAAAATCTTACTGGTCGGACTGGTGTTTGGACTGGTCAAACTGGTATTTGGACTGGTCAATCTGGTATTTGGTCTGGTCAGACTGGTTTCACAGGGAGTCAAACTGGTGCAACCGGTAGCCAGACTGGTCTAGCTAGTAACCATATTGATCTAACTGGTCACCAGATTGCCTTCTTACTCGTCACCAGATTGGCCTGACTGGTCACCATATTGGCCTAACTGGTCACCAGATTGGCTGAACTGGTCACCAGATTGGTTGCAGAGCTTTTTCAGAAGTGGCTGATGATTTGCTTTATCGAATGTTTTAGTCATATCGAAGTACACATCTGCTTAGCTTTGGCTATGTACAAATGACACGACATGATTCAAGAAGGAGCACAGATTGGTCTCCAGAGTTCGGCCTTTCATAAAACCGTGCTGTTCTGAAATGATCTTCTGAGAAAAATATGTATAAAGACGAGTATACAAAACAATTTCGAAAACTTTTGATAAAAGTAGAAAAACAGGCCGATGATTGCACAAGTCGGTCGCCCGATTTGTGCAACGGAACTACAACTTATCACTTACAAGCGACAGGAAAAATTCCAGACTTAATTTACAAATTAAAGATATGAAGCAACGCTGGACAAAGTAGTTGAGCACAACCCTTTACTGTAAAATTTGGAATTCACCATCCGCTCCTGCAGATAACTTCGGTTCCAATTTTCTAATGGCCTCCATTACTTCCCTTTCGTCTATTGGAACGAGAGACAAAAATTCTGTGCAGTTTGTATCCAAGTATGGCAGCGAGCAATCGTTAGTATAGAAACAAGAGCTAAAATGCTTGGCAAAACGATTCGTTACATCAACCGGATATGGTTAAAAAGTTCGCAGTCTTACAGTGTGATAGTGGCAACATTATCTTTCGTGTGCTCCGACCGTGTCCTCAATGATTGCTTCGTAATGTAAACGCGCTCTCGCTTATCTTGCTCAAATATTTTTTTCCAATGCACTACACTGATTATATTTTTATACCAATCTGATAATTCATCTTTCCGATAAAGACGATGATAGTGTAGCTTGTGTCTTAAGCAATGCCTAAGTTGCTATGTTTGACCCCCATTAGCAAAAAAATGTTTAGAGTGATATTTGAGCAAGTAGATGACACTGAATTTGTTAAAAGGGTCCATTTTTGTGTGCATGCTTGCTTCTAGCGGTAGCGGCATGTCTTTAGCTGCCAGTACTTTGAGTAGATCGCATGATAGCCTGAATGTAATGCAAAAGCTCTTTGTCCACTGCGTTTTAAGGGCCCTATCGCCTAATCAGACAGAAATGTTGATGGGGAGATTATAGCGCAAGCTTCTGCCGCAATGTTCCTGATTTTTCGGCGACGCGGTGCGACTCTGCCGCCAACAATGGGTTCAATTTCTTTTTCCTTTTTGAGGAATGTTCAGCGAGTTTCAGCATACAGATCGAGACGTTAGAAACGAGGGTTTCCATCGCCGGCGTCGACAAGGCCTCGCCGTATTGACACAGCTGGTCGCCAGGATTGCCAGGTGCTCGCAGACTGACCCGCCAAATCCAAACATAGAACTACAAGAATAGCCCACATATACAACTCTATGCAAGGTATTTGAAATATATTTTTGGAACCCTGATGACATAATACATGACATAATAGATGCAAAAGTGCGGTTTCGATGCTGCTACATGCAAAAGTTCAGAGCCGAAATGGTAGAATATAACGAAGAGCAGGCGACGAAAGAGCGGGAAATCCGGCGGGGAGCGCGCTTGCAATCGCGAGAGCCAGTGCTGTCACGTGATTCTAACGTCCTCCTTGCCTTGGGACGCCGGACGGCGGTGCCGCCCAGCGGCACCGACCGGCGGCGCCGTTGTCGCTAGTGTGGTCAGGCCTTAACGCAACGTAATGTAAGAAAACGGGGCTGTTTTAACCAGCATTTACAGGAGCTACAAGAGCGAGCTCCAGGTTTCTTGAGTTCATGATATATACGAGTGTGCGCTCGTGCACCTCAATCATCGTTTACAACAATATTCTCGTGTTTGTCCTTGAGGAATAGTTTTAACATGCGTTGCTATTGCCGGTATTCGCTATTCAAAGAACCCTAAAAAACGAATGCATCGCAGTTCTTGGCAAACCTGTGACAAAAAAAAAAGATTCTGAAAATCTCGCCGACCATTACCATCTCATTCTTGTATGTTGAGAAGCGTAGAAAAAATCAGTCATGGAAGTATATGTATTTTGGAAGCTAGGTTATGAACCCAGATAACATTTCTGTTGTATGTGGTTTTATTCAACTGGACGACGGGCAATGGAAAACATGATACTCGCGTAGTGCGATTATTAGAGCTAGAACTGATCACCAAAAAGCGAGCTCTTAAATGCTCAATATAGTTTATTTATCTATCTATTGAAGAGTATCAAAAAGGCCCCTACGGAAAAAAAAATAACGTAAGATGACGATTTATTTTACGTTCCACAGGCTCATGTGGTCCGTTCCTTCCGTCATTTGATCAATCCTGGCTTCCATGCGTTGGATTTGATCGGATGAAAAGAGTTCCGGCCAGTCGTTCACCTTTCCTTTACGAAAAAGCCTGAAGTCATTCTCTTCCCGTCCTTCTTGTCTGGAGCTGGAAATCTTGTCCGCAAAAGAAGACGAATTTTCAACGAGTGTCGAAAACTCCTTCTCTCGAGGTTCGAGCACACGGCTCATGAACTCGAAGCTGCTTTTCATCAAGACCTCCTGAAACATCTCTTCGCTGCCCTCAAGCAACTTTCCGTACTCTTCGCCGAGGAAGTAGGCAAGTTTCAGAACCATTCCGGGAGCATCTGCTTTCAGCTCCTCGTAGGTCATGAAGAAGACGTTCGGGTCGTCCTTCCGAGCGTATCCATGGAGCACGTGATCGAAGTACTCTCCAAAGCACAACTCTCCAGTAACAAAGGCCTCAAAGAAGTCGTCGAACGTGCCGTCTTCAAACTTGTACTTGGGTACACGTCGCGTATAATGGTAGAGCGACACGCACGTGTCCCATGGGTTCCGAGCGACATACACGTACTTCGCCTTGTCGTTGAAGTTGTTCCGGAGCAGCTGGAGATGTGTCCTGAAGAACCTCGGTGAAGGCAGATCATTGACGACCGCAGCACCGTGGTATTCCAGAACTGGAGTTCGTCGAAAGAAATCCGAGTAAGTTGATGCGCCGTCTCCCCGATCTAAGAGAAGTTGGATGATGCGTTGCGTCCAGTGGGACCCGCCCTTGGGGTACGTCAAAAGGACTATGTCCCCGTCGCGTGGTCTGTACTTGAGAGCCTCGCGGACGACAGAAGGCTTCATAAAGGGGGACCGTCTGATGCCATCAATGAGTTGTACGAGAGGAGCTCGACTCTTACTCTCCATGCTTGGAAATCTTCACAGCAGTTAGAGACACCTATGGGCAGACAAGATTTTCATTACATTTTAGATAATACGTGTTCGAAATCCAGATCTACTCGAAGCTGGTAGGAAAAACTTGCTAAAAGAACGTCCTAAAAGAACGTCGTGGAGGAAACGAAGCATCTAAGCCTCTTGTTGAAAACTCGCCATCCGGCAGCGCAAACTGAGGACGAACTGGGCTATGCTTGCCTCGTTTCTCTTTGTCATTCTGTTCACCAATTTCGCCGTTCATTTTAGAGCGCAACCCTTAGGCGCCCTCAAGCCGGAAACGGCTTGAGGGCGCCTAAGGGCTGCGCACGTGTGACGCCCTCAAGCCGGCGTCACACGTGCGTAACCGCGCGTTGTATCATGGGATGTTTCCCATAATGACGTCACACGTGACGTCACATAGGTTACCTTCGTGAGGGTAACCCTCGTGACCCTTGTGAGGGAAAAACTCGTGGCCCTCGTGAGGGTAACCCTCACGAGGTTACGTTCACGAGGGTCAGGAGAGTTACCCTCACGAGCGTCAGGAGGATTACCCTCACGAGGGGTACCCTCGTGAGGGTAACCTTTGTGAGGGCCACGATTGCAACGTAATGACGTTACCCTCGTGACGTCACACGTGACGTCATGTGTGACGTCATTACAAGAAACGTTACGTGTGACGTCACACGCATCTAACATTGGTAATATTCCCGCAAAATTTAGCGGGGAAATTTCTCCGCTAAATTTGGCGGAAAAGTATTCCCACTAAATTTAACCTCACGGCGTCACGTGTGACCTCACGAAGGTAAAATTTTCTAGCTAAATTTAGCGGGGAAAGAAGAGGGGCATACTCTTCCCTCCTCCTCCTGAAGAGCTGCGATCTCATTCGGCGTGGCAAAAAATTGTAAACGTCTTTAATTGTCTTTATTATATCTATTATCTTATTTCAACACTACAGAACCGACTTGTTCCCACTCAAGGAGTAATCAATGTAAACATCAAGCGTAGGTAGGACCGGGAAAAACAAAAACAGGAAGCTCCGTGTTTGCGTTTGTCTGCAGCCTGATGCGAGCTAAGAACTGCAGCTCGGGCCCCTCCTGCGAAGTACTCCACTCTTTCCACTTTAGTTGAAAGAACGCCGGAAAGGAGGCGAGTGGAAAGGAGGAAGTCACCAATCATGGCGAGCGGGGGTATCTATAGAAGCTTGTCAAGCTATAACAGTCCCTCCAGACGCCCCAGGGTTATTATGTACTTGACCAGCTGGCTTGCATACTCCCGTTGACTTCAATGGGTGACATAGTATTCCCGATATCAATAGCGAGTTTTAGTAGACCGTGTTTCCCGCTCCGCTAAGCCCCTCCGCTACTCGGAACTCTACAGCCAAGGCCATCGGCGCGCAGGCGTAGTGGCGGTTTCTTCGTAGCGGAGAGCTAGCGGAGGGGAAAACACGGTCTACTCAAACTCCCTAATATGTCCCCTTCCCACCGCTTACTAGAACTAACTTCTGTCCCGGTACCGCTTTTAGCGGTCGAGCGTACGGCGCACGTTTCTCTCGCTCTTTACAACGGACAACTCGCATGTTTGGGTGCAGAGATTGGACGCTCAGAAAGGCTGATACTCACGCACAATCACAGTCTCGTCTTTGAAGTGGACCACCCGACTAGGAATTCTTTCATTCAATGCGCTCTCACTGGGACGAAGACGTGGCTCTGCTCTTTTCCCCAGAAAGCAGTGTATGTGCACCTGCAACCTACCTGACGCATGAGCTTTCTGACATCCGCTCTTCTAATTTCCAGGTGGCTTGGCCTGTTTGCCCTCGACCTGCATTGTTCACAGAAATGAGTGTAGTGATTGCGTTATGAGAAACAATTTGTCGTTCCCGTTTTCGCTTAAATGTTGTGCAACGTTGTTACCTATAATACGAAGCGTTGCGGTATGCTCGTACTGTGGAATGTGTAACTTGAATCAAAAGTAAAACTTTCGTCTAGAACATAATTTCAAATCTAGAACTGAATTGATACAAGATTACAAGATTGTTCAGTTCTAGACTGATTCAATCTAGAACTAAAAAAGATTTAAAATGTAGAACAATATGTATATCTGTGACGGAACGTTTCCGAAGGTTCGTATATTGCAGCAGGTGTAAATTTAGTAGGGAACGTAATTTGTAATCTAGAACAGAATGTATAATTTAGAGCCGAGCGCTTCTTATCCCATCAACCCTTTGAGCATTTCTTGGATACAATTTCCCCTCTTAGCCTCCGTTCCTCGAACACGGCCACCAGACGGCTGAAGTGTAACAAAACCTGGCTTGGTCTGCGCAATAATGCACATTTTCTGCTTAATCACTGATGCCATGTGACGACCGTGTCAGGTGACGTCGGTTCTGACACTAACGTCATCACGGCGTTCAAGTTGTTACGTAATGGCGAACATCTCTCAAATTTACAGAATTACTTCAGTTGTGGAACTCCCGCGGAAAGGAGAATCCCCCCCCCCCCCCCCCGACTTAAATCCGCCTCCCGTCGTTTGAAGCGCCATCTAGATTTTCGTTTCTTAACTATGTGTTTCATTGAGTACGGTGAAACGTTATCTAGACGCTGTTTCGAAAAGTACGTATTTCATAGCAGCAGGCTGGTGCCTATCTCAAATACTCTACTCAAGATACTGTACTTTAATTACATTTCTGAGTATATTGTACTCATTATCTCAAATACTTTTTTGACATCCCGCCATTTTCTAAGTTTTTCGGTATGAACTGGCGTGGGCGTGGCACGAGCAAACGTGAACATTCTTTCTAGCAACCAAATCCTGTTGCTAGCTCCGATATAAGCTACGGCGACTTAGATTGAACTCGTGAAAACATTGCTTTTGTGCCGATTGTGGCTCATATTTTACCCCAAAGTTCGTACCAATAAAGGTTTTTCCCCTCGCCTTCCGAAAGGCGCCTTTTGTTTCCTAGAGTTTCCCCCACAAACTCCTCAAACAAAAGGGGTGCTTTTACGGAAGTAAAGATTGCCACACTGAGGCGCAAAGCAGAATGGGAAACGACCCTCGAGAACAATGCTGACTTTAGTGTAAAAAAAATAACAGATAGAAGAAAATGAGAAGTGAACACAGAAATAAGTCTTTTTTTAATTTTTTTGCTTGTGGTATATTCAACCCCACTAGGGCAAAACGTCGTGTTTTTTTGTTTTTTTTTGTGTGTTTTTCCTTCAGATTGGCACTTATTTCTTTCGCGAACACCGTCTCTAAACGAACATTGATAAGCAGGAAACAAACTGCGAGCACAATTACCTCTAAAAATGCTAAGGCCCGCTTCAGACGGGGCAACTTTACCAGCAATTTTGAGGTTGCTGGCGGGTTGTTCCCTAGCTTTGCCTAGATCGACACGAATTGCTGAGATCGGGTCCGGCTCGAAACGGACGAGCAAGTCGGAGCAATTCGAAGACCGTTGAAGCGGCTGCAGCCAATCAAAGACGCGATATTTTCACGTGACACCCCTGTGGTGGTGATGATGACAGCTAAAGACTTAGTTCTGGTTTGGAATGGATCGTTTTCAGAAATAAACAGTTTCAGAAAAATTAGTTAGTATTCTCAACGTCGTTCAAAGATATAAGAACGCGTTTTTAGCGCGTAGCTGGGCGTCTAAATAGTAAAAGAAGAATAAAATTTAATGATGATGATAGCAAGTCGGAGCAATTCGGTTGCTGCGTGTGAACGCCGGCGGCCGGTGTTGCTGGTGTTGCGACGTCAAGTTGCTGGGTGAAATTGCTCCGTCTGAAGCGGGCCTAACAAAGCACCCCTCCATCAACCTTGAGAACCTTTCTGAACGCAACCTACTTAAAGAAGGTGTTACCAGTGCCGTGGCTATTATGTGGGCTCTCCTTGTTTTCCATTAACTAATTTCTGTATCCAAAGTTCTCTCCCTCTATAGAGAATGTGGATTGTAGTTAAACGATGCATCTAAGGTGCGCCGCACGACGTGATATTCAGCGATGTCACTATTCGCAAGTTTCAGCGACGGTGGTACCGGGGTGTGAGAATCGCGCTCCTTATCTCCTGGATAATCGGCTTTACGAAACATGTGCTTCCTGGCTGAAAAAAATAAAAAAAATAAAAGTAAAGTTCTAATACTGCTCGTATAAAGCAAAACTAGAATTTATTATGCGTCGCAGACCCCGCCTCTTATAGTTCTGTTCTACGACGATCATCCAGATGACGGCCATTTTGATAGGCACCAACGCGCCCCTTATAGATCGTGGAGGTTGCAAATATCTAAAGCGACGTCTTTCTTTTTTGACCTAGAAATGTTTTGTAACATACATGAGTGATATCCTGCTCCTTATATTTGTACTGCATAAAATATCCCTACGATGTATTTTTTTTTCTTTCTTGCCGTTGTGTGTTTGCGTGCTAATGAACCATTCTGGTAAACCAGATTGCCCAACTGTGTGATTGTGCTTCTCACTGACGTTGATACAAATTACGCAATGCGAAGTATCTTTAAAAGTAATTGAATTACATTTCTAAGTATTTGTGCTCTACTCAAGTTACTTTACAGTGAAAGTAACTTGAATAGTATTTTAAATACTTTACGAAGCAGGTATATAGTAACTTAAATACTTTTATCGGGAACAAAGCATTGAATACACTGCAGTTAACATAGCAGCCGTCCGGCGCGTCGAACGACTGGAAGCGAATCGGGGTGCGTGAGGGGGGCGAACTGCAGGGGCAAGCAGCATCTATGGACAGTTTCATAACCGTGGTAACCTAATAAAGTTGACCTTTCTAAAACACCGTGATGACGTCACGTGAACGTCGTGGCGTCTTCAGATTGACGTCGCCATTGAGGCCACGAACTCGAAGACGCTATGATCTGACCCTAGAGATGCCCTGTATATTAACGCCGAGGAGATTCGGTGGCACCCTCTGATGGTTTCCTTTCGTGACGTAACGACCAGGATTTGCCTCGACGCGATTGGCAGGATTTGTCTCTGCCTCGCTGCTCTTCTAAAAATGTGAAGCCTGACGTTGTACGAAACTTCGCGAAGAGCGCTTTGAAGAAATCATCTCCGGAACCCATTAAGTCCTCGCCACAACGCCTTTTCGACCGTTGTGGTGCGGCTGGCTGTCCGGAAGATTGTTTTCGAACAGTTATCGTTCCTTCTTTCCTTCAAGAAGAAGAGTCGGGACTCCCAAACCCACCTAACGCGTACTTCGTCCTTTATTCCATCGCATCTCCCACAATCTTAAATCAGTTGGGAACCGTTACCGTACCGGCACAGTGTTTTTTAATGATTTTAGGCTAAACAAATCGACACTGTCTGTTTTCGCGAAAACTTCATGTACAAAACAGCAAAGAAAAGGATGTCAATTGTGTGTTGGGTGCCTGCAGAGCTCCTTTTGATTGAGGCCTCTGTTACATAAGGCAAACCAAGCGTAACCTCAATGAACAACTAAGCGAATACAAACGTTGGGTTAAGAACAAGGACCCCTCCTGAGAATTGTCACAGCATGTTATTGAGTGCAATAATTGTTTACCTCTTTGGTAGTCCACCTCAGTTATCTCAACCGAGAGAGATGGTCACAAACGGTTAGTAAAAGAGGCTCGCACTATCATTAATCATACTAATGCAGTAAATACTCCGTCCCTTATAGTTTAGGTACAGAGTTAGGAGGATGTCTACAAATCTGATGGTATTTGTTTTGTTTTGGAAGAAGGTCACCCTCCAACCTAAGTGTCCGGATGTTCCTTTGTTATATTGCGTTGCAACTCAAGAAGGCAGGGCGAGGGAAAAGAAGGCTGGGGAGGGAGAAGCAGACGAAACGCTGGGGACAAGAGGGCGAAACCTCCTGCTTTCTCCAGAGTTTCGTCTGCTTCCTCCTCCCCGACCTTCCTTTCCTTCGTCCTACCTTCTTGAGTTGCAACGTGAAAAATGGGGCGAAATGAGCGAGGCGTTGCTTGTCGCCTGGCCACGCGCGCGCGAGCTACATTTCTTCTTTTTTTTTTTTTTACGAGAAAGGGAATGGAGGCGGTCGAACTGGCGTGCGAGACTGGCGAATATCTGTCCTTATGCGGTTTCTGATTGGAACCATATGTCTATTTTCACTAATTGAAAAGTTAATTAGTGAATTTTAATTAATTAGCCGACTTATCGCGAAGATTAGCCACCCACATAATGTCCCCCTGGCCGCCTAACTCACCTGCCCAAACCGTATAAGTGTAGCTTTCATGGCTTTGTTTAAAACAAATCTGTAAGAATAAAAAAACACCCGGTATGTATATATATATATATATATATATATATATATATACCCACGCCTTCGGCCCCCCGCCACCATGCCCGTTCTATATATATATATATATATATATATATATATATATATATATATATATATATATATATATATGGGTGGTTTCATCTCAAATCGTGCAGGCAAAAAGGGTCGAATTTTTAATTTCGATGAAAAAAATATATGTTATGGCGACGTTTCTGAAACCGCAGTCGACACAAACCGCAAGTTCGTCGGATTTTTTGTTCTGGACTTATGAATTTTTAAAGAGGCCGCGGCGAAAAGCAGTGTTTTTCACACCCGTCGTGGGTCGGATGTTTCGCTTGATCTCCCGCCATGGATTTTCAGTCCACATTATATTATATTTTTTGAAGCACTCTGTGGACATATTTAAAAGGCTCCAATACTATGGAATAATTTTAGGCCTTTTGCTTTTTTTATGTAAAAATGTCAAAAACGCCTCCTCGGTCAATTGTTGACGAACTTTGACAATTAATTACTCGCGATCTACTTGGGTTACACCGATATTTTTTATGTCCAGGGAGAGCCCAAAACACGGTCTTTATATTTATTATAAAATGCCCTGGTTGTATAAAATATCCTTCGCGGTACGTTTACGTTAATATTATGCAAAAACCAAAAAGTACCATTTTTGAAATTGATTTTCTCAAAAAACCCATTTTTTATTTTTTTTTATTTTTTGTTCAAATGTAGATATGATAGTTGTCTACACAAACATCAAGCCTAGAAAGTGTATATTTTGTTTGTATGTTCTACATTTAAGCATCAATATCGTACAAAAACGTGTTTTACGGCTCGAAGTGGACTTGCGAATTGCGCGTCTTCACAAGCTTGGAAATAGTTTTTTTCTTTTTTTCAACGTTCCCACATAAAAATGAAATACAGTATTTCCACCCTGATATATTTATTGATTATTTAAATTTTATTGTAGGCGGCAAGCTACATCGGAGGAGTTTCAAAAAGAGAAAGCAACACTTCTTAACTCACCAGCAGGTGTCGTAAATTTTTAACGTGTAGGAGTCGGCAGACGTCTTATTGATTCGGGGCCCTCATTGGCCTGCATGAGCGTCCCGCCCTTTCGGAGCCAGCAGATGACCACGACCTTTCGCGCTCGTTGTGTTAGATGGGACGGCCCGTGACAGTAAAGCGAGCAGCGCACCCTGTGTCACCAAAAGTGAAATGGTACGATTGTGTCGTTGACGCGGCGAACAGTGACAGCCACCCAGGAGGAGTCTGTCAGAGTATTGCACAAGGGAAAGCAAAGGAATCGTTGCCTGAAAGGATGAGGACACCACGACCTTACAATGTCGACGGTCAACAACTGTTCTGCCAGCCAAAACAACGCCGCGTGCGGGCTAAAACCGGCGGCGCGTGACAGAATTCGTGCAGACGCACACACGAAGATGGGCCGGTTTCGTTAGGGATGTGGGGAAATTTGAAACCAGCCATCCGTGCATGCGTGAAACGATACCGCATGTTTGCCCTAGCTTCGAGTGCCCTATCCTTACATTGAAACGGCCGTGCTCTCTCTCTCTCTCTCTCCGGGGAGATCCGATAGCACCGAAGGGTTATCTATTAAACTTGAGGAAGAAAACGGGAAGGGAGTGTTTATGTTTAATTATCCCCACCAAGCCGCTCGTTCTGTCCCTATAAAGGGTTATCTCTTTTGGAAACAGCAAAGCCCGGAAACTGACATTAAAACGAGCGTGTTGGTAAATATACTTGTGTTTGTATTCTGCACGGAGACTAGTTGGGTCGAAGTCAGCCTCCTTGTCAACTATAACCGTTTGTGAAGAGTGGGCTTCTCCCGATATGAAACGTTAGCGCCGGCTGACGTGTTCTTTTGAAAAAAGGAAAGGGAAAGAAAAAGTTTGAGTAACTGCAGAAACTACCTCGAAAGCTCCTCTCCCGATATGAAGCTTGAAGCATAGTCTCGGTTACCTTCTCGCGCATCGATTGCTCGAATCTATTCTTCACTTTCTTTCGTACAGCCACTGTTCCGCACCGCCGTCGTGGATGTGCGTAATAGAGGGAGGAACAGATTCGAGCATCATCTGGACGCCGTCATCATGCCAGACTTCAATGTCGTGGGACCGACTCGTGTGTGTTTCTTCGCCCCGCTGAACTTTGTTTCTCGGGTGCGGTTTTTTCTGAACGTTTTTTTTTTTTTTTTTTCAATTTTTTTTTACTAGCTGTTTGTTAGCACTGTTCAGTTGTTGGGTTTATTTCGTCATGGCGTAGCGGCCTGGCGGTGATGTAGAGAGCGTGTTCGCACGCATTTGGTTGCGTCCCGTTTAGGGAATGCCCGGGGGAGTTGGTTTTTGTTCTTGCCATGTGCGGCTGAGTTTTCCAGTCTTTATTCAATTAATTTTTTTTCCCCTTTACGTGCCGTCGACTTCTTTGTCTGACTCTCCACCAGGCGTGGACCTATCGCCTTGCCACCACTCAAACCTAAATACTTTATTTATTTTTTTAACGCAATTTTCGTTAAGGTCGGAGTTGGGCAATTTAATTCCTATTTATTTATTTTTATTTCCTACCCCTCTCCATGACACACTCTCTGTGTGTTTCGGACCGTTTCTGTGTCACCACTTTTGTGTATTACGGAAGTGAAAGGACATTCCCTGGTGACCTGTGCGATGTGCGGTGAACAAGCCCCAGTGTTTGGTTTCGTAAAGGATTGTATATAATATATCGACGATGTGGTGACCTTCTTTGTTTTAGTAATATGACAGCTAATAGCTGGTCGTGCTAGTTTACTTTAAAAGGTTTATAAATCGAAACAACGTCTGTGCCTTTTGGTTATTGAAAGTCTACTAGGCCTGTTGATTTGGTTAGATATGTATCTCATGGTTCCCGCTCTTATCAAAACATACATAAATATTCAATACCACAAAATCCGTTTATAATTGATTACAAAATGCAGAAGAAAATTCAAGAAAACTTTTTCACAATTCATAGAGACGCATGGGTCGCTATGTCTGACTTTGGTCTTGCAAAACAAAGACGTCTTTTCCCGATATTGAGGCCTAAATATAAAACATGCAAACAAAATATACACTTTCTAGGCTTGATTTTCGTGTAGACAACTATCATATCTACATTTGAACAAAAAATGAAAAAAGTAAGAAATGGGTTTTTTGAGAAAATCAATTTCAAAAATGGTACTTTTTGGTTTTTGCATACTATTAACGTAAACGTACCGGAAAGGATATTTTATACAGCCAGGGCATTTTATAATAAATATAAAGAGCGTGTTCTGGGCTCTCCGTGGACATAAAAAATATCGGTGTAACCCAAGTAGATCGCCAGTAATTAATTGTCAAATTTCGTCAACAATTGACCGAGGAGGCGTTTTTGACATTTTTACAGAAAAAAAGCAAAAGGCCTAAAATTATTTCATGGTATTGGAGCCTTTTAAATGTGTCCACAAAGTGCTTCAAAAAATATAATATAATGTGGATTGAAAATCCATGGCGGGAGATCAAGCGAAACATCCGACCCACGACGGGTGTGAAAAACACTGCTTTTCGCCGCGGCCTCTTTAAAAATTCATAAGTCGAGAACAAAAAATTCGACGAACTTGCGGTTTGTGTCGACTGCGGTTTTAGAAACGGCGCCATAACATATATTTTTTTAATCGAAATTAAAAATTCGACCCTTTTTGCCTGCACGATTTGAGATGAAACCACCCATATATATATATATATATATATATATATATATATATCAGGGTGTCGAACTGGAACCGAACCGAACCGAAAACCGGAACCGAACCGGTATTTTTTCTGGAACTGAACCCGAACCCGAACCGTTATATTGTTATCGCGATGAACCCGAACCGGAACTGAACCGGAAAAAAAATAACGGTTACCGGCTCATGTCAAAACGGTTCGGCCACGCGCTGTTGACAATGAATGTGCTATCAATGCCATTTGTTTCTTAAGTGCCGTCAACTGACACACACCTCGCTTACATATTTTTCTTCTCCACTCAGTCTTAGGAATATAAACGCTGCATCCATGAATCTTGACAAACGCTGCATCCATGAATCTTGACATAGGAACCAGTATTGCGCTGGTCGCGGCTTGCACGGAAGAAAGATAATTGGAAGGCTGTGCAAAAATAAAAATAAAAAATCGCGTCACGAGATTTTATTTTGCTACAATCTCGTAAATCCTAAATGCTGCTGTGTGCTCATTTCATAACACGTTTCTAGAACGCGCGAGTTCTTGAAGCTTGCTTCCATCGGAATGAGAAAAGAAAAGGCTGTGGAGTTTGATAATAATGCATCCGGTTTCGTATAGGCACTTAGAAGCTAACATATTTGTGAGACAGCGAACTCTTCTATTTTAATATTTATCCTATTACGTCCTTCTGGCGTTGCGTTCGGTGAAGTGTTTTTCATATTCCGTATCTTGTTTAATGAAAACTTCTTTAAGGGTCTAATTTGAGTTCCCGAAGGCTAGTTCAAATAAAGAAAGCTGTATTTTCTCCCCACTGTTCCTTCAATTGCTTACACGCCGAGGTGGCGGGATAGTTAGCGAGTTCTACTTGTAAGTGGGTTTGTAAGGAGGTCGCGGATTTTACAGCTACTGCGTCGGACCCAATTAGATGAAGTCCGAATGCGTAAACGTCGGTGAGGTAACCTTTGAGTGCACATAAAGAAACCATTCCTGGTAGAAATCCCTGAGCCTTACACTGCGATGTATCCCGTCTCGTATGTGCTGATTTCAGATGTTTTATTTGTAATTTGTTTTGATGTTGCAATTTGTCATTTATAATTTCCGAACCGGTTCGCGAACCGGTTCAGCGCCCCGAACCGGTTCGCGGATCAAATTAATCGAACTGGAACTGAACCGGAACAAAATAAATTTACCTGAACCTGAACCGTAACCGAACCCGTATTTTTTTCGGTTCGACACACTGATATATATATATATATATATATAATATATATATATATATATATATATATATATATATATATATATATATATATATATTTCGATTTTGCGATATACCGTGCTAAACATTCTGAGATTTTTCTCAGATTGTTTGATGCTGTATATCGCAAAATCGAATACCTCAAGAGATAAGGAGGAGGAGAGAAGGAGGGGCATACCCTTCTCTCCGGACCCTCCCCTCCTCCTCTTCAAAATCGGGGAAATTTACCTAAAATTTACCGCTAAATGGCAGGATAGTAGGAGAGGAGGGTATGGAGGGGAGGGTATGCCCCTGCTCCTCTGCTACCTTTCCTCAAGAGCTGCGCTCTAATTTGGCATTACAGGGAATTGTAAACGTCTTTCTTTTTTTTTTCTCGGTCTACCCTCTTCAAATGGAGAGAAATAAAGAGTTTGACCTAGCGTATGCATACCATGACACGAATTACTGGGGATGTGTGTGTGCGCGTGTGAGTGCGCGCGCGCGTGCGTGCGTGCGTTTTTGTGTGTACGCACGTGCGTGCGTGTGTTCGTGTGTGTACGTGCGTGTGTGTGTGTGTTTGTGCTTTACCGAAAACAATTTCATTACGCCTCAACGAATGTTCATTTTCCGCCTGGTTCCAACCAGATGCCAAAGTTTCAAAACTAACCGTTATGTTATTCAAAAGTTATAAATGATATTTTTTTTTAAGTTTTCAATGTGAAAATGGCAACCGACGGAGCTCTCAAATACTACATGGAGTTGAATTGCGCCATTTCCCGAAGACGAGCCCCATTTTCCCACTGATTTGTTTTAGAAAATTACTTTAACTTTTGAAATAACGGTTAGTTCTAAAACTAAAACGCTATAGTGCTACAATTGGGCGAAGAATGGGCGTTCGGCGATGCGTAGTTTATTTTTGCGGTGACAAAAACGCTCATTTGTTTAGGGACACGCTGTAGAAAGGACAAATCATCATCAGCAGCAGCACGCATTATAAGAGGTGTCACTATATAGCTAACTGTTACCAACTCGTCAAGGACCAGAGGGAAATTGTAAGTAGAGCGGAAGTCTTTATCGTTCGCGCCTTTTTGTTTTAGAATATTTTATTGGATGTTTGTGTATGACAATCTTAGGCAGTAAACGTAACGATAACTTAAATACTTTTTTTTTAAGTGACTAAAACAGTATCTGCAAAGACACCGATACTTCTTGCGAAAAAATGGTCCTATTTTGAGAACACTACAGCGGGTTCGGCCATGTGCGGGGGTTGGGTCCCATATTAGACGCGACAAAATAAAACAAGAACTAAACACTTTTTTTTCGTCAGAGCAAAAGCGCCGGCGGAGAGGGCAGATGTTCTTCTACTTCTGTGTTTCCTTTTTCATCGCGCGGAAAAATGCATATAGGATTTGTTTTATTTCAACCTTTTCGCGCGTGGCCTCTCTCGCCCCGTCTTCAACCCTTCCGGAACAGGGGCGGATCCAGAACTCCGCTTTAGGGGGGGGGGGGGGGGGAATTTTTAAGGATACTATTCTCACTTGCTTTCTTGTGCAAGGGGGGTCCACCTATGTCAAATTGCCCTCCGAGAAGGGGGGAGGGAGGAAGGTCGACTTTGTTTGGGGGGGGGGGGGGGGGGGGGGGAGGCGTCCCCGTCACCCCCCCCCCCCCCCCCCCCTTGGATCCGCCACTGTTCCGGACTCATCGAACATCGCCGCCTCTTCAGCCAAGCGACAGAGCCATTTCGCGGAGACACGCAACGCTCAGAAACATAAAGGCTCCGTTATACTTCGACATTGAGCGAAGCGAACGCAGCGTAATGCAGAACACGCTCGTTTCATTGTCCGGCGATAAGGAACTCAAAGTCTGCGACCAATCAGTATCTGTGTGCGCTGCACTACGCCGCTCTTGCGAGACCGAGCCTCTGTCGTCGGTGCCGCAGCAGTCGCGGCGATAGCTTTCTTTGCGAAAGCGAGTCGCTACCGGTAGACATTGTTTGACTGGGGCCAGAGACGATGCTTCTACTGGTTGACTTTCCCTTTCCAGGGGCCGCGAGCCCGTGATACAAGGTCGAGTCTTTTGTTCTGCGCTGCACAGAAGAAATTGAAAAGAAAAGCGGAACGCCTTCCGAGACGACCTTATGTTGTTTTCGTTCACTCCTTTCTTTAGCATCTGGATACCGTTTCTTTAGCTTGCTGGATGCTAACGGTCCTTCCTCACTTTATTCAGTTCCAAATGGTTGGGGAGGGGAGGAGCCCTCTGCTCCCCTCCCTATTATATGTAACGGACCCGTCTGTTCATCCGCATCGCTCTCCTGTCAGCCGTGAAAGGGGAGTACTAGAGCGTTTAAGAGAAAGAGGAAGGCAATAAATATAAATCGTAGTCATTGCGTGTTGTCATTTATGTCTTGATAGTTAAATTTAGAAAAATAGGCGAAAGTATCTTGAAAGTAACGAAGTTAATGACCAGTGGAGTGCCAACTTGTTTCTGAATGGGGGGGGGGGGGGGGGGGGGGGGGGCGGGAACAAACCAGACCCCCCCCCCCCCCCCACGGGCCGGTGCCCTTAATATCCCTTGGGCGCCACCGGCCAGTGTTTGCCCTGCCCAGTAGCGGCTATTTCGGGGAGGGGGGGGGGGGGCAAAACACATGCCTTGCCCCCCCTCTGAGAACTGGGGGGCAAGTACCCCCCTTGCACTCCCCCCCCCCCCGGTCGGTACGCCCATGGGCCGACCATGACGAGGCAACTGTAACTGTAACGCATTACTTTTATTTTTAAGTAACTAACTTATATACATTTTTGACAAACCGTCTGTAAGTGCAACTAATTAATTTTTGAAAAGTAACTTACCCAAGACTGGTGAATGTTAACATAAAAATTGTTCCCGCTTGTGTGACCACACCCAGATGACCGTCGGACTGACTATACTGTGCACAATTAAGAAACAAAGCAGGTATGCACAAACCAGGTGCGACTCAACAGGAATCATGTCTATCCACAGGTGCCTACTATCATAGGAGCCATCGACCACTATGGACCGTCAACGCCGTGTTCCCCTCTATGAAGTCGTGGATGGAATCAGGTGTAAGGCTCTCAGCTACAGACCAGGGGCCCTAATCGGGACACTTGCCGAGAAACTCGGCGAGAAATCTGGCGGGGGTAATTGGCCAACGCCGCACTTGACCTTGGCGCCGCGGCCAAACAGAGCCGCGGAATATCTCGTCGACTTTTGCGCCAAGTGTCCAGATTAGGGCCTCAGGTGACCTACCCCAAGGGCGGGACCCGTTGGACAGGGCACATCATCCAGCTCATCTTGAGTCGCGGACATGGTGTATCGAGCACCTGAAATGCCGCGGCCCGGAGGCGTATTTCAAGCTTGTCAAAGCTACGGCCACGCGTACACTGCACGTGCTTGCACGCATGGGGCACCAGTCGGGGCTCCATGCTTGCAATTGTCTATAGGACCTTTACCTACCCCAGTTCTAAAAAAAACAGGGCTGTTTGCCTTACGTGAATTTATCCTGGAAACTAACATAGCAGACAGTTATTGAAATGTATCTTCATAAAGAACAACACATACACGGCACAAAAGTAGAAACTTTATTATTCCATGATAAATTGACATAGTGATAAATTTTATATAAATTGACATTATATACATTCTTCAAACTCTGAAACCTTGGTTGTATAGTATCGTGCTAAAATTGGATTTTAATGGAAAAAGTGTTTCCGTAGTTTGATGTGCGTTGCGACATCTTTTGGTGTATATTGTACAGTACACAACATACTCGAATTTGAGTCTATGAATTATTGTATGTAAATAGCAGGGTTGTAAAGTACCTAGGTACAAGTAACTGTAAATCGGTATCTAGGTACGTTTGTTGTACCTGAGGTACAAACCTAGGTACTTGCATTTCTCAGTATCTGCATCTGTATCTTAGGTACATTTTCCAGTAACTTGTAACTAAGTGAAGTTACTTTTTACAGGTACTTTTCTATTCACTTCGTCAAAATCATAGAAATACAATGTAACATGTAACTGAAAATAAATTATAATTACAGTCGTAAAGCAATTTAACATCACGTAGTTTTTCCATGCAATAAATCGAACTGAAATTTTGCACTTTACAAAACTGAAAATGTTTGTGAAGAAAAAAAACTGGGAGGACGATTAACCTTTGGCTTTAAGAGTTGAACGCGATAGAGTTATCGGGCCCCGTTCGCATGGCCTTCTCAATCGCTTCTCATGCTCTTAAAGTCACACAACGACCTAGTTCTTATGATACAACACTCCCGGTGCGATCGAGGAGCTTTTGCCAGTGCTTTGGTGCCAATTTACTCCGCAAGGTATATTTATGTGTTTGGTCGGCGCGCGCAGACAACACTCGATGCCATAATGCCTTTACCCTGACACAGACAGACATCGAGGCACTCCAATGACGGCAGGATCGCAGTGCCATTCCCAAGCCCTCCGTTGCCTAGTCGGTAGCATGTCTGGCTCGCAACCGAAGGGTCGCGGGTGCGTTCCTGCGTAAATTCTTCAAATTTTTCTTTAAGGCAAATGAATTAGTTTATGAAGTGGGATCATTTGGAACATGCGGCGACCATTCGCCGCATGTTCCAATCGAAGACGATTGTGTATTGTATAAAAAGATAGTACATATAGAAGACACCTCGACACTTCAAACCGATCGGAGCTCTATTGCTTCGTGGTGCGACAAGTGGCAAATGCGAATTAACATAGATAAAACCAAATATATGACCGTGACAACAAAGAAAACATAAATTAATTGCAGCAACTCTATCAACGGTGTCCCTCTGGAAAAGGTAAATAAATATAAGTATGTGGGTGTTTTTATTTCCGATAGTCTTAATTGGCATGACCATATTAACTACTTAGTTGGGAAAGCAAATCGTTCTTTAGGATTCATCAGGCGCGGAAGTTGTTTTTAGCTCCTCCCGAAACTCGTTTGCTAGCTTTTAAGTCCTTTGTCAGATCGCAGCTCGAATACGCCAGCATCATATGGTCTCCCCACCAGGACTACCTGGTTGACCAAATTGAAAGAATTCAAAACAAAGCCGCGCGCTTCATATTTAGTGACTATTCACCTTACACGAGCGTTTCGGCACTGAAACAAAAGGGCTAATTTACCTTTATTAAAAGTCAGGCGCAAAGTCTCTCGTCTTACCTTCATTTACAATATTTATTACTATAATGTTAGCCTTAAGGAACTCTTATTGCCTCCCCCTCATCGCATCTTTCCCAGACATGATCACCCTCACAAAATTCGTTTATCAAATTGTCGCACTAACCAGTTTCGCAACTCGCCATTACAGCTTGCCATTGCAGAATGGAACTCTTTGCCCCACCACGTTGTAGATATCATAGATAAAAATGAATTCAAATCATCATGTGAACGTTTGTTTCACTTTTCCATGGAATGAATCGCGGGATGGTGTCTTTCTTGTTTTTCATGTGCAAAGATGGTCTTTTCTCTCTCTTTTTGTAGCCTGGTTGGCACGTTGTTTCCTGTTTCTGTAAGAGTGTATTCCTTTCGAGTGGGTGTATTGCATTGTTTCTTGTTTATTAAGCAAATATGTACGATATGTATCGTTTCAATATTTTTGTCGAAAACCTTGTACTCCCCCCTCATACAATGCCCGAAAGGGCGCTTTGAGGTAAATGAAATAAATAAATAAATAAAAAGAAATAGATAAAATTAATTCGTGTGTCTCTAACCACCTTCATTCCACGCGTAACGTCACGTTTCACATGAGCGTTGTGGGTTGTTTGAAATTGCCGCGCGAAGTCAAGTGGCTGTGACGTCACAACCCTATCAACCATTCAGGAATTTCCCGTCACGCCACCGACGCCACCGACATCCGACGGATTTTCTGTGACACGCACGAGCTCCTAAACGCGCTCGCGTTAAAATATTATCTTCCTTCCTTAAAACATTGACATCAATGAAGCACGTTTATCAAACTTGTTTTTGTGTGCATCCCAGCATACAAAGGATTTACTTCCAATAATAATGTGACAAATTTGAGAACAATACTTGACGTGAAAATAAAAAAAGTATCTTTGAAGTAACTGTACCTGTACCTAGGTACATTTTTAAGCGAGTAGCTAGATACGCACCTAGGTACATTTTCGCATGAGTAACTGTAACTGTATCTTAGGTACATTTTTGAAGTAACTTTTACAACCCTGGTAAATAGCATAACAAATCATTGCACCCTAATGTAAATAAAGTACTTTTATACTTTGGAGTGTATAGCAGGGTGTTCTTTGCAGTGCTCAGTTCAACTGTGAACTTGTCAAGTAAATGAACACTAATCAATCCAGTTCAAAGGAGTAGCCGGCAGCCAATGTGTCCTTTTTGTTAAGTTTTTTATCAGTTATTAAAGGAAAGATACGCCCCCAATTACGTCCTGGACAATGAATACCAGTTAAAAAAATGCATAGGAGAATGAAAGGGCACAAGTAAAGATTGTTCATAAGTACTTGCACTTTACTTTGAAGTACATTGTATTTATAATACTTTACTCCAAGTTCATTGCGCCCGGTGTACTTACTACTTTGGTTGACGTAAATAACCTCTCATTTACTTCGTATTTTACTGTAAGTGCTTTTTAGATGTACATTACCCAACACTCTGCGAATGACGACGAACGAGTATAGAAAGCGTGTCCTCAGCGTGCTGCCGCACCGCTTCTGCAACGCTCCAAAGGGCCGAATTCGGTCCATTAAGCCCCTCTAACCTGTGAAAAGTGGCGCCATTCATCGATCTGGAAATGCTCGTGACGTGCCGCACGCCCCTTCTGGGAGGAACTAAGGCGGAGGAAAGTGTGCCATTTGAAATCTAGCTCAGTGCTGCGCTGTGCCGCCATGATCTTCGCAGGGGCTGCACGTTGTACGTGTCTCTTGCATCAGCGCACCTTGCGCAATTTTTTTAAAACATGAAGGGGCTTGAGCCGCACTTGCGGCTCAAGCCCCTTCGGGAATGCGCGATCCAGCAAATAAGAGATATCAGTGTGTTGCGCCATCTCACGGCGCAACACACTGATATCGGGCCACAGCGGCAGAACAGAGGACCACCACAGCCGCCGCTTCAACGACGTGCGGCGGAGTAGAGCTGGTGCAAGCGGCGAAGCGTCATCTCGAAAGGCGGGAAAAGTGCTGCCGTGCTGCTGAGGAGTCCAAAGCCAGAGACCTCCGAGCCCCAGCGAGCCAGGACAACACACAGCCCGCCCACCTCAAAAACTTTCATTGCGGCCCGCGCATCAGTTTATCTCGGTGTTGTGACGGGTAAAGCTAGACTTTTTATTGAACATTGTATGCATCAACTAGTAGCTAAGTTTCTCAAAAGTCTCAAAAGGTGTGAACGGGGAGCAGCTTCAGTTGTCCAGCCTCCAGCGCGAGCCTACTACCCTTGACAACGCTTCGGCGTTCGTGCACCTCGAGCGCTCGCGTGCAGTCAAAGCACGACGGAAGGCATGGGGATCGTGCTGGATGCCAGGCGTTCGGAAGACACGCCCTGCCGTTCTAAATTCGCGACTGTAGTGACTTTGATGACCAACATAAATAGTCAACTAGTAAAGAAAAGCGAAATAGTTATTTGAAAGTGGAGAAACTGCCTTAACTCGCTTCGTCCAGGATGGTGCTATGCAGAGAAGCGATATTTCTTCTAGCAGCCGTTCTTGTGGATGTTGTTTTAGTGACTGCGCCGAATTATTATTGGTACCAATGCTTTTTAGTAAGAGATATTGTCCACGAACTTCGAAACACCGTTTTCCCTTTGACAGACTCGCGAGAAGATCGAATACTTGGAACCTTGATATGTGCTTAGGTGGTCACCGGCCGAATGATTACCTTAAATATGTAGGCTATATAAGGCTCTGGAGCACTCAACGGGACTGTGATTCAAGTTTTAGTGCTTCGTGACTTTTGTTTGTTTCTAATATGTAGCTGTGGGATGGTATGTAGTAGCGCCTTCATATACCACAGGAACACCATCTACCAAAAAAAAAAAAAATTCTCGCAATTTTTTTTTTATTTTACGTGACTTTGCTGCCGTCAATTTGGAGGAAAGTGGAAAGCCAAAGTAAGCATCCAAAACTTTGTTGAATGAATAGCTAAGCTATAAAGAATTTTTTTTTCTTTTTAAATGGCTGTAGTTTTTTAATTGAAAACCTGCAGAAAAAGCATCCTGGAGGCGACAGAAAGTATGTTGGCTTTCTTATTACAAAGTGGGCCAATATTCAAAAGAAAGTCAGCAGAAAAACTAGAGAAAGTCAGATGAAAAGCTATTGACATTTTATATCCTCTGATGACTTTCTTCAACAACCTTTCAACAGAAAACATCACAGTTCAGTCCCTCAACAGAAAAACAGTTTTTTGTAAGGGGTACGCCGGGGCGTGAGCAACGTCTACTTTCCTGCACAGAGTTTGAGTCTGCTCCTCACGCACGGTGGAAGGAACATCTAGGTGATGACACTGTCCGACGCGGTGACTACAATATGTTCGGCGCACCGAGCGCTTCACTCGCACGGGATAGATGGCGCCCCAGGTCCTTCTCAAATAGAGTTCCTGTATAGCTACCTGTATAGGCTCCCGTAGGGAGCCTATACAGGAACTCTATTCTCAAACCAACCGCTCCGGCTGTTTCTCCCAGCGGTGGTCCCGCATTCCCTCGCTCACCGCTTCTTGTTGTACCTCACCGCCGCTACCAAGTCGCCAGAGACCGTAAATCTGTGTTCTCTTCCTTCTTCTTCGGGTTAAGGCTCACCTTCGTGCACGATGGTGGCACGTGTGATCGACACAGCACCAAAGCAAAACACGAGGCCAGCCACTGGCCGCACACCACCACCACCACCACCACCACACCGCGGGAAAAGGCGAGCACGCTACGTTGCCGACACCGTGGCCGCCGTGGAGGGACCTCATACCTCAGCGCCCACCGCGGCGGCGCGGAACTTACTCCTGACTCGAGGTTAGCTCCGAACACGATCTGGTCGCTCGCTCCCCGCAAGAAAAGCGGCCATAGCCACCTAAATATGTTTCTTCCACCGTGTCCTCACGTGATCGGAGCTCGGCGACTAGTGGCGCGGCGGCACGTGAAAGCAGACGCGCAACTCTGGCTCACCCCAAGGCGGACAAACAAGTCACTTGGGAGGCAAGCCAGGTCAGACCGTCTGGAACTACGGTCCAGGTAGTGGACACACGAATTTTAGAGCGCAGCTCTTAGGGGCCCGTTTCCGGCTTGAGCGGAGTCGCCGTCGGCGTAACCG
Organism: Ixodes scapularis; assembly: GCF_016920785.2. Classification (NCBI taxonomy): domain Eukaryota; kingdom Metazoa; phylum Arthropoda; class Arachnida; order Ixodida; family Ixodidae; genus Ixodes; species Ixodes scapularis. Next base: position 17,513,497 of record NW_024609838.1, on the reverse strand, counting down.
CGAGGTCACGTGACCCCCCCTGAGGTCACGTGACCCCCCTGACGTCACACGACCCCCCCCCCCCCCCCCCCGAGGTCACGTGACCTCAAGGAGTCGCCTATCCCTCAGTACACTTCCATCCTCCTCCTCAAGAGGAGGATGTAAGTGTACTGAGGCTTTCATTTTTTGGCGTTTTTCTCCATTTTGTTTTTACTTTTTTCTTTAACCACGTCATATCGACAACAGATTTTTTTTTTTCAAAATTTGCCTGCGACGTTCCCTTGGGAGCGATCGCCCTGGCGCAAAAAGCGCAAAAGCCTTCGACACACCTCTTCCATGGCAAGGCGGTGTTGTTCAGACCATAGTCATTACAATAAACGCTACAGGCTCAGGTGGCTCTAGTGTGCTGTTGCATTTTGAAGCAGAAAACCAGTCTAAATTTGACTTCCGGTAATGCATTCCTATGGAAAAACACAAATGCGTTTTCTCTTCGTGCTCGATTATAAGAGCAAATATTGTTTAGTGTCGTGACAGAATAAAAAGTGTAAAAAGTTCTACGACCGGATGTACAAAAATATATGTCAGAGTGTTTTGCTTAAGAATTCATGGCGTCGAACACTGCGCTAATATAGCCCAAAACACATGCATAGATCCTTGCATGTGACGTCATATGGCACCGTACCAGCCGCCATTACTTTGTACCATGCCCCTGTGCCTGTACCTTATGCAGCATATATTTCATACCATCGAATTTGTTCTTCTCGGCAAGCCTCGTAGAGTAGAACAAACTCTATGGTGCGAAATGTAGGCTGCAGAAGGTACGGGCACAGGAGCACCATAGAGAAAAACGGTGATTCATGTGACGTCACTGCAATCCATGTACAATACGTGTTGACGTTGCAGACTGCTATTATAGGGCACATATTTACGCATATAGTCAATGCTATGAGGCACATGGTGAATCAACTTGACAACACCATAAGGATGCTAATATATGCCATATCAAAACAGGTGACAAGACCGAAGCATGGAGTTATGGAACAAAGAACACGTACTGGATTAGTAACAAACTGTGCATGAATAATCAAAATAAACCAGCAACTGAGTGGGTTCTTTATGTTCTTTTTGCTTGAATTGATAGCTTGTATCGACATATATGCTGTACAACATAGACCTGGGCCTCTCAATTTTCGCTAACTTTAACATCGCTCAGTAATAAAAAAAATAAACATCAACTAAATATAAATTACACTTTCATAATGTGAATAAAACTACATAATAGTCGTTACGAGTAAAGAAACTACGCTGATTTCTGTTATTCCCTAGCGAAGAGAAAAATATTGTATACGTTTTCCCATAGGAATACAGGCAAATTGAAAAACTAGACTGGTTGCTGTCTGCTTTAATTTACAACCAGAAGTCCCATAGTCACTAGCGCCAGCTGAGCCTCTAGCATTTATTGTAATAACTCTATGGTTCAGACACCTCCCTCTTCTTCCATCGTGGGCAAGGACAATCAATGCCAAATACAACCCGCCAAAAATAAATCTTATTTATATTCGAAGCATCAAGTACAGGGACAATGTTGTCTAAATATACATTTCTTTTGCCTATCCATAGACCTTTTTCGCTCACTCTTGTCTCCAACCACCTTGTAAGCATATCCGGTATGGGCGACATAAAAATAATAAAACAATTTAACCTCCAAATAATAAAAAAAATAAAGGGGAGACAAAACGAGAATGGGCGACAATTACGCACATATCCTAAATGTATTCTATTGGCGAGGCGACAGCAGAACAATGTTTTTGCCCATACTGGAAGTGACAATATTTGAAGATGGCTGCGCCCTCGTGAAATAGGTCTGTGCGAAGGTTTCACCGAGACTTAACATCTCAGTGAGCACATCTGCTCACCAAGCAACACTGCTTCACAAGTCACTCGCGATTGGTGAATCTTGCTCAACAGCGGGACTAGGAAATTCCATAGCACGCCAGTATCATCATGCAACAAACATGTCTTGTCTTTTCTGCCACAAAGTTCATGCTTATAAGCGTGCACTGGAATGCAAAAACCTGAAATTAAAAGACAACCAGTGTCATGGCATAACTCTTAAAATGGTGCTGCTGCACCAGAAAAGTGGCAATAATACTCAATATCAGTTCAACTGCCACACATGAGTACATCTTGTATATAAATATAGCAAAAACATGCATCTCACTATCAACTGCCTGGATTCTGCTGGCCCTGCATGAAGGCAAGTATTTTGTTCAGCATGATACGCATTTAATTGATTTCAACAAGCCCGCTTGGCGGCGGCAGCCAAACCCGGTGTTGCTTTCCCAGGTTCGCCGACAGCTAGAGAAATGCCGAGTGTAACATATCATGCTCCCACTTCTTGCCTCCCGATTCGTTCTGTGGTGCTTTTATCAGCTCATGCCTCGATCTGACTGGCTGAGGGACGATAATAAAATGCTTGGGACTCGCGAGCCCTGCGTTGGTTAAGCCGTCAGCTACATAGGGCTTGTTATACATCGACAGGTGCCATCAAGCTATAACCTCAATCAGCTTGGAAAAACAATTGTGGATAAGCTGCACCAGCCTAAAACAAACTTTGTAATGTATCGCACCCACAGTATATGGCACACATAAATATGCTGAAGCACGCATTTCAGCGGTGTACACGGTATAGTGACATCCGTCAATTCCGAGCACTTCACACATCTCAAACGTATACAGCGGGAAGAAAAGAGGGTTCACGAGGTCAACATCTCGATTTCCGCCTTTATGTTGCTCTTGGCCCGTTCTTCGAACTTCCTGCGAAATGGTTCAGTTGCAAAGATGTTTGGGATCTGCAGGAAAGATGTGAGTATCTGGAAAAGGAAGCAAAGGTGTGTCTTTAGGTGGTCTACGAAGTGCTCTTTCCATTCCCAGCAAAACAACAAGAAACTTCTGTTGGCACACTGAAGCTCTTCGAGATACAGTATTCACTCGCACACTTTGTGTAATGTTTGTGAACAGGACCCACAGATTTGCTGTAGGCTCATACAACACCCGTTGTTTACCAGTGCAGCAAGGAGTCTGGTATGGACGCCACACGTGTCGGAGAGACGCACCTTTGAGCGAAGGCGGTTGTAGAGGTGGTCGGGAACAAAGCTGTATTCGAGCCTTATTTTCTGAGCATAGTCTTTATATTCTGAAACAAAACAAGGGGGAAAAATATTGGCCCTTTGCTGTACAAGCGTTAAAGAGGCAGCGGCAACACAAAATCCAATGTGGTAACTCTCAGAGCCTGTTGGACTGTGAGATGCAGTATACTGAGCGTGCGGAAAGTAAAAGCAATGGGAATGCAGCAGTGCCGCAGTGTGTTCCCAACTGC